>NW_026000005.1:53228346-53263047 GCF_001458135.2 Marmota marmota marmota
GGGACGGGGACGGGAGCCCAGGACGTGAGGACGGACACGGGGACGGGGACGGGAGCCCAGGATGTGAGGACGGAGACGGGGACAGGGACGGGAGCCCAGGAGGGGAGCAGGGCAGGGACGGGGACAGGGACAGGAGCCCAGGATGTGAGGACGGAGACGGGGACGGGGACGGCTGGCCTGGCCCTCCCTCCACACCGGCCACCTCTCCCTCTTCTGATCAGAACCCCTGCCTTCTTGCCTGCGCCCAGGAGAGCCCTGGGACCGCCTGACCGGGTGTCCCTCGCCCTCGCCAGGCCCCTCTCACGCAGCCTGGAGACTCAGGCCCAGCAGAGGGGCCCCACACCCTCTCCATGTGCCCTGTCCCCCAGGCTCTCTGGACCTGGCCCAGCAATGGCGTCCCCTCCCCAGGCCCCAGGTCCTCTCCATCAGGAGAGGGGGAGCCAGGGGCTGCATGAGGTGACCTCAGCCTTAATCCCCAGGCCCCATGTGTCACGTATGGGCCAGGTCCCCGTGGTACAGAGTGCAGGGCTGGCTTTGCAGGGACACAGGGCTGAAGGGACGCAGTGGGACATAGCGGCTTCTTTTCTGCCCACCACTCTGCATGCTGGCCAGCTGCCCTCCACTTGGTCTATGATCCTGAAACTGGACCATACCCCTGGCCAGGGGCTGCCCGCGGTCAGCCACTGCCCATTCTCTCTCCGTGGGTCACACCGTGCTGTCTCCCAGGTACCATCACACCACGTCCGTCATCGGCTTGTACAGCCTGAGGGAGAGCCTGGCACTCATGGTGGAGCAGGTGAGGGGCAGGGGCAGGGGCTTGGTCCAGTGCAGGGGCCCCCCACCCTGAGGACAGGGCGCCACCTGGAGGTGCTCTGGGGAAACGGGAGGAGAGGGTCCTGGGCAGCTTTGCTGAGGGCCTGGCCTGCAGAGAAGGAGGTGCCCACCGGGTGGAGGCAGGGTCCTGTGCCAGAGCTGCCAGGCAGGGGGGGCCTGGGCTCAGGCCCCGAGGATGGTGGACCTGGGCAGGAGGTGCACAGGACGACAGAGCCCAGGGACATACAGGGACGTGGGCAGGTGCCACTCTTTCTGCCCTTCTGTTGTGAGCGAGCAGGGTCGGGTCCAGGGAGCAGAGCCGAGAGAGTTTGAAAGACAGGAGGACAGGGAGCAGGGGCGGTCACAGGGGCCAGGGGCAGTAATTGGTACCAGTGGGCCAGCAGCCACCCTGGTCCATCGTGTTGTCTCACAGAAGACCACAGGCTGAGAGACCACAGACCTCAGAAACCTGTTGGTGGCCTTGGAGGGCAGGAAGTCCAGGCTACAGGTGCATCTGGTGAGGGCTTTGTGCTGCGTCTGAGTGTCTTAGGGACCCATGTGGGCCAAAGGGACAGCAAGGAGGGCCACCCAGCACACTGGGCCCACCTCCTGAGGGCTCTGACTGCCGTGCTGGGCAGGTCTGCCTGTGAACTGGACCCCACACCACTGCAGTGCCACTATGTCCAGGGAGAGGCTGCCATTCCTGTGGGCACGTGCAGTGCCCAGAGCTGAGCTGGCCAGGCCAGGTGTCTGTGACCAGCATGTGGGTTTGTCTTGGGCCAAGTCCCCCTTTGGGACACTGGATGCCCAGTGCCCACTATCCTCTGAGGCCACTCCCTGCCACCAACCCAGAGGCCAAGAGGGCCAGGAAGGGCCCCTGGACTGTGGCCACTGGTTCCTTTCCGTGCCCACACATAAAGCTGCGGCCTGAGGGCTGGCTTGGTGGCATGGTGACCCACAGCTGGGTGTCACCCACTATGTGTGTGCACCCAAGGGGACAGGGATGAGGTCTGAGCTGGGAGAGAAAAGAGGGCAGCAGGAGAAGGGTCCAGGAAAGGGGGCAGTCTCAGAGGAGTCCGGTGGTCTCAGGCTGTGGGCATGGGTGGGCAGGGAAGATGGCGGCCACGGTGGAGGGTGGAGGGTGGAGGGACGAGGTCTGGGGAAGGAGTCTCACTGGAGGTCACGGGTCATGGCACTGGGAGGCCCAGGGTTGGAAAGCTGACCCCTCGCAGGAAGTGAGTCCTGGTTCTGATCCACTCCGTCCTGTGTGGCCAGGAGCCCCTCCCCTTGCTGGGCAGTCCCCTCCTCCCAGGGGCCCCAGGCACCCACCACACCCTGGTGCCCACCCCCCTGCCTTCCAGATGCAAGGGCAGGCCCGCCCCGAGTCTGCCAGGGCCCCAAACAGGGCTCCAGTAGCCCCCAAGGTGTGGGTCCCCATAGTCCCTCTCCCTCGGGGAGCGGCTCCTGCCCTGCTCTGCCTGAGTGTCCCGCCATCTCCCCCAGGGCCTGGAGAGCAGCTGGCAGCGGCACCGTGAAGCCTCCGCATACCTGCACGGGCGCCTGCAGGAGCTGGGCCTGCAGCTCTTTGTGAGGGACCCGGTGAGGAGGCCCGGATTGACCATGGGTGGGGAGGGTCAGCTGAAGAGGCAGACTGCCCGAGCGACCAAGGCGAGAATTCGCGGTGGGAGGACATTCTGTCTTTGAGTGGAAATGGCGGCCCTGCCCTGATGAAGGGACTGTGGGCCCTGGGAGCCTCAGAGGCTGGGACGCTGCCCAGGGAGCCCTTGCTCTCCTGGGCTTCTCTGGGCCCTGAGGCAGGGCAGTCAGGCCAGGGCAGAAGCCCCAGTGGAGCCACTGCGAAGGGCACACAGGTCATCTGGCTGCTTGCTGAGCCCAGCGCTTCCTGCAGGCCGTCCGGCTGCCCACGGTCACTGCTGTGGCGGTGCCCGCTGGCTATGACTGGAGAGACATCGTGAGCTATGTCCAAGACCACTTCAACATTGAGATCTCGGGCGGCCTCGGGCCCTCCATGGGGAAGGTCAGCGGTCTCTCTGGGCCAGGCCTGTTGCTCCAGGGCATTTCCCGCCCACCCCACCCTGGCCAGAGGTCACCGGGCACACCCTTTCCAATTCCTCTCAGAACGTCCTTGTCCTTCCTGCCCTCCAACTGGACCTTGCAGTCCAGCTGGAAATCCAGGCCCAGTCCAGCTGCTCTGCAGAGCCAGAATTGCTGAGTGACCTCCACTGAGTGCCACCCTGGTGCAGAGGGGAGAGGGCTGGCTTTGGCCTGGGTCTTTGGGGTCTTCATCTGTGTCCCTCCTGCATGCTGGGTGGGTGGTGACCATGGGTGAGCCCAGCCTGGCTCTGCCCAGGCCTCATTCAGGGCTGGGGATCCACAGACAGAGGCTGCCACATGCCCTGACCTGTGCCCACCAGGTGCTGCGGATCGGCCTGCTGGGCTGCAACGCCACCCGGAAGAACGTGGATCTGGTGATCGAGGCCCTGAAGGAGGCTCTTCGGCACTGCCCTCGGAACAAGCTGTGATGCCCGCACAAAGCCCCTAGCACCTGGGGGGGGCTGGGCTGAGGCAGGAGCCCACATACCACGCAAGTCACCAGGCCTGGGGACAGGACAGCTGCTGGCCCAGCCAGGCAGACAGTGGCCAGGAAGAGGGAGACGGGACTTTCAAAGGAGCCGCAGTCCCCGCAGGCGCTAACCTGTGGGAATAATCAATAAAGCACTGGTCAGCCATGGCCTCTGCTGTGTGTGGGGGGCCCTTATGCTCCCCACCACCCAAGTGGGGCCCTTTGAGGGTCACTCCTTGTCCTGGAGCCTGTGGGTAAGATCCTGGGGCTGGGGCCTGTCACCTCACTGTAGCCCCAGACATTACCCCCCAAAACACCCTCTCATGCCGCCTCCAGGAGCACCTCAGGAAGCCCCCTCCCAGGACACCCAAGTGCGCACAGTCAGACCCGTGCCCGTGGGGATCCAGGCCCTGCAGCCTCGGCCACCAGCCCCAACTCTGCCTGCCTGAGCCCGCTGCTCCTCAGCTGGTTGGTCAGGCCTTTGGCCTCCACCCTCACGTCTAGGGGATTTCTGACCAGGCCAGCGGCTTGACCCCTCAGAGAAGCACAGGACAGCCACAGCCGTACCACATTCCCACAGGTGGGCCCACAGCACAGACGCAGCACTGTGCAGAAAGGGTGTGATGCTCTGTGCACACAGGAGGCCCTGAGCAGACAGAGCCTGCTGGCCCCAGGGTGCTCACAAAACCTGGAGGACCACACAGATGCCGTCACAGCACAGCCATGACGGGGGGAGCCTGGCAGCACAAGGACGGGGAGGTCTGGGGAGAGGGCTGGAGGGCCCAGGGGCCAGGAGGCGCAGGGCCGTGAGGTCATGTGGAGACTGTGGCCTTGGTCCGGAGAGCAGCCTCGCCTTGCCTTCTCCCAGAGGCAGACAGTTGGAGCTTAATTCACGTTAGTGAGGGGAAGACCCAGGAGTCGCCCAGGGAAGGTCCCCTCCACTCTGACGCAGCCAGCCACCCTGCAGTCCATTTCTGGCCCCAGATCAGCTCCCTATGGGTGAGCTGCCTATTTTGATTGGTGGACACACGGCCTGTTGTCACTGTCTGAGCCTGTCCCTGGACAGCTGGGACCTTCACAGTGTCACTGTGGGCTCAGTGCACGGTTGAGTGTGATGGGTTGGCGGCACGTCTCGGTGGGCTCCTTCTCCTGCCGAGGGTGGTCAGCTGGGCTGCTCCCAGTTTGGGGCTGCGAGCGAGGCCGTGGCAGGCTCCCTGGGCTGTGCGCTTTCACTTTTCCCTGGTGAACAGTGAGGACCAGGTTCAGGGCTGAGGGTGGTGTGACCGCCAGCGAGCACACAGAAGAGCTGCGGGCTCCAGCGCTCGGCCACCTCCTGTCTGTTATGCAGTCGGGTCTGGCTGACAGTCACTTGCATCTTCTGGTGGCTGGTCCATCCAGTATCTTTTTGGGTGTTACTGGCCACTCTGACACCTTCCTCTGAGAAGTCTCCCATCAGTACCCTTCGTGACGTGTTGGCTTCTTCTGCTGTTGACCTGTGATGGCTCTTTACTGCACTGCAGCTGTCACCACGGAGCTGCACCCAGCATCTCCTCTGACCCAGGGCTCACCAACTCGCTTTCCTAACAGCATCTCCAAAACCTGGGGCTTCCATCGTGGGGAAGGGCGGGCTTCTGGTGGCTGTTTTCCTCCGGGTGGAGAAGTCTTTCCTACGCGAGGTTGTGAAACGCCTCCCTCTCTCCTCCTCGGAAGCGCTCTGGTGCACGTCCAGGTGCAGCTGGAGCTGCCTGTGTCCTGTGCGGGGTGCGTGGTTACCCAGAGCACTGCCAGTTGTCCTAGCCACGTCTGCTGAACAGACAGACTGCTCTCCCCACGCGACCGAGTGGCCGACTGGATGGAATCCCACTGACCAAGCCGGGCGGGGGCGTCTGGGCCCTCTGTTCTGTTTGAGGCAGGGTTCTTGTGTCCTCCGTGGTGTGGCCGCGGTAGGGGTCCTGAGACCACGGGCACAGGCTGCAGCGCACGGTGCCTCTGAGAGACTTTCCCATGCTCAGTCCTTTCCCATGCCGTGGAAAACGTGGGGTCATCTTGTCTCTTCAGAATAGCTCACTGGTATTGGGCAGGAGCTGCCCCCGATCTATGCACCAGGGTAAAGATGGCAGAAGAGTCACCAGACTGTCACAAGTCTCCGTCCACGAGCCTGAGTCGGGAAGGGTCTAAGTCTCTGGCAGTGCTGCCGGCCCTCGCGGCCGAGCCCTTCCCGTTGTCTCAGGCTCGTCCCCAGGTGTCTGATTTTCTGATGCTGTTTTAAGTGGTGTTTTAAGACCACTTAAAACACTTCCAGTCACTGGTTTGTGGTACCAGTGCAGTGGTCTCTGTGTTGACCTTGTCTTCTGACCTCGATGCGTGCAGCAGGCCTGGTGGTCTGTGTGGGACCCTCTGGGTCTTCTAGGTGCGCAGTGAGAGGCGCCCAGGCAGGGGAGAGCCATTCCCCGGGCAGGTGCTCTTGGCCACTCAGGTCTCGGGGCCTCAGGGATGGGAAGTCCCTGCTTGCTCGAGTGTCCATCTCGTTGGTCCTTCAAAGCCAGGGTCTCCTCTGTGGTTTTCCTGTTGTTCATTCTCTGTTGATTTCCACTCCGATTCCACCGGGCCCTTGGCTGGACTTGCGTTGGCTGTATTCTCTCCCTTTCCTTTGTAGGTATACTCGACTGTTTCAACCGCCGTGTGCTAATGTCCACGCCCTTGGGCTCCTCCTCTTTCCCTGGCTTCTCATGGGAAAGCTTTAGATAATAGACCCGAGACATCTTTTCTGACTTGAGCACCTAACACTAGGAACCCCAGCTCTTCCTTGGCTCTATCTCCCAGAGTTCACACTGTGGCTGCTGTGACCAGTCGAAATACACCGAGGTGCCCTGGTGACTTCTCCCCAGACGCCCTGTGCTGTGCGCGATACGTGGCGACACTGTGAACACCGTGTCTGGACATCACATTGTGGTTGTCCTATGTCGTGGGACTGTGCTGAGACCCGCGGGGAAGGCCACAGTCTTCCCGTGACCCGCCCCTCTAAGCTCTTACGTGGGTCTTTGCTTCCTGCCAAGTACCAGAGGTGGTGTCCAAGGGGAGTGCTGTGCCCTTCTGCCCTGCGCTCTGTCCCCGTGGCCTCGCGAGGCTTAGGGTCTGAGGGCGGGACGTCTCCCTGGAGAAAGTGCCCGTCTCATCACAGGAGAGCCACACCCGGGCCCTCATGACAGGGCCACCTGCTCCTCGTGCTCCTGGCCTCGGGCCACTTGCTTCCACACAGAATGGACAGACAATTTCCACTTCTGGGAGGACTTTCCCTCCCCACTGTCCTCTGGGAACACTGAGTTGAGAGGGTCCACTTTGGGTGGCCCCCGCAGAGCAAGCCCCCAGGAGCCAGGCTCCAAGATTCCTTCCCAGGGAAGGCCAGTGTGGCATGGGTCCTCAGATGCCATGACAGGTTGGTCCGGCCCACTGGGCTTGCCCAGAACTGTCCCCACCGCCCTCTTAGCCTGATCCTGGAAGGACCATGACCATTGTCCCATGGATCGCTGCATACACCACGGCCACCCCAAATGCAGGACCCCATGGCATGAGGGGCAGCTCAGACCAAAGGGCTGCTTGGCACCACCTGGCCAGGGCCAGTTCCCTATGAGGCCGACACCCTGCTGATGCCCTGGCTCCAACCTCAGCTCCCACGCCGGGGCTTGCCAGATGCCACCTGGCACCATTCCCGGGGACTCCCCGGGCTCTGTGGTGGGAGGGTGGCATGTTCTGCTACGGGGCCACTGTGCTCTGGCCCCTTGCAGCTGACAGCCTCCACGTCACCCATGACATTCCTGAGCGGGCGCCTGCAGCCTCTGCCATTCACCGAGGCCCCTGAGCACCATCTTGCTCCCTGTGGTGGGTGGGCAAGGTCCCAGATGCCCTGTCCTCAGGACACAGGATCCTCCCTGCCCTGCAGCGCTCGAGGCCCTGGCTCTGGCTGCCACGACGTGGCTACTCGGCTCACCAGGCCTCTGGGCCTCAGAGGAGGCTGTTCCCATCCAGGGTCCTGGATGGGCTGCAAATGCCACCAAGCAGCTACAGAGGATGCATGGTAGAAAATGTCCCCTGGGCTGGGGACAGGGAGGCCACGGACTGCAGGCAAACGGGCTGACAGGGCTGTGGGCTGGGCAGTCAGCAGGGAAAGAGAAATGTGGCAGAGGGGCCCTTCCCCAAGGAGGGGCAGGCAGGTGGGGCAGTATGGGGCAGGTGGACATGCTGCAGCAGGAGTGGGGGCCTCTCTGCTGGCTTCAGTGCCCCTGTGAACTGCAGGAGGGGACCCTGAGGGAATGTCGTGACCCCTCGCCGGCAAGGGAAAACACGACACAGGATTCTTCCTTCAGCAGTTTATTCAGGCCTTGATTCAAGTATCATCTTCTAGCGACCCCCCGCCGAGCGCCCAAGCACAGCCTAATAAAGCCTCCCGCATACCAATCTTAAGCTGCCACGTGGACCTTTCTCATGGGATGGGAAGGGATTGCGTGCCAATTCTCCATATTAGGAGTTGTTTGTCACAGGCCACAGTGGAAGCCGGCGCCATCTGCTAATGGCGGCCACGGTCTAATTAGAACGGCTCACCACAAGGGAAGGCCACGCGCAGAGGGTGGAGAGGTCTGAGATGGTCGGCACACCAGCCTCCTCTGCCTCCAGGCTCTGTATTTCCCCTAGAGATACAGAAAGTGGGGCCTCCTGTGCGGGGTGTCCGTGGGATCAGGCACAGTGCTCACCACCAAGGGGCCGCCTTCAGTCAGGCACGGAGGAGCCACCACACGTCCCCATGCAGACACTGGGTCTTCCTGGTGGTGCCACCCCCCTCAAGGGGAAGTCCAGCCTCTCCACACGTCCCAGGAGCCTCTGTGGGGTGGCAGAGCCTGGGGCCCAGCTCAGCTCTCCTCAGTGCCCAGGGTCTTGGTCTTCCGGAAGATGCCCTGCATGGCCGAGATGCGGTCCTTATCCTGGATGTTGAAGACCTGGAACTGCAGATGGGCAGGGAGAGAGGGTCACGGAGAATCTGGGCCTCACGGGGCCCAGAACACAGCTCGCCCTGTCCCGGGCTCCTCCCTCACCCCGTGAACCAGCCCGCAGCCCTCCTCCTCACACTCGGCATCAACCACTAGGTGCTGGCTGAAGGCTTCTGGTCACCAACCAACCCCACCTGCCAACCCAGAGGCTGAACTGAGGTCCTCCCCTGGCCAGCAGGAGGTGGGGCCGGGGAGCCAGGAGGCCCACATGTCCTGGAAGAGGGTGATATTTCTCTTGGGGTGATGTGCAGGGCTGGCCTTTGCAGGGGATGGGACTGGGCTCTGTGGGTGGAGGGCAGCTGGTGGAGTCAGGCCTCCAACAGGGCAGGCCACACTCATGAGAACAGGCAGGGCCTCTGAGCAGTGGCTACCCGTGGGAAATGGGGCAGTCTCAGAAATGCTGCCCTGCTTCTCAGGGAGTGGCCTGGGCTAGGGGGCCACTGCTGAGGGACGCTCCATGGACACGGACCCCCAGCACTCACATATGCCTCCCCTCTGCCCAGAGGCCTGACCTCACCCAGTCACCCTTGGCTCCTGACCTGGGGGGTGTAGCCAGGGTGCTGGACCAGGCTCTGTCCCCACCCTCACGTGACTCTGGGCTGGCTGAGGTCCCCTCAGCCAGCTGTGCCCACCTTATCCAGCAGGACATCAAAGTAGGCAGGGGTCCAGTAGGTGGGGTCACTGGCAGGCAGCTGTAGGAGCGCCTGGACCCCGTTGTCGATGCGCGGCGGGGGGATGCGGCCCAGGTGGGTGACGTGGATGCGCAGGGACATCTCTGGCTGGCTGGCGAAGCGCTCCACACGCTGGTAGATGGCGCCGAGGTCCAGGCCGCAGCCACGCAGCAGGTTGTGCCCGGGGCACAGCGGGTGTGGCAGGTTCCTTGTGGCCAGGCAGCAGAGCAGCAGCACCAGGACCCGGTACACGGCCCCCTGCAGCTCCGCCCAGTCCTCGGGCGCCGGGAAGAGCACAGAGGCCCACAGCAGCGCCATCTGTCACACAGCCACCACCTGCTGCTCCGAGGGCTGCCTGGGACCCCACCCACTCTCTGCTCCTCCACCCCCCTGGGCCCCTCCTGGAGTCCTCTTCCCACTGGGCTCCCCTAAGGTCCCTCCCCCGAGTCCCCGTGCATGCCCCCCAGCCCAACCCGGAGGGCCCCCCTGTGCACCCTGGAGCAGTGTCCCTCCCTCCTGCCTGGGCCCTGCCTGTCGCTCAGCTGAATTGCTGTGCCCTCAGGCCCCTCTCCTTCCACCAGCCCCATGACCTCTCAGCTCAGTCTGGGGATCAACAGTCATTGTCCCCCCCAACCTTAGGCAGAGGCCTGAGAGGGCAGAGAGTGGCCTGAGGTCACCCGGAGACCCTCGACAGAGCCACGGTCTGAGGACAGGTCAAGACCTCTCCCTGAACACCCGAGCCAAGCAGAGGTCCCTCATCCCCGCAGCACACTCCGGGGGGGGGGGGGGGGGGCTGCCCTGGCAGAGACCCCGAGACCCCACAGCCCAGGAATGGCACAGCAGGCCTCCCGGGAGACAGCGGGCTGCAGCCTCACCCCTCATGCCCCCACGAGCCAGGTCTCGCCCCCAGAACCGGAGTCCTCCAGACGCGGAGCCCCCCCAGGCTGCCCACCAGGGGGAGCTGGCACAAGGGACATGCCTGGTGCCCTGGCCCTGGCTCCCTGGTCAAGGCTCAGGCTCGCCTACCTTCAGGTGGTCAAAGGTCAGGCCGGGGCTCTGGCCTCCGTCCCTCCAGCTCTCGTGGTTCACCCGGTCCAGGATGCTGAGGCTGTCCAGGCGGTGGCCCTGGAGGGAGCCCAGCCCACTGAGCAGCTGGCTGAGGGGGTAGCCAGTGGAGGTCCTGGAAGCCAGACCACTCCATCAGCCGGGGCTGCTCTCGGCTCCAGGTTCTCAGTTTATCACCAGAAAGAAGCGGCCCGGCCTCTGTGGCTGCCCACACTGGAGGCTCCTAAGTCGGCCGGTGGCCAAGCTGGGCTTCAGCCTGTTCTATGGGGACCGAGCTGGCCCCTCACTTTTCTTAGGAACTGACCCAGGGGCCATTTATGGTGGACACCCAGTCTTCATGCACTCCCCTGCCAGGGTGAGGAGTGACGTGGGTGCCTGTGGGCCAGCCTCCTGGCCCCTTGAGGGACAGGACAGGGTCTCAGTCCTGCCTAGGTAGGGCAGCAATGACAGTGGACTCCTGGGCAGGGGGCAGGCCAGCACCCCTGGGGTTCCACTCAGGAAGCCTGAGCCCACCCGCACAGGCAGGCAGCGGACAGCAGTGGGCCGGGACCCCCACCTCAGTGTTCGCGGTACAGGGCATCCTACCCCAGGGCGCTCACTGTGTGCTCGCTGACCCGACCGAGGGGCCGAACCTCCACTCTGGAGTCTCCATCCTCAGGGGTCCCTGCCGCAGCAGAGGCTCTGGGGACTAGGACCCGGACGGCCTTTCTCCCAGATACCCAGAAGATGACTCTGTTTAGCCCAGGCTTCACCTCCCTGGGGCGAGGGGTCACTCAGGAATCCTGGCCACAGCCCTGCTCTGCACGAGGGGCAGAGAGGGGGTGCCTGCAGGAGTCCTGCCGAACCCCCCAGGAGAGCACAAGCAGCTCTGCACCTGTCACTTGCGATGGCTGTAAGACATGTCCCCTGCGGTCGTGTGAGCCGTCACCCTGGCCAAATCACATCTCCTGCAGGCGGGGGCCAGTCAGGTGGGATGGAACTTGGTTTCTGGCCCTGGGTTAGGGCCTCAGAGGTCTCAGCCTCTGCCCCTTGCCCTCTCACAGACATGACTCACAGGCAGGGGCCTCACCGGGATCACCGGCTCCTGGGGACAGAGACTGGAGGACCCCAGGAGGGGCTGGTGGAGGTTGGGCCGGTGTGACAGGACCCTGCTGTGACCCGCAGCAGCCGCGATGCTCCCTCTCACGGAGGGCCCACCCCACACCGCCTCCTACACCCAGGTCTCTCACCACAGCCAGACTCTGCTGGCCACCTCCCTCCTAGGAGGGGACACAGCTGCACCTCCTCATGTGGCCTTGGGCCTCCTGCTCCAGGAGAGCCCCGCCGGGTCCTGAGTGTCCCCCACGCCCAGGAGCCTCCGTGTGAAGCAGAAAACCCCTGGGAGGGCCACGCAGCATGAGGCAGGGCCCACAGACGCCCCTGCCCAGGTGAGGGAGGCCCCAGAGTGCCGACCCCCTCCTGCCTGCTCTCCAAGACCCAGAGACCCAGCCAGGGCACCTACCTCCAGTGCTGGGGGCTGGCGGGCACCAGGTCCACCCCGTGGCCCAGGATTCTTCTCAAGGTGCCCTCGGGGAGTCCGGGCATCAACTGGACCCTCTCCAGGGTGGGCGCGCCTTGCTTCCTCCTCACCACAGGCACGATGTTAAAGCGGATCTTCCTCCAGCCGCTGGACACCAGCAGAGACAGGTGCAGCTGCTCCTCACTCAGACTGGCCGCGTTCAGCGAACCTGCAACAACCCACTGTGGGCCAGCTGCCCTCTCCCGGGCCTGGCCCCGCCTCCAGCTGGGACACTCCACCCTGGACGCCTCTGTCCATGCAGGAACCACGGCCGAGTATGAAGCTAGCCGCACCTGCACCGCGAGACCACAGTGCGGCCGCGGCTGGCCTGGTGACTCTCGGGCCGGTGGTGCCGCTCACTGCAGGCTCTGCCTTGCCGGGCACCTCCCTCAGCTGGTGGCCCAAGCCTGCCAACCACCCTCCCAGACCTGTGGGCTGTGCCCCGTGCCTGAGACCAGGGCCCACCTCAGAGCACAGTCCCAGGAGCGGTGGTGGACCTGGCCCTGCCCCGGCCCTGCAGGCTGGGCTCTGCTCTCCAGTGCTGCAGGCCTCCCTTGAGCCCCCTGGCCCTGTGCAGGCCCTGGGCAGCTCAGAGCCTGCAGCCCTTCGCTAGTGGCCATGACACCCCCCTCTGAGGACTCGTCTGGCTACCAGACAGACCAGGGACCCCAGCAGTCTTCAGGAAAAGCTGTGGTCACTCTTGGGCCCTGCGCTCCTCCTGGACTTTGCACCACTCTGAGCCTGAAAATTCTGCAGAGGTCAGCCCCAGCTGCCAGGCCACCAGCAGTGCCTGGGGGTCAGTTCGTCCTTCCATGTAGCCTGTGGCCAGGGAGGACAGATGGACGTGACAGTCCAGTCCTTGGCTGGAGGCAGTGAGGAAGGGACACCAAGGCCTTAGTTGCTCCTTCTCCCACCAAAGCAAATCAATGCCAGAGAAAGTGAGGGAGCGTGTCCCAGGGTACGGAGGGCACGGGCACCACTGGCTCTGACCAACACAGGCCAGGCTGGGCAGTCTGCCTTCCCCTCCCCAGCACTGTCCAGCAAGAGTGCCTGGGTCAGGGGCCAGGATGACAGACCTGCTGGGAGCCAGGCAAGTGCCACAGGGAATCCCTGGATGAGATCCTTGGAGAAAGGCCTGCAGTGAGTGGGCAGCTGTCCCACCTCACCCTAGGAAGGAGCCTGGCCTCCCCCTGTGGACCCTCAGCACCTTCCTGCACGCTGCACCTGAGCACTTGCTGGGCCACTCCGTCCCATGTGGGCCTCAGGTTCCCCCTCAGCAAGGAACAGAAAGTGGCCCCATCCCTCAGCAGCCACCAGGGCCACCTCGGGCAGCTCTGCCTTCTTGTCATACCTTAGTCACACATTGTGCCTGTGAAACGGCAGCTTGGAGGGCAGCCAGCCACACCTGCACTCCATGGGCCACACAGCCCTGGCTGGTCCCACCGGTTCCAGGGTGGGGGTGGCTGAACTCTGCCACCTGGCCGTGGGCCTTCCTTTTAAGGAAGGTACAGGAAGCAATGCCTGGCTGTCCCCTGCACCCTGCCCAGCCCACCGCAGTGGACACCACAGGGATGGCTGTACTCTCGGCAGGGGTGACCCGTGTGTGAGGAGGGGCCCCGAAGCTAGATCACCCTGGTATGGCCCCAGAGCCTCCCGTCCACCCAACAGGGAGCTGTCCCCCGGGGGGCACTAGGCCTGCAGGTGACCTGACCAGCTGGGAACACCGTGTGGACGGAAGATGGAAAGAGCCCCACCTTAGTACTTCTGCCTGTAGTCAGAGAAGGCTCCGGGAGGCAGAGGGGCAGCAGCAGGCCAGACACCTTATCATAGTCTCTGGTCACCCCAGAGGTCTGTCCCTTGCCTGGGAACACCCACTGGGCAGTCTGGGGTAGAGCTGCCCCTGGAAACTTCCCTCTTGATGCTTGTTGGTCCTGCGGCCCAGCTTGCAGCCTGGCTGTGCTGGACGGCCTTCCTAACCTGCAGGAAGCCCAGAGGAAAGGGGGGTCCTGGCAGCCCAGTGGCCGAGGACCCAGATGTGTGGCCAGACCAGGTCTCCACGGGCTGGGCAGCCTGGATGGGCCCTGTGAGGTGGGTTGACCACCCCACTCACTGACCTCACAGTGTGTGTGAGGACAGAAGACCAGGGAGGTAACTGGACAGCAAATCCATGGGAGGTGGCAGCCACTACTGTCCCTCCCCCCAAAAAAGCAGGACATTCTGTCTCAGTCCCCAGTGCCCTGCCCGGACAGCCTGATGTCCTTGCTCTGACCCAGGATGACGGGCCCCGTCCCTCAGGGGCCACTGTCCTCCCCCACCCCCGGCTGATGGAAACCCACTGCCCAGGCCTGCGGGAGCCCTGCTCCCGCCCACAGCAGAGCCCGCCAGTGGGGCCTGAGGCCAGGCCACTTGTGCCTTTGAGAGCACCAGCCTCAAGCCTGCTGTGTCCCATGACATGAGTTAGCCACTCGGCCCTGAGTGGAAACAGACCTGGGCACATGTGTGCCCACGTGCACCCACGTGTTTCACGTGTGCACAAGCACGTACACAGATGTGCACACACTTCACATCCTGCACACTCACAGCCTGTGAGCAGAGGCTGGAGAGCGGACGGTCCTCATCGCAATGGGCCGCAGCCACAGCCCAGAACGCTGGGACCCTGGTGGCACCTGCTGGGCATGAGGCTTCCAGGCATTCACAGGCACTGCCACGGAACCCGGGTCAAGACCACTCCAGAGCCAGTCACGTGGAAGGCAGAAGGCTTGTATAGAGGGTCTCAGGGCCAGAAGGGCCACCGAGTGGTGACAATCATGGGGACCACACGTGCATGTGTGTGTGCCTACGATCCCTGAGGATGGTGGCCGCCTTGTGCACCTGGACGTGAGGACCGCACACATGTGCACACACTGTGCACACGGTGGGCAGGCACACCTCGAGAGCACACCACGTGCACGCCCATACTCACAGGCTGCCGTACCTGGCGGGATGAGGTTGTGGTGCCTGCAGTGCACAATGGCAGCCACCAGCAGGGCCTTGAGGACACGCAGGACCTTGCCAGGCACGATGTGGCCACAGCACTCTGCATTGCCCTCGTCCTCAGAAGTGCTGAAGACGTCCTCCGTCCTCCACTGCTCCAGGCCCACTGCCTCCCTGGGGACGCCCAGGCGGCAGAGGGCAGGGCCGTCCCCCGGCTCCGGGGCCCCCAGCTCCTCGATCAAGAGGGCCTCGGTGTTCACTTGCAGGGGCACCTCCATGTCCAGCGGGTCCTCCGAGGAGCGCAGGGAGAACTGGAAGGCCTGCAGGTCTCGGGAGTAGTCCACAAGGAAGCGGGGGTCCAGGGCATGCACCCGCTCCAGCACCGCGAGCAGCGTGTTCTCCGCACGCTGGTAGTCCTGGGCGCGGGGAGCTTCCCGTGAGCGGATGGCATGCAGGTAGTGGTGCCACAGGGACACCTGCGCGGCCATGGCTGGGGACAGCTGTCTCTGCAGCAGCAGCAGCAGGTGAGGGTGGCCCCTGGGGACCTGTCTGCAGGCCGGTGTAGATGGCTGGGAGGAGATAGCCGCTGCCAGGTGAGGAGAAGGTCTGCAGGTGGGGCTCAGCACAGCAGGAGCGCGGTGACAGGCAGAGGGTGAAATAGCTGAGCAGAAGCCAAGGCTTTGAAGTGAGTCAGTCCCCAGCTCCCAGGAATGTCACCGGCCCGCCCAGGGAGGGAGGCTGGGCCTCTCACTACTCTCCTCCCTGCCCCTCCCTCCAGACTACTCCCCAATCTCAGGACCTCGCAGCCCATCACGGTCACAGTCAGGCTGAGTGTCCCCGGGAGGGGGCTGCATGTCCCTGGGAAGGGGCTGCATGTCCCCTGGAGGGGGCTGCGTTCCTGAGGTCTGTTTCCCCATCCAGCGCCAGGTGGCCCGGTACACACATCAGGCCTTCCCTGCCTCAACCTCTCTGCCAGGCTGGAAGGGACATAGGCATCATCAGGATCCAGATGAAAAGGGCCTCAGCCCACCCGGGCAGTGTCTCTACACGGTCCCCTCAAAACCTGTGCCCTGCTCAAACTCAGCAGCCCAGGTGTGACTCTGCATCCCCCTCTGCCATCGGCCACCAGCTTGGGATCCTGGGGCCACGAGGCCAGCAGCCCAGCCTTCCTCGGGGGACCAGCACCCACCTGGACTGGGAGCTGAGCTGCCTGGTGCTGGGGGACGCAGCCTGCTCGGAGCTCCGCCTCTGCCTGGAGAGCCTCCCTGACGGCCCCTCCACCCCCACACCTGACGGGCACCTGCCCGCCTCCTCCCTGCACAGAGCTGGGCAAGTTTGGACCAGCCGGCAGGGCCACCCCCGCCACCCTTGGTCCCCAGCTGGCCGTGTGCAAAGGCTGATCAGCAGCTGGGACATCTGCAACAGTGACATGGAGACAGCCCCACACAAGCACCTGGGACACCACCCCCTGCGGGGGCCCCAGGTCAGACCTGAGGACCGCTGGGGGCAGGGACAGCCACTCCCTTCCTGGCATTTGGAACCCCTCTGAGGGCTGCAGCCCCATGAGCAGGTCCCTCCTCCCTCCAGCCTGGCCCCTCCTGTCCCCCGAGGCTGCCCAGAGCACATCTACCCCACCCCAGGTGGCTGGTCAGGCTCTAGGACCCCCAAACACGGCAACTGCTGTGCCCACGGTCCATGATTCCACGGACTCTGGCCTGGGCCCTCCTGCAGAGCACTGGGGTCCAGCAGGCCTGGGTGGCCTGTCCTGACCCTCAGCCTGGGCTGCAGGCCAGGGCAGCTCATGTCAGATTCGGAACTTACACGTCTGGGTCTCACCGACGTCTCCAGCTCTCTAGACAGGCTCAGGGCCGGCTCCCGGCTGCCCCAGTCCATCCAGATCACCCAGGGCTCTGAGACCTATCAAGAGCAGGGCCTAGCTCATCCCCTGCCACGGGTGAGCCGTGGCCATCGGGCACTGGGGCCCAGGGAGCTGCTGATCCCCTGCCACGTGTGAGCCGTGGCCATCGGGCACTGGGGCCCAGGGAGCTCACACACCAACTCCTCTCCAGTGACCTGGTGGACTCTGTCCTCCCGAGACCTCAGCTCACATCAGAGCCATGAGGGCCAGGCCCTCTGATTGGGGATAGCTGGCCTCCTTGGTGTGTCCTGCAGCGGGGCACTTGCCCGTGCTCAGAGGGCACAACACTGGGAGATGACGGATAGTGAAGGCCTGGAAAGCTGGACCTGGGCTCTGCATGGCCTTGCAGGGACACACAGGGGGATTGGCAGAGAGAGGAGGACAAGGGCTGGCCTCATTGGCCAGGAAGCCTTTGGCCACTAAGGTTCTTCAGAGGCCGGCCGCAGGACCCAAGCCCACCACCTGCAGACCCCAGGGCGGGCAGTGGGGTCAGGGATGGTGAGATGGGGGTCAGCATCGCAGGCAGAGCCGACAGGGTCCATCAGGGCCTTGAGGGCCCAGAACGCACACGACAGCAGCGTCCTGTAGCTCAGGAATTTCCAGTGAGCCTGGCGGGGAGGGAACACTGCAGCCGAACAGAGTCCACAGAGTGAGCCGGGTCTCAGAGGTGCCGGCCCTGCACCCCCTCACACCCCGCTTGCCTGGGGGACCAACCTGGTGGTCTGGGGGCTGGCCTGTGAGCTCTCTGGGCCGCTGCACCTCTCGCCACAGTGTGGTGGTCTTTATTTCCTGAGTGACTACTGGTATCAAGATATTCTCATGGTCCTACTGGCTTTTTGTGCGTTTTCTTTGGAGATATGTGTAGCACGGTCTTTGCCCATTTAACTGGGTTGTTTTATTGTTGTTGAGTTGTAGGAATTCTTTATATATGCTGGATCTTAATCCTACCTAGAACAGATAAACTATTTGAAAATATTCTCTCACACAATGTTCTGTCTTTTCACTTTCTGGATACTGTCCTTGGAGGTATCAAAACTTATAATTTCAATAAAGCTCAATTTATCTATTTTTTCTTCCACTGTCTGCACTTTTAGTATCATATCTAAAACATTGTGGCAAATCCGGGTGGTGAGACTCTTCCCGTCTGTTATCCTTCAGGAGTTGTATAGCTGTAGCTCTCACATTTAGGTCCTGGGGTAGGGTTTTAATGACTGGAGGCACGACCTTCTGCCCCAGGCAGCCCTCTGCCCCTTCGCTCTCTGTGGTCTTCAGAGACCAGGCGGCGGGGCAGGCAGGAGCCTGAGCCTTCTCAGAAGTCCTGCCCCAGGACCGTCCCCAGGGCCCACAATGGCAGCATTTGCCCTTCAGACAGGTCAATGTGGGGTGGGAAGGGCAAGTCCTCTCTTCCACCCCAGGAAACCTCTCGGGACCTGCGTCAGGCCAGAGCCCCAAACACAGCACCCGTGCCCAGCGGGCCTGTCCTCTGCACATCGTCTGCCGGTTGTGGGGACACCCTAATACACCACTCCTGACCCCAAGCCTTTGGAGAGGGAAGTGACCTTGGGAGTCCCGTGAAATGCCCTGTGCTTCTCACGTGGAGGCACGAGCCCCACCCTGGCCCTCCAACAGCCTCTCCTCCTCAGTCAACAGCTGGGAATGAGGCCGTGCCACCCAGCCTGCTCTGTGCAGGGACCAAGAGGCTGACGTGTCTTCTGAGCACGGTTCACCTTGGGGGCAACTCTTGGGAAGAGGGAGGAGGCCCAAGGGAGTGCAGCGGCCTCTCTCTCAGCCACACAGCCTCCAGGACTGCCCGTCCAGCCATAATCACTCTGGAATCTGACTAGCTTCCTGTCGCCGCCTCTGCTGGCCTAGTCACTCTGTGCCCTGGAGAGTTGCCTGGACTTCTGAGCCGACTGCTCACCGTGGGGCCGCAGCAATTGTTCATGAGGAGTGGCCCCCAAAGGCCGCCAAGCTCAGCTGACCTGGTCATGGCCTCTGAGGGCTCTGTCCAAATGTATCTCCTGCAGGTGCCTTGACTTGTTCCACACATAGCCCTGGTCATCTTCACATGCCCAACACAAGCCACTGTGTCCCTGTGTCCCCACAGAGTCCCAGCACTATCAGAACCATGGGTCAGCCTGTCTGCGGAGGTTCTTTCTCTGAGCAGAGCCCCTCGGGCAGCCTGCGGGTGGTCAGCCACAGGCAGGAGGGGAGGTCCCGAGCGAGGTGTGCGGTCGGCACCCGCGGTGACTTTCCATGCAGCACAGTGACTGGAGGGCGACAGATTCACAGGCTACTCCACTTTGAGCAGCTGCAGTTCACTGACCACTTGTGGGTCACCCAGTACCACACTGGCAACCAGAGTCCTCTGTTCCACTCCCCCACAGAGGGTCTGACCCCCATGTCCACAGGGCTCCCAGGACTTCAGGAGTGCTGGAGGCACCTTGGGTGCCAGGGCAAGCTGCCCAGGGAGGTGCCCAGGCCATGTGTGGGTCTGCTAGTGTCTGAACCTGGAGCGCTGCTGGCCCAGAGGCACCGGGGCTAGAGGGACCAGCCAGGACTCCCAGAGATGGTCCCAGGAACCTTGGCCCCAATGCCCAGTGGGGCATATCTGGCCAGAGGCCCCACCTGCCCTTCACGGAGCACCTGACTGTGGCCTTTCAGGGTGAGGTGGGCAGGAGCTCTGGGGACACCAGGAGGAATCCAGGCATTCCCTGGGTTCTGCCTAAATCTGGGGTCTAAGGAAGTGGCCTGGCCATGTCAGGCCCTCCTCGGCAGCAGGGGACAGACATCCTGACCCTCACCACCTGGTCCTGCCTGGCCTGGCCTGCCGGCCCTCTCCCACCCTGAGGGGTTGGCTCCAAGAACTCAGATCTCTAGCCAGGGATGCCCCTCCCAGAGTCCCATGCACAGGCTGGCCGCTCTCTCAAAAGAGACGGCCACTGCTGATGCAGGGCCTGCTTCCAGGGGCTGCCCACTCCCAGGAGGGCTCCTGCCAGCAGCAGCCTGGCTCAGGGAGGCCCCAGCTTGGTGCGAGGAGCCCCTGACGGGAGTGAATGCGGGTGGGATGCCGGCCCACTGCCCGCATGGCCGGGCCCAATCCTGCGGCCCAGGCTGGCGCCAGGGTGGTCTGCCAGGACACCGCAGGGGGCAGCAGGGCCACACCTTCCTCCTGTGCTCCCCACTGAGGCGCTGCCCTGCCCTGGCATCAGACCTTCTGCCCCACGCCGGCCGGGGCCCACTCCCTGGCAGCCCCTCACGACGTGGGTGAGCAGAGAGGAAAGTGACTTCCCCCACCAGGGTCAGGGTTGTGCAGGGGACAGGTCACCCTGGAAGGGCTCAGGGGGTGGGGGGGACTCCGCAGGGGCTCGTCCAGGCACAGGGCTGGGAAGACAGGGCCCGCCCTGCTGCGTGGGCGGCTTCCCCCCCTCAGGCCTCAGCCCACCACGGAGATGGCCCCGGCACTGCGGGTCAGCGGCCTGCCACACGTCCTGCACAGCTGCAGCGGGTGAGTCTAGATGACGGGACATGGTCTGGGAGCTAGCTGCCCTTGGGAGTGCGGCCTGCACGGCCTCCTCCTGGAGTGACCGGGAGGTCTGGGCAGAGGCCAGCCCTCCTGGTGTGTGGCTTAGGAGGAGAGCTTCACGCCAGGTCTCCAGGAGACACTTCCACCCACAGCTTCCCTGATCCCCACGACAACAACGAGTCCCGCTCCTGTTTCCAGGGAAACCCAGCCCTCAGCGTCCTGCTGCCACGGCAACACCCATGGCTCGGTTGCCCTGTGGTCTCACCAAGGCCGGGCAGCGGGCTCCCGGCTCAGAGAGCTCGGCACCGCGGGGCGCTGCAGGGCTGTGGGGCCGGGTGCTGTGAGCCAGCCCCCGCCTTTCTCTGAGGTCCTGCAGTCTGGACAGCCATGAGTTCCTCCTCCAGCGAGCCTGGCCGTGGGGACCCCGCTGAGCAGTCCCCACTGGGGCTGGACACGGTGATCCAGGTCAGTGAGAGCAGGTCCCCACTGGGTGGGACCCTGAACAGACGGGGGCAGCTGTGCCTTCCTGACTCCCAGGGACGCTTTCCACATGCTCATGGGTTCAGCTCGAACGTGAGCACACACGCAGAAATGCGCAGGGCGCGCTCTCTCCCTCTCTCCCTCTCTCTCTCTCTCTCTCTCTCTCCCTCTCTCTCTCTCACACACACACACACACACACACACCTGTCTCTTATACACATCTAAGCAAGAGAGCAGATGTCCTCCCAGAGGTGGAAGCAGCCTTCAGAGCAGGCAAGTGGTTCGGGGCCAGGGGGTTGCCGNACACACACACACACACACACACACGCACACACACACACACACACACGGACCAGGGACATGCTGGGTACACTCAGAGGAGGAGACGGCCCAGCGGCCAGCCTCCCTGCTCCTGGCTGCAGGAGCTCGGTCAGCCCCTGAGCCTCGGGCCTGCAGTCTGCACGCTGCAGCGGGAGGACAGAGGCCCGGCTGACCTTCCGGGCAGTCTGCTTCACTGTGGCCAAGGGCAGGGGCCAGGCAGCTTTCCTTGGAGGGTGTTGCCGTCTTTCTCAGGGGGTCCCCAATATCTAATCTGCAACCTCCAGGAGCTCTGTTTCTGTTGGTCTTCAAGCAGGAATCACTCCCCATGTCCCTCTCCCCTCCACTCCTGCGTGGAGAGCCGCCACTGCCTGCTTCTGCCCCCCTCCCCCAGCCTCACACACCCAGCCTCCACCTGGTTCTGGTGACTAAGGCCAGCAGTCCCTGGCCCTTGGGCTCCAGTGCCCCTGAGATGGACCAGCTGACTCAGAGTCCTCCGACCCTGAGAGCCACC
This sequence comes from Marmota marmota marmota, assembly GCF_001458135.2. Taxonomy (NCBI): domain Eukaryota; kingdom Metazoa; phylum Chordata; class Mammalia; order Rodentia; family Sciuridae; genus Marmota; species Marmota marmota. Next base: position 53,249,809 of record NW_026000005.1, read on the forward strand.
CTGCAGGGGGTGACATGCCCTCAATAAGCAGCATAAGTCCCCTGCAAAGATAATCGCACACAGGTGGTGCCAGGTGGCTAATGACATGGTGGCGTCATGGTGCCCACAAACACTCACACAGAGGAGCCCACACAAGGACAGAACACAGCCCTGCAGAATGTCTGAGTCAGGTGACACAGAGAACTAGAAGAGTGCCCTGGGTGGGACTTGCAACTGGAGGCCACGCTGTCCAGCTCCATGGGGCCCCAGGGGCGAGGCCACGCTCTCCAGCTCCATGGGGCCCCGGGGCGGGGAGGCCACGCTGTCTAGCTCCATGGGGCCCCGGGGTGGGGAGGCCACGCTGTCCAGCTCCATGGGAACCCAGGGGCGAGGCCACGCTGTCCAGCTCCATGGGGCCTCGGGGTAATGAGGATGAAGAGAGGTGGCCAGCCAGGACAGTCCTTCAGCTCCTGTGTGGGCTTCACTGCCCCTCTGGGAGCTGGGGAAACTGAGGCTGGAGGCTTGCCATGGCCAATGGCTTGAGGGAGAAATCCAGGTCGATGCCCGATGACCTGGGTCCTAGTCCTTGGCAATGGGGCAGGGGGTGCCTCTCTCTGCCCACTGTGCCTGGCAGCAGCCATCTGGAGCCAGACAGAGCCTGGTGGCGTCTGCTCTGCCCGCCGCCCCGCCGGCACCTGGCGCTCACACCGCGGAGATTGAGATCTGGAAGCAATTACCCAGGTGAGCAGGCAGCAGGTGGGCGCCACCAGATGCCCAGATAGGCCCAGGCAGACGGGTCGGCAGGGCCACAGGCCCTCAGCCCTGCAGCTGCCCGGGGAAGGGCTCCTCCCAGCGAAGAACTGGACTCCTGAGAGGCACCCCTTTTCACTTCTGCTCAGTCACTTATTGGTCCCTTTATACTACTTGTGCCTTCAATTTTATTACGTGGTTATTCTTCCTTTTAATTCCTTGTGTTTGGTGCTCATCTAAGTCTTGAGGTGTGTGCTTGGCGGTGGGCCTGCAGTCTTGTTTTCCTTTGTCATGCTGTCAGTGCTGACATTCGTATGGTGTGACACTTGCCGCTTAACCACTGTTCAGAGAGTCTGTGGCACTCAGGGCCCTCATGCGACTAAGTGACCCCACACGACCCACCCCAGCACGTTCCTCTACCCTCCTGGCCCGTGGCCACCACCCCACCTCCAGGGCTGACTGCTCTTGGCTCGTGTGAGTGGGCGTCCATGCTCTCGTCTCTCTGACTGGCCTGTCCACTGAGCGGTGTCCTGTGCTGCACCCTCAGCCTTGGTCAGAATCTCCTTTTTGAGGTGAATCACACTCCACCGTGTAGGTGGGCCACACTCTGTGCACTGTCCTTCTGTCAGTGGGTCCTGGGCTGCACCCGCCTGCCGGTGACTTGAACAGAGACCCTGTCCACAGGGTATGCACAGCTATCAGCCTCTGGTTTTGTCTGGGGATTCACACCTGAAGGGACATTGCTGGGTCACATGGTGACTGGGTGCACTGGTGAGGGGCCACCACTCTGCTTGGTTGCAGCTCCAAGGGTCACCTGCTATCCGTGTGTCCTCTGAGTGAGGCTCACTGTGGGAACTGGCTTTGCCCACACCACCCCTGACGCCAAATGTGTGGATTCTGACCTCCAGCTCTGCCTACCCCCGGGAGTCCTCCGAGTCAGCTCGTCACCCTACCCAGTGCTGGCACTGCCCCACAGGCAAGGACACAACCCCACACGACTGTTCCTCTTCAAATGCCACTCCCAAGACTAGCTGCCCTCTGACCTCCAACTGGCCACACTCCGCCCTCAGTCTAGTAGCTCGCCTGCTCAGCTCCCAGAACCCAGGATGCCTCACTTACTCCCTTATGAGTTACTTAAGGGACAGTCTCAGGCCCTGGAGCAGATGCCCAGGGCCAGGTGTCTGGGAGGGGAGCCAGCTTGCCCCTAGGGTCACTCTCAGGCCCAGAGGCCCTCCCACCTACTTGCTAGTGTTCTCAGGAGTTCCACGGATTAGCTTACTGGCCCCTGGTGACCGGCTCAGGCGCAGCTCCCCAGAGGCCTTGGTGCTTGGGCTGAATGCTCCACCACCCTAGTCCTGCCCTGGTCATTCTGCCAACCAGCCCCACTCTGGGGGTCTCTACCCCCCCCACACACACACTTATTTGCCGCAGTCCGGCTGTGCTGCAGTCCGGCTGCAGCAAAATAATCAGGGGGGTGACGAATAACTTGTGTACGTTGATACAGCAGGAGTGGGAGCCGTTTATTGCAGGACAGGAGCAGTATTTATACATTCCACACAGCTTATCTAATTAGCATAAACTAGATACATCAGTCAACCAATCAGGAATCTCTACACCTAATGGCTCGGTTTTGTTACTTCTCAAACCACTCCCTCTGACATTTTGCCAGGCACCATCCAGACTTGTTTACGAACTTTAACATTCCCCTGGCAAAATGCCAGGTGTTATTTTGACTTGTTTACAGACTCTAACACTTATTAGCATACAGAAGACTATCACTCAGCTCAGGAGACCCCAAGGGTAATTGTCCTGAGGCAGGTGTCCTGGTCCACCAGGATGGGAGCTGTGAATGGTCAAGAGAGGCCCGGCCAGGGGCCAACCTCCAAGCCCCTGCACTCACAGTGCCCCAGGGAAGGGCCTGCCGCCCATCTCTAGGTCTCCTGGACACAGTGGTGGTGGGCTCAGCAGGCCAGCCACAACCTTCCCCTCGGGACCTTGCCCTGTCCCCCACAGTCCTCCATGAACACCCACGGCCTTCGAAGTTGCTCCAGCTCTCTCCCCTGTCAGGCCACCGCTCTCTCTGCTCCCTCCTCCCCAGGAGTCCCCAGTGTTTCCACTGCCGAGGACTAGGCCCTCTGGCTGTGGGACTCTCACCGACCTGTCCCTCCTGAGCCCGTGTGTCAGGGGCCCAGGAGCAGCAAGCCGCAGCCTGGCCCTCCTGCACATTCCTGGCCAGGAGGCATTTTGCAGTTAGTGATTCATACCTTCGGCCTTCCAGCTGGGCTGTCAGTCATTTGGGCCTTGAATGAGTCTGGGCCTGTTGGCATGCCCAGCACTGAGCAGGCGCACTGTCCCCTGTACCTGCCACACCTGCTTCAAGCCCAGCCCCCAGGCTTTAGGAGGCCCCTGGGTTTGCTGTGAGAGGAGGGAGGACACCCCAGGAAGCCCGCTCCTGCCTGAGCAGGGTTGGGAGAGGCAGAGCCCAGCCTCACCACCCAGGACACCTCTTTTCTAAGAAAGCAGAGTGCCTCCTGCCTGGGCACGCTACAGAGGGCCACCCTGGGCCAGGACGGCAGCAGGTCTCCAGCAGGCTCTTGGTGGGTCAGAGCCACCGGGCCTCCCCGGGGCCATAGACACAACTGCCGTGCACAGGGCAGGAGAGCAGCAGTCCAGCTGTCTGTCCACGCACCACCATGGGCATGTGGGAGCCTAGGAATGGAGTCCCAGCCTTACCAGCACTTCTGAGCAGCTGACCTCAAGCAAGTCCTGACCTCACTGGCTTCCTTTCCCCACCCAGGAGGACGAGCCTTTCGCTCAGGTCGAGATCGGGGGTGTGAAAATGTCTGCCGGTGGGAAATATTAAAACCTGGACTCACCTCCCTGCCCCATGCATGGTCACCAGTGTCATTGTCCTCAGGCAGCTGCAGCCCCGAGCCCAGCCTGGACTCCCAGGAGCCCCAGGGGCAGCCCCCCTGCAGTGCCCCAAGCAGCCACACAGGGGCGCTGTTGGAGCTTGGTGGCCCAGCAGTTCCACCCCTTCAGGCGGAGGGGCCAGGGACAGCCCCCTGTGCTCCACCCTCTGCTCTGCCATCCCAGTCCTGCTCCTGCAGCTGGAAGGTGGGGCCAGAGTTGGTGACCTGGTTGTGTTGGGGCTGCCCACTGGACAGCCCTTTTCCCTCAGTGATCTTTACAGGGTTCAGTGCCTGGCTCGCTGTTGCTGGCCGCCCAGGGGTGTCCACCACCCCAGGGGTGTCCCTCCTTCAGAGCCCAGGCCGGGGTTCTCAGCACAAGCTGTCTGCCTGCCCCTGCCCTGAGCAGGCGGTGGAGGGCTCACTGTATGCTTGACAGGTTCTGCTGTACCGCGGCCTCTACGGGGGCTTCCTCTTTCCTCTGTGCCCTGCACCCTGCCACATGAAGACCCTTGTGGGTCCTCAGAGGAGCAGCCCTGTGCTTCTGGGACTGACAGCTGCCCAGAGGGGTCGTCCCGTGGGTAGTAGGGCTTCGTGTGCACTGACTTTGCAGAGCCCTAGGCTCCACTGGGGAGCAGCGGCCAGCCCAGCTCTCTCTGCCTCAAATCACCTGCACCTCCAATCACTACCCACCCCCCCAGGGTCCAGGTTCTCTCCCCAGCACACCTGGGATGAAAGGTGCTGGGCCCACCTGCGGGACAGCCTGTGCACACCAACCCCGATGAGCCCCACCCCTGGGGAGCGACTGGGCTCTGCCCCAGTGAGGTGCACTGGGGGCTGTGACCCTGACCCACCCAGACCTGCCTGAGGAGCCCACCCTGCCACTGGGCAGGAGCACACGGGATTGGCTTCCTCCTGCCCCACCCAGCTCTTGACTCAGGCAGCTGCCCCAGCAGGAAGGGACAGGGACGTGGCAGGGTGTGGAGAGCTGAGGGGCCCGGTGCCCCTCGGGGTCTGGGCTTGTAGAGACCCTGCCCTTTCCCTACCAGTGGATTTTCTGGGCTTTGCGTCTGAATTCCCTGCTGGGGCTCTGGCCCCCTCCCCTGACAGCCTGGAAGGACCATCTGGAAAAGTCAGGCCTGGGGTGCAGGGGTGGGGTGGGGTGGGGAGAGCGTGTGCCCCCCAGACCAGGCCAAGTGCACCCCCCTGCAGGGGAAGAACGTCTGCAGGGCGAGTCCTTGTGCATGGAACGTGGCCAGCAGGGGGGTAAGCCTCCTCCCTTGGCCCCTCTTGGGGGCTCCAGGCCCATTCTGGCCAGTCTCTCCATTGACAGCATGGAGCAGCACAGGCCACCTCTGCACCCCCCTTTCAGGGATCTCCAGCCAAGACCCAGGACAGGGGAGGGGATTGGGGGAAGAGGCCTCCGCCTGCCCCGGAGCCCAAGCCCACCCCCAGCCCCAGGCCAGTGCAGCAGTGCAGAGGGGGCCTGGGGCCGCAGGAGGATTGGGGTGGGAACATCTCTTGCCTGAGATTGGAGCAGCTCCCCTTCCTCTGGGGTGGGCAGCCTATGCCTTCCTGCTGGGTCCACTGTCCACAGCAGCCCATTCTCCACAGAGCTGCAGCCCGGGGGCTTTGGGGCCCAAGAGGACCTGGATTCCCGCCCCCCAAATTTAACAGTTCCCTTAGAAGGGCCTGCAGCCCTGACCCCCGCAGGAGGAGAAGATAAGAGGGTCCCCTCCACACAGCCTGAGGGAGAGGGGAGACAGCCATGGCCTGCTGGCTGTCCCCACTGGGTCTCACACAGACCCCTCAGGGCCAGGATTCTGTTGTAGGGCCGTTGGTGGGTCTGTGGCCTCTCTGGGGTCCTTAGTGCCGGTTAAGCCCCTGAGGGCGCTAGATGCAAGATGAACATGACCCGGTTCAACTGTGATCAGGGAAAATCAGGACTCCTGGGAAAGGGAAGCCCTGTCCTGGAGTGCTCTCTGACTCCCGAATCGCCCCTCGGGCCAGGAAGGGCTGGGGGGTTGGGGCCGGGATCCACCGGGGGCTGCAGGCCGCAGGTGAGTCGCGGAGGAGCCTAGGGGTGGGGTGCAGACCAAAGCTGGTGGGCGCAGCCCCGCGACCTGCCAGAGCGCCCACCAGCTTAGGACTGCCATCCGCGTGGGGGGCAGCTGGGGACCCTCAGGGCCTCCCCGCCCGTGCCCTCCGCCGTATCTGGGCCGCGGCCTGGCAGGCACCCGGCCACAGCTGGAACCCATTACGCCCCCAGCGCCTCCCGGGATGGCTCTGCTAATAAGCGACCCTCTGTAAACGCTAGGAATGAGTCAAGTCTGAGCTGTGCTGCGCTTTCCCGTTAGCGGGTGGCGCCGCCGATGCCCCGGGGACCCAGGGCGGGCGGGCGCGCGAGGGAGGTGGAGCCAGCTGGACCATGAGCCTGGGTCTGTGGTGCTGTGCCAGGGGCCTGTTTCCCCTGCACAAAGTCGGAGGCCAGGGTCCGATGGCTGAGCCCCGTCCACCCCGTTTTCCTCTTAGGAGGACAAGAGAGGGCTTGGAGCCTAGACACCGGGGGGCCTTGCTCGGCCCAGGAGAGGTGGCAGGCTCCACTGGCCCTTGGCCCATCCTGGAGCCTGGCTGGGGCTTCCTCTGTGAGAATGTGCAGGGGCCATGCCCAAGACCTCCCAGGGACTGAGACCCTAATCCCTGGGGAAAAGGAAGGATGGGGTACAGCTGAAGGGCCGGTCAACCAGACCCTGGGCTCACACCCACTTGGCATTTGCCAGGTAACTGCCCTTCACAGGGCTGCTGGGGATCAGGATGGGGCCTATCCAGGAGCCATGCAGAGCCTGGGTTTGGGGTGACTGCTAGCAGTCTGTGGTCAGTCCAGGAGAGAGGCCAGTGTGTTCAGGGGTCCAGAGGGAGGGGGCAGTATCTGAGGCAGAAGCCTCCCACTCTTGCTTCCAGAGTTGGGCACAGTGGGAGGACCCCTCTGGCCCTGCTGGGCTTCGATCCCCCTCTGTCCGACCCAAGAAACTGGGTTTCTCTGCTGTGGCCCAGAAACAAAGGCACCGGCCTCCTAGCACCCCAGAGAGGACAGCTGTGACCCTTCAGCGGTGTCAGATGAGCTGGCTCAGAGGTGGCACAGGCCTGTGGGTGAGCTGTGCTGCCCTCGGCCAATACTGGATCCCTTCTCTCCATTCTGTGTTGCAGGTGGTGACTTGGGTGAGCTGCTCAGCCTCTCCCACCCCCCTGGGCACTTTGATCTCTTAGGTGATCGTTGAGGACTCCTACGGGGTGCCTGGCAGGTGCCCATATTTAGCACCACAGGTGTCTCTGGGGTGTCTTTCAGAGGTTGGAGGACACCATCCTCAGCCCCAGGGCCAGCAGGGAAGATCGGGTACTCACTGTGCGAGGGGAGGGCCGGCAGGCTTCGCCCACCCCCTTGCCTGCCCGCATCCGTGAGATCGTGGCCAGCAGCCTGCGCGAGGAGCCACCCCAAGGTGAGGGAGTGGGCCCTGATCTGGGCTCAGGGCTACCCCACCCAGAGCTGCCCGGCGGCCTGCAGCCCTCCTCAGGGGAGCACCACCGGAAGGCGGGGACAAGGCAGGTGCTGGTGACACACTTGTGACCATCAGCCTGGAGATCACACCGTCTCCGTCTGTCCCTGGCCCAGCAGCCCCTCCCTGCTGCTTCCTGTCACGCTGCAGTGGAGCACTGCGCCTGAGGCTCAGTCCCTGCACAAGGCCACTTGAAACTCCCTCGGGACCTGGGTCCCAGCAGCCCCTTTGAATGCTGAAGCTCTGCCTGGCTTTCTGAGGGACCCCAGCACCCACCATGCAGGCGGCAGGGACAGAGAACACCACTCATATTTAGAAGAGCAACTTCGGACTCTGGGTCGAGGTCCTGCCACCCTGCGGCCAGCAGCCCGTCTCTGGGCACCCAGCATCTGGGCTGCTCCACACCCCTGCTGGCCTCAGCCTGACCGTGGGTCTGGGTGCACTAAAGAGGTGGACAAGAGGCAGGGAGGCGAGGAGGCAGGTGTCTGTCAAAAGGAAAGGAAGTGGACCGGGACCAACCCCCTCCCAGAAGGCCCAGGCAGGCCCCACAGTGGGAGATAAGGGAGGGTGCGGGCCTGGCCACCCAGCTGACCAGGTGCTGTGCCCACAGGGGTGCTGGAGCCACCTGCCACTCTGGTCCACCTGCATGAGGAAAGGGAGCTGCTACAAGAGGAGCTGGCCCGGCTGGAGGACCTGCTGGCCCAGTCAAGCACCGAGCAGGCCGAGCTGGCCGGCAGGTACCAGGCTGTCAGCCACCGGGTGAGTGCCACTGTGGTTCTCTACCTGGGGAGCCATCAGTAAGTCTCAGGACCACAGCACATCCAGGCCCTGGGCAGTGGACGGGGACACCGAGGCTGGAAAAGTGAGACGGTGCTGGGCCAGGCGGTGTCCTGCTAGGCAGCCCCCACAGCAGCCGCTTCTGAAGCAGAGCTGAGCGTGGGGTGGTGCAGGGCCTTCCTGAGCTCTGCGTGGCAGGACACAGGGGGTGGCCGCTCACCAGGGCCACGAGGGCCTAGCCACCAGGAGGACTCCCCAGGGTAGATGGCAGCACCTGTTCCCATGTGGCTCCCACCGTGGGAGCTCCTCAGGGCAGGGTGCCGAGGGCCGTCCTGGTCGTGCCTGGGAGCGCACACGCCCACCCAGCCTGCCCTTCCCTCCAGCCCCCTGCACCCTTGGCAGGCCTGGGTGGGTGGGGAGGGGAATCTTCTTCCTAGCACTGGGCGGGAGATGTGGGAACAGGCCCAGGGAATTGAAGCCACAGAAGTCCTGCCACAGATCAGTAAACCGTGAGTCAGAGCGCGGCGTGGATCACTAGGGGTAGATACCTCCAGGCTGGGCCCCCAGGGACCCTGCCTTCCTCCTGCCCTCATCCCAGGCCTTCCCCCAGCCACGGCTGGGCCCTGGGTCCAGGTCACCCGTAGTGATGGTGTGGCCCTGGGCGTGATTCCTGACAGCCATGGGTGACGGCCTGAATGTCCCTCAGATCACCCAGAGTGCTGCTCTGGGCTGGCCGCCTGGGGACCTGGGGCCTGGTCAGGTGTGTGTGTTCCTGGCCTCTCTGGACAGGGCCTGGGGTGGAAGACAGTGCTGGGAGGTGACCTAGGCTGGAGGAGTCCTGGCTTGTGCCCCCTGGGTAGGGGGGCAGGGTTCGTGGCCCAGAGCTGCCCTCAAACCCTCCACTGTGCCCCTGAGCCCTGAGTCCCTGGTGTACCCATCTGAAGTGAGCTGGAGTGAGGGTGGTCAGGGCCCCTCTGGGCCGACCAGGCCAGTGCTATTTCTAGGGCAGTGAGGGGTCAGCTCAGCCAGGGTCTCCTTTCCTCCCTCCTCTGCTGGCCACAGGTGCTAGGCACAGGGATGGGGTGTGGACAGCCGCCATCGGGCCCAGACCCCACCCCAACCCCATCACGGACACCAGCTCCTGCTGGGAGGCCCTCTTTCTTGCCCCTGCCCAGAGTGGGCTTTCCGAGATGCCCTGCCCCTGCCCAGCAGGGTGAGAACCACCGGCCAGGTCTGCCACTCCTGTCCAGATGCAGGCCCGCCTGGAGGCCACCCAGGCTCGGCTGCGGAGGTCAGAGCTGGAGCACAGTGTGGACCTGGAGGAGGCTCTTGGCCGTCTGGAGGCCGCAGAACAGAGGTGAGACCACAGCAGGCTGCCAGAGCTGGACCCTGACCCCCGACAGCGGACCTGCCTCCCCGTGGCTCCTGCAGACAGCTGTGTGTCAGCCCTGCCTGTGAGAGGTGGTGGAGGCTGGGGTAGGGGAGGCAGGGCAGGGCTGGCCCCTCGCCCTCTCCCCACATCCTGCGGCCAGGGCCAAGCAGAAAGCAGGAAAGGGTCAGCCCACCCTGCTGTGCACCTCTCAGGGGCTCTGGTGGTGCAGGCCCCCTCTGCCCAGCCCCTGAGGGTGGCCACACATTGGCCCGGCCAACCTGGGGACGCCCCTCTCTGGCTCTCCCTAGGGTTCAGCCTCTGATCACAGAGCTCGCGTTCAGCTCTTGTTCACCCTAACCCGAACCTGGTACCCCAGAGCAAAGGCAGAGCCCCAGCTTTAACCAGGACCCCAGCACTAACCCCGCCCCAGCACGAACCCGGCCCCAGCACTAACCCGGGCCCAGCACTAACCCCGCCCCAGCACTAACCCAGCCCCAGCACTAACCCAGCACTAACCCAGCACCCCACCAGGAACCTCAGCCCCCCATTCATGGCCCCACCCAGGCTGTAACAGCACTCCGGCTGGAGCTGCAGCACCCCAGGTCCCCAGCCCTGTGACAGGGTCTTGGGACAGAGTGGCTCTCAGCAGGGCCCCAACAGCCCAGACCTGGGAGGCTTAACATTTCCAGAACACTTCCTGAAGGTGTAGGTGGCTCTCCCCCTGGGAATTCGGAGAAGTGCTTAGAAGCACTTTGAAAACCAGCGTCGGGGAGGAGGCCAGGGCCCGAGGCTCGTGGTCTTGCAGCAGGTCTGGGGGGTCTGGCTCTCAGAGGCGCCAGCCTCCCCAGCAGCTGGGGGTCCCTGACTGCTGTGCGTGCAGCCCTGCTGCAGGACGGGCCCCAGGGCTGTGCCCCCTGACTCCCTCTCTGGCCTGCCTGCCCAGGGGCTCCTTCCCCATTCTCCACAAGTGACCCCTGCAGAGCCCAGGGGCCTCCCAGACTGAGAGCCAGAGGCACGGGGCAGAGCTGGGGACAGGGCGAGGCCTGGGCTAGGAGAGCCCCTTCACGCTGGCCTCTGAGAGGGCCATGGCGGGTGGTCAGCGTGGCATGAGGTAAAGCCGGGCTCAGGGGCTTCGGGGCCCCCTGGAGCCTTGGCCAGGGACTTGGGCTGAGCCCTCTCTGAGGAGGCCCCAGCCACAGCCCTGGGCCCCGTCTTGCAGGAGCTGCAGCCTCTCTCAGGTGAACGCACTCCTGCGGGGACAGCTGGAGCACATGAAGGAGGCCAACAGCCAGCTGGCCCGGGAGCTGGCCAACACCACCGGCGGCATGTTCCGCCTGCAGCGTGAGCTGGAGCGCAGGGAGGTGCGGCTGGGCACCAGAGGGGTCCTACCTGGGTGGACACACCAGAGGTGTCCACCACTGTGGATGCTGCCAGTGGGCGGGTCACGGACCAGGGAGGGTACAGCGACTTCACATGGTCCCTCCTGGGGCAAGGGCTCATCCTGGGCTTGGTCACAGCGGTCAGTGGAGTGGGGACACCCCAGCCCCTCTCCTTTTGAGGGAAGACCCAGCCCCTGAGGACTGAGGAGCTGTGCAAGTCTGGCTGCAGGGCAGAGCCCCTGGAAGGGGCCTGGCTGGGCCCCGCGGCTCCCTGCAACTGCCCGTCCACAGCATTCAGCTGCGGGATGACCCCTCACTGGCCTGGACCCAGGTGTGCAGCCTTGGCCAGTGGGCTCTCTGCAGCTGAGAAGGCCCTGAGGGGCTGAAGGTGCCCACGGCCCTCCAGTGAGAGGGTCTGAATGCAGAGCCCATGGCCCCTGCACACCGTCAGCAAGGTCTCTCCCTGAAGCCACCTGAAGAAATGCTCTCTCCAGGTGGAGACGGAAGCAGGGGGTGGCTGCCCGGTGTCTGGGCCTCAGGCAGAAAGACCAGCTGTGGGCGTAAAGCCAGCAGGGAGGGCTGGACTCGGCCACGCAGGCCCCCAGAGCTGTTGCTCCTGTCCACAGCAGCCATGGACCCTCTGCCACCACCCCCACATGGAAGGAGGGTGTCAGATGAGCGCCTGAGGTGGGAGGGTGCCCTGTCTCGTAGGGTGTCCCCAGGAGCTGCGTCTGCCACCACAGGGATCTCTAACAGCAGGACTGTGACACAGCACTGCTGAGACCTATCACCCGTCACCCGGTCCTGGGGTGCAGCGGGTGGTCCCACGGCACCCACAGACAGTTTCCTCCTGTGAGCGGGATGCCTTGGAGGGGGTCCCGAGTTCACTCTGGCCTTTGCTCCTGGGAAGGGGTCTTGGAGAGTTCTCCCTGCCCTGGGAAGGCGCCTCCTCCGCCTCTGCCCTGCCGGAGGGGGTGGACCCTCCCCCTGGAGCTCCTGGGGGCTCGGCCTGGCCTGGCCGTGTGCAGCTGCCCCGAGGGTCTCTGTGGACTCCTGGGCCTTCGCTGTGTCGGGAGGGGAGTCACCACCCAGGCCCAGCCCTCTGCCCTCACCCCAGTGGAAGGCACCCTCCTGGTGGCCAGAATGGCCGGTGGCGCCTCCTCGAGCCTGCGCTGTCAGGCTGCTCCTGGCACATCCGCCTGCATGAATCCCAGCACCGCAGGCTTCTCCTTAATTCCTTCCCATGCATCCCGGTGGCCACCTCGTCCACCTCCTGGCTCATTGGTGCGTGTGAGAAACAGTCATCTTGTGGTCCAGTGTCCACCATTTTCAAGACCTGAGTGACCACTTCTCCTGGGTCCACGTCTCTTTCTGTTTGGGGTGTTTTTTTATCATTTATATATATGTACACACTTAGTTGTAGATGGGCCTGATATCTTTATTTATTTATTTTTATGTGGTGCTGAGGGTGGAACCCAGTGCCTCGTGCATGTGAGGCAAGTGCTCTGCCACTGAGCCACCGACAGCCACAGCCGATTTTTTATGTTTTAACTCATTTTTTAGCTGCTTATTTCCTGTGGAACTTTGTGGAACCTCTTGGGGAACTGGGGGAAGGCAATATTTTCCAGGAAGAATTCCATCTCCTTCTGATGGTGCTGGGGCCCGGCAGCTCAGGGCCACACCTGGGAAATGCTCGCTCTGGGCCTGCAGGAGCCCAGGGTGTCGCCTGCACCTCCACACCTGTCTGCTTACCTCCAGTGTGCTGGACAGCAGCTTCTCCTGTGGGCACACGTGTGTGCACCTGTGGGCATGGTATGTGAGTGTGTGAGCGTGTGTGTGTGAGGGAGTGCATGTGAGTGAGTGCCTGTGTGCACATAGTGTGTGTGGGTGTGTGAGCGTGTGTGAGTGTAGGAGCATGTGTGTATGTGTGGTGTGTGTGGGTGTGTGTGAATGCATGTGTGAATGCGTGTGTGGATGTGTGTGTGTGAGTGTGTGTGTGGTGTACGTGGGTGGGTGTGAGTGGGTGTGTGAATGTGTGTGTGGATGTGTGTGTGAGTGTGCGTGTGTGGTGTACGTGTGTGTGGTGTACGTGGGTGTGTGTGGATGTGTGGGTGTGTGAATGCATGTGTGTGGTGTACGTGGGTGTGTGTGAATGCGTGTGTGGATGTGTGTGTGTGGTGTGCGTGGGTGTGTGTGAGTGTGTGTGTGGTGTACGTGGGTGGGTGTGAATGCATGTGTGGATGTGTGTGTTTGTGTGGTGTACGTGGGTGTGTGTGAGTGGGTGTGTGAATGTGTGTGTGTGGATGTGGGTGTGTGAATGCATGTGTGTGGTGTATGTGGGTGTGTGTGAATGCATGTGTGAATGTGTGTGTGGATGTGTGTGTGTGTATGTGGTGTACGTGGGTGGGTGTGAGTGGGTGTGAATGTGTGTGTGGATGTGTGTGTGAGTGTGTGTGTGTAGTGTACGTGGGTGTGTGTGAGTGGGTGTGTGAATGCCTGTGTGGATGTGTGTGTGAGTG
>NW_026000005.1:53263056-53265047 GCF_001458135.2 Marmota marmota marmota
ATGTGTGTGTGTGATGTGTGTACGTGGTGGGTGTGAGTGGTGTGATGTGTGTGTGGATGTGTGTGTGAGTGTGTATGTGGTGTACGTGGGTGTGTGTGAGTGGGTGTGTGAATGCCTGTGTGGATGTGTGTGTGAGTGTGTGTGTGGTGTACGTGGGTGGGTGTGAGTGGGTGTGTGAATGCGTGTGTGGATCTGGGTGTGTGAATGCATGTGTGTGGTGTATGTGGGTGTGTGTGAATGCGTGTGTGAATGTGTGTGTGGATGTGTGTGTGTGAGTGTGTATGTGGTGTACGTGGGTGGGTGTGAGTGGGTGTGTGAATGCGTGTGTGGATGTGTGTGTGAGTGTGTGTGTGTGGTGTACGTGGGTGTGTGTGAGTGGGTGTGTGAATGCGTGTGTGGATGTGTGTGTGAGTGGGTGTGTGTGGTGTATGTGGGTGTGTGTCAGTGTGTGTGTGGTGTACGTGGGTGGGTGTGAGTGTGTGTGTGGTGTACGTGGGTGGGTGTGAGTGTGCGTGAGGCCTGGGAGCGTGGCGTGCGTGCGTGGCTTGAGGCTGCAGCTCACCCTCTAGCCCACCCACCCTGCTGCACTGGGGACCCTAGGCAGGATGTGCCTGGGTCTGGCTCAGCCTCGGGCCCTTGGGTCAAGGAACAAGTTTCTCTGTTTGGCAAGAAATTGCCTCATTGGCTCCAGACTCCACTAGGTCCGCCGGAGGCTTCACCCTGGTTCTCCAAGAGGGACCACAAAGTTCCACGGGAAATGAGCAGCTAGAAAATTAGTTAGAAAATAGAAAATCACCCCAAACAGAAGGAGACAAAGCATCGTGATGTGGACCCAGGAGAAGCGGTCAACTCAGGTCTGCCTGATCTCACGCCTCTGCTGCTACAGAACCTTCAATAGCTCCCATTGTGGCCGGCCAGCCTGCCCAGGGAGAGGGGCTGGGTCTGCAGACTTGGGCTCCATAGAAGACGTCTCTTCCCGCCCTGGATGGTCACTCCAGAGGCGGGATGTGCCTGGCCCCGATGAGCTCCCCCCTGTGGCCCGGCACACTGACTGAGGGTGTGTGAAGGTGGTCCTGGGCTCACCAGGGGAGGGGCTCAGAGGCAGGGTCCAGCCAGGGGTGGCGTGGCCTCCTGAGAGCTGGCTGAGGAGTGCTGGGTGGGGCCGAACCAGCAGGACAGGCCATGAGACCAGGAAAGCCCTGGGCCTGAGGACCCTGTGGGTTCCAGCGGCCATCTTGCCAGAGGCAGCAGTGTGCAGGATGCAGAGGTGGTGTGGGACTGCACTCCGTGAGGCTGGACCTCTGGGCACACACGGCCCTGCAGTGGCCTGCTTCCCATGTCCTCCCCAACTCGTCCTGCCCAGCCCCAGCCCCAGCTGCCCACCCTGTCCCCTGCACTCTGGGGCGCTGGTCTACCCCTGACATCCACAGAGCCCCTCGGGTAAGAGCAGCGACCTGGGATGACGGGAGAGGGACAGCCTCCTCCCTCAGGGCTGCGCAGGTCTGAGTGCAGCATGTGGGACCTGCTCCCCCGCCCCCCCCACCCCTTCCTGGGATGCCCTGGGGGGACATGGGAGTCTTCCTCTTCCGCGTTGTCCCCAGGGTGGGTGGGGAGCTCAGAACTTATTTGCCTGCAGCGCACGGGGACCTTGGGACCCGGTAGGTGATACAAGTCCCACTTGCAGCCTCCCCAGAACCAGCTTAGCAGGACACCTAGAGAATAGTGAGCAGGGGCCGATGGCCCCCATCTGCAGTGGACATGGGCCTCTTGCTTGCAGACCCAGCGGATGGGCCCTGGGCAGCCAGGGGATCTCCTCCTCCTGTGGAGACAGGCCTCAGAGCTCAAGGGACACGTGGCCCAGGTGCGGGTGGCCACGGAGAGGTAAGTGCCTCTGTGCCCAGGCCACTCCTGAGCAGGGAGACAGCGGCACCAGCCCTGTCAGGGCCCTGGCTGGACAGGCAGAGGGCTAGGTGGGGGAGGATGAATCAGGG
>NW_026000005.1:53265865-53281533 GCF_001458135.2 Marmota marmota marmota
TCCTGCCGTTGCGGGGCTTCCCCAGGACGGCCAGTGGCCATGTGACCTGGCTGCACACCTCCTGGCCCAGCGCCTGCCCAGGTCCCGAGGCTCCTCTACAGCATCGCCTTTTCTCCAGGGCTCTCGCGGACATGCAGGCCAAGGCCGCCTGGACAGCCCGGCGTCTGCACGCAGCCTGCCGCAGCCTCGACTCCAACCTGCGACTGGCAGCCAGCAGCCCGACCACCACCCTGGAGCAGCGGCTGCGGGACCAGGTCAGGGAGACGCTGCAGCTGCAGGGCCGCTGGGATGCAGAGAAGGCGGAGCTGCAGGCCAGGTGAGCCAGGAAGGACACCCACATCTCCTCCGCTTGCCAGGGTGTGGCCTTGAAGGCTGGCTCAGGGTCTGTGCTTCACTCCTGAGACCATGGGAGCCTTGAAGGCTCTGTAGCAGGAGAGGCCTGAGATCAGCAGAGGGTGGCCCTGGCCCCGCAGGGAGGCTCCACTGCAGCAGGAATCTGGACAAAACCAGGACATCCCCAGGCCCCTCACTTACCCCCAGCTCCTCCCCAGACTCTCGGAGCAGACACTGCTGGTGGACAAGCTCACACAGCAGAATGGGTCACGGGAAAGGACCGTGGACTCCCGCAGGACCGATGGCCAGAGACCGGTTCGTGGGCTGGAAATGGGAGCTGGGCTGGAGGCCAGCTGTCTGCCTGGCTAAGGGTCTCTCCCTGCAGGAGTCCCAGCGCGACAGGGACGGGGGCCGGCTGGCCATGGACACCCTGAGGGACGAGGTGGGATCCCTGCAGCGGGTGCTGGCCAGCATCACAGAGGTGCGCCCATCCTGAGCCCTGGTGGTACAGCCAGGACGACCCGTAGGGCCCCTGCTCCAAGGGACTGCGGGGAGGTCCCACTTCCTCACAGCCTGCATCTCCCCGCCCCTTCCCCTCTGCACCCTCAAGGTGGCTCTGGGGGACTCCGGGAGCCTGGAGCTGGCAGGGGGCAGCAGCACTGATGGCCAGGAGGCACGGAGCCAGCTGAGGAGCCCCCCACGTGCCACGTCGCCCCGCCAGGCTGTGTCCTCCCCACGGGCCCACTCCCCAGCCCACCTGGACCCAGCACTGCGGGCCGTGCAGACAGCCATTGAGAGACGGAGGCATCGGGAGCAGGTGGGCGGCTGTGGTCCCCGGGGCAGTGGGGGCAAAGCTGCGCCGTGTCTCCCTCAGCATGGGGAGGTCAGCTCAGGCCCACCCCTCCACTGCCCTGGTGGGCCCGGGGCCCCACAGAGCCAGGGAGGGCTCTGGTTCTAGGTTCCTTCTGGGGGAGTCGGAGCCTGGGGCCTCTCGGCTCACAGGGTGCCTGCCCGGCAGGAGCTGCGTCTGCAGCTACAGTCCTCCCGGGAGGCCACGGCCGGACTCCAGGAGCAGCTGTCCACGTGCCAGCAGGAGCTTCGGG
Source organism: Marmota marmota marmota (assembly GCF_001458135.2). Lineage (NCBI taxonomy): Eukaryota > Metazoa > Chordata > Mammalia > Rodentia > Sciuridae > Marmota > Marmota marmota. Next base: position 53,267,302 of record NW_026000005.1, read on the forward strand.
CCTCGCAGAGGCTCCTGCAGAGCAGGACTCAGGAACACGAGGCCCTCCTGGGCAGGCTGGAGGCCCAGAGGCGTGAGGCCAGGCACTGCCAGAGGACTGCAGAGCTCTTGGGAAGGTGGCAGGAAGCGGCCTGGCCGGGGCAGCAGGGCTGGCTCTGAGAACCCACACTGCATGCAGGAGGGCCAGTCACCCCTGCCCTGTGTCCCCGTCCTACTGTACACAGGGGATCCCTTCCCCTGACTGGGCCTCCTCCCGGTGCCGACTGCCCTCTGTCCACAGGCTGAGCCCTCCAGGCACCACAGCCCCAGCCCAGCAGGCCCAGCGCGGCTCTGTCTCCCGCCTGCCTGCCGCAGGACTCCCTCTGGGAGGCCCTTCCCTGTGCCCCCAGGACCTCAGGCCCTTGGTAGCCATCCACGGAACCCCAGCTCCGGCCTCCCCTCATGCACACCCGGCTTCCACACGCCTCTGCCTGGGCTGTGATGGTGAGGGCCTGTGGTGAGCCGGCTGCAGGTCAGGAAGGCTTCCTGCAGGAGGTGACCACCCAGGAGCAGACAGATGCATTCCCATGCCCTCTCGTCCCTGCGGAGGGGGCTGGACCTGCACCCTTCACAGCAGCTCCGCTGGGTGGCCTGAGGGAGGGCTGGACACTGCAGCAGTCCCAGTGCCACTTTGCAAGGCACAGGGGGAGGTGACAGAGGGCAAGCAGAGGGCACAGCCCCACCAGGGTGTGGGGATCCAGGTGAAGCAGGGGCATGAGGCCAGGGGCAGAGGGTCCTTCCCAGCAGGGAGCTGGCTGGGTGCAGGGTGAGAGAGCTGTGGCTCAGGAGAGCGAGCCGGCCAGCAGGGCGTGGCCCAGAGGAAGGGTCACCCACAGTGCTCAGGAACAGAGGGCAGGGACATCTGCTGGGGTCAGGTGGACAGGCCTGACTGCCCCTTGGCAGGGAGGAGGGCTCGGTTCCAAGGGTCATTTGAGGATGCTGAGGGCCAGAGTGGAGGAGGAGCAGCTGATGGGGAGGACAGGGCAGACGGACTCGACGCTGGGTGCAGCAGGGCACAGGGGGTGAGACCTTGGTCCTGGGGAAGAGCCGCAGTCGGGGTGTGCTAGCCAGGGAGGTGTCCCTGCCAGCAGGGGTCTGAGCATGTGCACAACACAGACTCAGGCCCCTGTGCCTTGGGCTCCTTTCTGCCCTAAGCCTGACCCTAGCCCTGACCCTGCCTGTGCCTCCAGGAGCCCCTTCCACCTGCTGCAACCTCCATGGACCCATGTCCACCATGTCCCGCTGACCACCCTCCTGGGCACACACTGAATGTGTCCAGGTGGGTCCTGGGGCCACCCTAACCTCTTCCCGTGTACCCAGGGAAAAGGTGGCCTTGGAGATGGTGGTGGAGGAGCTGAGGGCGAGGGCGGATCTGGGAGAGGCAGAGCTGCAGAGGAGCCTCCTGCGGAGGGCGGAGCAGGACAGGCAGAGCGAGCGGGAGCTGGAGGCCAGGTGGGCAGAGAGAACCGGCTCTGTGCCCAGCTGTGTAGCCTGGGCCATCTCGTCCCTCTCTGGCCTCAGAGTCCATCCACTGGGGGCCTGTTGCCTTACCTGTTGCACCGCAGGGAGGTGAGAGGCAGAGGGCTCTTCCCTGCCCAGCCCAGCCCAGACCCCGGCCTCAGCCCGTAGTCGGCCCCTGTGGGCCAGCAGAAGTGGGTGTCCTCCCCGTGTGTGCCCACCTCCCCCGGCATGTGCCTGAGGCCACCCTGGGGAGACCCCAAAACCCCATGCTCCTCACAGGACTCTGTGCTTGGAGGGGCTGCTAGCGGTAGCCCTGCCTGTGGTCTCCTGGGCATCCCCACTGACCCTGAGGCCACCTCACGCCTTGCCCCCTGACCTCAGACAGAGGCGCCTGCAGCAGCTGGAGGAGAAGGTCTCTGGGCTCAGGAGGGAGCTGGCCGAGGCCCGGGAGGCCCTGAGTGCCGCGCAGCTGCAGCGGGACCTCGTGGAGAGCGAAAGGGAGGGCCTGCGCGGTGCCCTGGCCCGGGTACGTGCCCTGCCCCTCAGTGCCAGGTTCTCCCAGGCCTCACCCCTACCCTCTCCGTGCCCACCTGGGTCCCCTGCCCACACTGGCTCCGAGTCACCAGCCCCAGCCGCCCCACCACCGGGGACGCCTGCTTCCCAGGCTTCTCCCTGAGCCTGGTCACCCCTCCGGCTGGAGCCTTGGTAGGGGCCACTCTCTGCCAGAGACCCCCACGAGGGGCCTCCTCCACGTCCCACCCAGGCCCAGCCCCACAGCTCCGCAGGTGGGACTCATTCTCTCCCAGCACCGGGGTTCTGCCGGGGATCTTCCAGCTCCTCCCTGAAATCCCTCTGCATGGCCACTGCCCCCAGGCTGAGTCCCGCCACGCTGACCTGGAACTGCTTGTGACGCGGCTGAAGTCGGAGGGGGTGGAGCAGCGGGACTCCCTGGCCGCGATGGCGGCCCTGATGGAGGGGCTGGCCCGGGACAAGGGCTCCCTGAGCCACGCGGTGCTCCAGGTGAGCAGGGCCCAGCTCCAGGGCCTCGGCTCATTCACCCCCAGATCCTCTTCCTTCCGGACCGAGGCCCCTCCCTGAGAGGGGATGTCGGGGATGGACAGGGGCCTGAGCGAGGAAGGGCAGTGCCCAGGGCAGGCCTGGGCAGAGTCCTGGCCTCGTGGGGCCAGGGTGTGTGGGGTGGGGCTGCTGCAGACGCCTCCTTCTTGCCCTCAGCTGGAGCAGGAGCGGGACCAGCTGCGGGAGCAACGGCAGGCCCTGGAGCAGCAGCAGGAGGCTGCCCAGGAGCAGCTGGGGCAGCTGGGGCAGCAGCTGGCCTGCACCCGGGCAGAGCGCAGCGGCCTGCAGGAGGCCTGCGGGCGCCTGGAGCAGCGGCAGGAGCAGCTGGAGGGGCAGGTGACCCTGCTCGGGCGTGAGAGGGCCCAGCTCCAGGAGCAGGTGGGCCAGGTGAGGCCGGGCTGTGGACAGGTGGCGGGGCCTTGTGGACCCCGTGGCGCCAGGGAGTCAGCACCAGACTTTCCTCTTTCCTTTTTGGTACAGAGTTTGCACCCAGGGTCCTAACCCCTGAGCCACATCCCAGCCCTTTCTGTTCTTTATTTTAGAACAAGTCTCACTGATTTGCTTAGGGCCTCACTAAACTGCTGAGGCTGACTTTGAACTAGGAGTCCCCTGCCTTGGCCTCAGGTGTCACAGGTGTGCACTAGTGTGCCTGGTCCCTGACATTTTGGTGTCATCCCCCTAGCCCCAGGTCCACTATGACAGAGACCTGTGACACTTGTCTTTCTGAGTCTGGCTTCTTTCATTCAAACTGTCTCTTCCAGCCCCGGTCTGCTTTCTTCTGCTGGATCTAGTCTGCGGTGGGGCTTTTAGCTGAATTCTTCATTTGACTTATTGAGCTTCTCATTTCCAATATTTCTGTCTTGTTCTTTTTCAGAATCTCTACTTTTTATTAAATTGGTTTTTATGTCCTGAATTGCCTTCCTGAATTCATTCAGTTGTTTATTTGCGTTCTCTTTAAATTCATCGGTCATTTTTTAAATTAGTCTTTTGAACCCTTTATCTTACGTTCATGCACTTCGTGTATCTTTGGAGTCAGCCGGGGATCTTCTAGAGCCGTTAGCTTTTCAAGAAGCCGTGTTGTCTTGTTTTTTCAGAGTCTTTGTGTCTCAATGTTGAGATTTATGCATCTGCTTAATCTTCTGTGTGAGGGCTTCCTAATGCGCATGCGTCCAGGAAAGCCAGGTTGTGCACAGTGCTGAGCTCAGTTCCAAATGGAGACCAGTGCGTTTCCCCATGGTTTGGGGGTGTAATCAGTGAGTCTGACACAGCACATGCTGTGTGGGAACCTAAGTGACCCTGTGTGTCTCACAAGGTGGGAACCCTGTGAAAGTTCAGGCAGGTGCAGGCAGACAGTTGTGTATATCAGGTCACTCTCTATGGTCACTCCTCCAGACTCGTGCGGTCGGAAAGGGTGTGGGAGCCACCTCTGCTCCGGTCCCTCACGGTGTGGTGTCTGAAGCAGCTGCCTTGTCTCTTCGCTGTAGCTACGGGGGTGAATAGCCAAGATGAGGACTTCGGGCTTCCCTAGCCCTGCTTACTTGGGGCTGAGTCATCAGCAGGAGACTTTTATCTCGCCTTCTGTTGAAGACAAATCATTCGCTCAGGTTTGAGCAGGACTGAGTCACGGCTGGATTGAGACAGTTTCTTACAACTGGGCTGGGGGTGTAGGTCAGTACAAAACGCCTGCCCAGCATGCTTGAGACACTGGGCTCAATCCGCAGCCTACTGAGAAAGAAGAACATGAACGAGAGCAGCGACTGCTGGGTCCAAACAAACCAGGTATGGAAATGTAGTCGTAACAAAAACAGCCACCACCGCAGCGTCAGTGACGATAGGAAAGGGCAAAATAATACAGAATGAGCTGAAAAGTTGCTGATTAATAAAGAAAAAAAACTTTAAGTAGCCTGGGCGCAGGGGTGGCACACGCCTGTGACCACAGTGACTTGGGAGGCTGAGGCAGGAGGATCACAAGTTCAAGGCCAGCCTGGACAACATAGTGAGACTCTGCCTCAAAATATAAGTAAAATGAGTTGGAAAAGTAACTCAGTAGAATACTTGCCTAGCATCCATGAAGCCTTGATTCAATCCCCAGTAACACAGATCACACACACACACACACACACACACACACAATTTTTTTAAAAAGAAGAAAATAATACAAAAAAAAAAGGAAAAATTTAAAAGTGGGAAAACAAGAAAGTGGAAGAAAAAAGAGAAAGAAAAGATGAACTTAAAGATTTTTTAATTGGGCTGGGGCTGTGGCTCCGTGGTAGAGCGCTTGCCTAGCACATGTGAGGCCCTGGGTTCGATTCTCAGCACCACATTAAAATAAAAATATTGGGTCCACTTACACCTAAAAAAATAAATATCAAAAAAAAAAGATGTTTTAATTGTAGAGGAAAGAAAGAGATGGAAGAAGAAAATAAAATTAAATGTTCAATGTTACAAGGAGAAGAAAATAAATAAAGGAGAAAGGGCAGAAGAAGAGAGAGGAGGTGCACCGGAGCCCATCTCGGCCCTCAGGCGGGGCGGGGCGGTGGCCGACCCACGACACACCACCCCTCGGCTCCGAATGTGGCCCCACCCAGGCACTCTCCCTCCCCTGGCTGGGTTCCAGGTGGACGGTCCTGATTTGTCATGGTGTCCCCCAAAGCTCGTGTGTGAGCCAGCAGGGAGGTTCCGAGGAGAAGTGCCTGGGCTGTGAGCCTTGACCCAGTCAGTGAATCAGCCACCTGAGGGTCAGCTGAGCCGTGACTGAGGGCAGCTGGGGCGTGGCTGGAGGAGGTGGGCACTGGGGCGTGGCTGTGGGGTGTAGATTTGTCTCTGGCAAGTGGAGTCTCTCTCTCTTCCTGATCACCATGATGTGAGCCGCCTCCTCCTGCCACACATTTCACCATGAGGTTCAGCCTCGTCTCAGGCCCTGAGGAATGGAGCCGGCCTCTGAAACCGGGAGCCCTCAATGAACCTTTCTTCTCTATCGTTGTCCTGGCCCGGTCCACTAGTCACAGCAGTGAAAAAGCTGACTCAACGTAATGGCCAAGCGACTTTTGTTCATAGCTTGGCCTCCCTCACCGGGAGCTCTGAGCAGCTTGGTCTCAGATTTCTCCCATAGCCAGGCCCGTCCTCAAGGCCAGTGCCTGCTGGGTCAGGGTCGGACTTCTGCTGCTGGTTCCCAGACACCGGAAAGGGTAGGCTCCTGTTCTGAGTTAGATAAGGGGTGTCCCCAGAGCTCATGTGTGCGGTGATACAAGAACACTCAGAGACGAAGTGACTAGAGAATGAGAGTCGTGACCTGATCAGTGGATTGACCCACTCAGGGGACTAACGGTGGTGACCATAAGCAGGTGGGGTGTGGCTGGACGAGGTGGGTCCCAGGACTGTGGCTTTGGGCTTCTGTGTTGTCCCTGGTGAGTGGAGCTCTCTCCCTGCTTCCTGACAGCCGTGTCCTGAGCTGCCTTCCCCCTCCACACCCTTCCGCCATGATGCGCTGCGTCTTCCTGGGCACAGAGCAAACAAGTTGCCATCTACGAACAGAGACCTCTGAAACCAGGCGCCAAAATGAACTTCTCCTCTTCTGAAATCGTTCTTGTTGGGTCTTCTGGTCACAGCAGCCAAAAGCTGACTAAGACCACTCCCGGGGCAGCTCTGGGGACCACAGGTGTATGGATGCACTCATGCCTGGTGCTGAGGCCTTTCCTGGTTGGGTTTGGGGTGTCTTCACCTTATCCTGGTCCTCTGAGTGCCACCAGAGTGCCACCCAGGCGCTCAGCATTGAGGCCTCCCTCCCTGTTCAAAGTCTGTTTTTCCAGTCCCTGTTCGCAACTGAAATCCAGCACCTTCCACAGTCACCCCGTTGAGGAGTAGCTGCTCTCCCGTGTCGAGGTCCCGTCCCCTGAGACTCTGCTGATAACTGGGTGTTTCTAAATCTGCATCTTAGAATCTATCCAAGATCTTTCACTTTCATGGTCTGTCAACATTTGATGTTGAGTTTTTTGGCTATTCTGTTGTGAAGTCACGAGTTACCAAGCTTTCAATTTACATTGGCCCGTGAGTTACTGGTGTTTCACATGCTTGTTGAATATTCATGTCTGTTCAGGTCTTTTGCCCATTTTTAAGATTGTGTTCTCATATTTTGGTTGTGGATGTATCTAGAAATTCTTCTTATATCACAGACACGAGTACTTCATCAGAGAGATAGATGCACTGCCAATTCTTCCCCAAGTTGGTGTCTTACTTTTATGTCTTCTTTTTTTTTCTTATTTTTTTTGTAGTTGTGGATAGACAGAATGCCTTTATTTTATGTGTTGATTTTTATGTGGTGCTGAGGATCGAACCCAGCGCCTCACACATGCTAGGCAAGCGCTTTGCCACTGAGCTACAGCCCCAGCCCATGTTTTCTTAATAATAGTTTTGATGGACATAAAATTTTAACTTTGGCAAATTTTTAATTTTAAGGTTTTTTTTTTTTTTTTGCTGTGCTGGGAATTGAACTCAGGGCCCCATGCATACTAGGCAAGCACTCGACCACTGAACAAATCCCCAGTTCTTGAGTCAGTATTTTCTGAAGAGATTTTTGCCTAAGGACAAGAAGATAGCCTCCTATCTGGAGACTTTTAAAATGCAAATTCTCATGCCCCTCCCAAGACTCACTGACTCAGAAGCTCCATGAAGAGGATCCAGAAATCTGGAATTTGATTGGCCCCCTCCTGGGTGATTCTGTTGCACACTAAGTTCAAGAACCACCGTACTAAGGCCCTTATTTTTCATACTAATATCCAGCTGTTCCACCACCATTTTTTAAAGAAACTCTCCTTCATCCTTGAATGATCTTGGCAACGTGTTGAAAATAAATTGTACACGTGGGACTCGGCACATAAATCTATCTCCTCATTCTTTTACCAAAACTCCTGTCTGATCATAGAGACTCTTAACATTATGTAGTACGTGTATTCCGACTTGCTTTCTTTTTTTAATCTGTTTCTGAATTCTTTGCACAGTCATCTGTATTTTAGAATCCTCTTGTCAATTCATACCCACCCCTATAAAAAAGCCTGTTAGGACTTTGAATAGGATTTGGTTGAGTTTATAGGTCAATTTGAGGAGACTACAAATCTTAACTCCAATGAGTCTTTTATCCATGAATATAGTATACCCATGAACAAGGAGAATCATGTCTATATTTTATTTATGGCAGCCATGTTTTATAGTTTTAAGCATAGAGGCCTTTTTATTAGATTAACTTTAAGATTTGACATTGTAAATTGCATTGCTGGTTCAATTGCATTTTCCTATTGTTCACTACTAATATATAGGAATAGAATGTCATGTATTGACTTTAATCATGTGACCATGACAAATTCATTTATATACTATCATTTTATAAGTACAGATTTTTGCATTTATGTTCATGAGTACTTTATTTTCTTGTCATGTCTTTGCCAGAATTGGAATCTGACAAATTACTCATGTGGTGGACCTTTGAGTAACAACTGTACTTCCTTCTTCAATATCTTTTCTTTTTCCTTCTCTTATACAATATGACCTGTGGAACAAAGTTAAATAGAAATGGTGAGTGATTATCCTTCCACTAAACTCAGTCATGCAGCAATGATACAATAGTTTAATATTAGCTATGATGCTATTTATATGCCTTTTATAGATGCCTTTTATCAGATTGGAAATATTCCCTTTCATTCCTGTAGGCTGAGATTTTTAAAAATCAATAGGAGTTCTAAATTCTCCTAAATGCTTTCTTTGAGTCTGTTGAGATGACATCATTGCTGTCCTTATTTTGTTAATTGGATAAATTATATTCATTACTATTTTGAATTCTAAACCTACATTGCATATGTGAGATAATGCTAATGGGTCATGAGTTAATATTCATTTTATATATTTTTAGATTCAATTTATGTTTTGCTAAGAATTTTTGCTTGTACCTTCATGGAGAATATTAGTCTGTATTTTCTTTTCTTGTAATGTCTTTGTCAGAACTGGTATCTGGGGAAAAAAAAGGAATTGGAATCTGACCAATTACACACATGGTGGGCCTTTCTCCTGGTCTTCTATTATAGTGTTTTCTATCCTTTTTCTCTTCATGGTTCACTCAGAGTATTCTTTGGCCTATCTTCCTGATAATTCATTGTTTCTTCTACCTTGTCTAATCTGCCATTGAACTCACCTATTATTTATTAATGTTGGCCATGGTATCTTACAATCATACTTTTCATACTTAGTATCCAGTTCTACATCCTACAATCTGGTTTTTGAACATACTAGTCAGCTATTTTAAATTCTATGTCTGACAACTCTGATATCTGGAGAGCTGGTGGGGGTGAGGGAGTGTCTAGTCTATTTTCTGTTTTTATGTGTGTTGCTGTATTTGTCATGTGGTCCTGTCTCCTAGTATGCCTGGTCATGTTGATTAAATGCCAGATATCATGAACACAAAGTTTTATAAACAATTTGACATTATTGACAATGCCATTCTTTGAGGGCTTTATCTTTGGTTCTGAGAGGCAATGAAAGTAGGAAATGAACACTATTATCCAATCAGTGACGGAGGCACACAGGTTGTTTTGAAGGGTAGTCCAGTCCTGACTCACCACTAGTACTGGAGTCAAGCTCTTCTGTGAATAAGACTTGAAACCTGGCCTGTGCTGGATGGGAATATTCCTTTCATTCCTGTAGGCTGAGGTTTTTAAAAATCAATAGGAGTTCTAAATTCTGCTAAATGCTTTCTTTGAGTCTGTTGAGATGACGTGAGGTTAGTTCCCTGGCATGTCAGTTTCTCAGCCTGGACTTTAAATCAGCAAATGGTTTGAATAGAGAAGAGATGGCACATGGTGGGCTCATTCCTGTTTCCCTTCTCTTCAGGAGCTTGGCTCCTTTGAACCCTGCTCTCTCCTGGGACACACTTTGTCTTAACCTCTTGATTCCCTTGTGGAACCACTGGCCGGCACCACTCTTCCTCTGTTACTGCTACTGACACGTCCACACCATGTGTCCTGCCCCCTAGAAACTAGTGGCCCAATGAAGTTTGGCAGCTGGGTCCTCACTGGAAGAGCCCAGTTTAACAGCATCTCTGCTGTGGTTCGGGGAGTTGAGCGCCCCTCTATTCTAAAAGGTGCGTGTGCACTCTGAGGTTCAACACGTCCACGTCTACCCACTACCTCCACTTTCGCCTCTGGGCCAGTCTGAAGAAAGTCTCTTCTTCCAACGCCCTTCATTTCCCTCAGCAGCCCCCGCACCTACCCACTTACTCTCTTTCTCTGCTGCACTGTCCCCCTCCCCCAGGTCACATGCAGAAAAGAGGCCCTGGAGAAGCAGCTAGCACAAAGCCTGCAGGACCAGGACACCCAGATGGACACTCTGCAGCAAGCCCTGAAGGCGAAGGCTGCTCTGAGTGAGGAGCGAGTCCAGCTGCTGGCCCAGCAGGAGGCCCTGGAGAGGCAGGGGCAGCTGTCAGCTGAGGAAGCATCTGACCTCAGGTACCCGTGAGCCTGCCAGTCAGAGCGAGTCTCCAAGGCCCTGACCCTAGAGACGTGCAGGGTGGTGGGAGTGGTGGGAGGCACATGGAGGTCTGCTGTGTGTGGAGGTGGGCTTTGAGGGAGGGAAAGAGTGCCTTGGGGTGACACACAGCGTCTCTATACAAGGACACCCAGGAAGAGTCCTGGGGTCACCTTCCCCAAGACAGGTGTCAAGTAGCAGAAACCTGGCTCAGACCAATGGCAGGAAGGTGTGGAATGTCTTGCTCACAGGTCTGAGAAGTTCCGAGTGAACCTAGCTTCAGACAAGGCTGCTCCAGGCATTCCCACAGTCCTCAGGACCCTGCTCCTTCCTCCCTCAGTGCTAGGTGGGCTCACCTGGAGAGGGCAAAAGAAGGTCAGCCATCACCAGGGCCTTCCTCCGGCAGACAAAAAACCTTTCTCCCCACAAGTCCCTGAGGTGCTGCCGCCAGCCATCTGGAACCTCTGGGCATCCCTGCAGCAGCCTGGGAGCTGGAGCCACAGGGCTCAGAGTACAGGCTTGGGTCTAAAGCCCATCCTGCACCCCAGGAGGCACAAGGCTAAGAGTCGGGGGGAGCCCCAAAGACCAAAGTCAAGAGAAATGTCCAGAAGTTGAAATGGGCACTTGTGGGCAGGATCGGTGGTGCCATAGAGTGTTGCCCATGGCCTGAACTGGTTCCAAGGCCTCTGCAAAGACCCAGGGCCGGCTGGGCTTTCCCCACCACTGAGCTCTTCTTGGGAACACCTAAGTGTCTAGAAGATTTCCTCCTGGGGTCCAGAATCTGGGAGGTGTGAGAAACCTTAGTCTCAGGTCCTCAAACCTCTTCGTGGAAAAACCTCTCCTGCAAATGCCATCAGAGCAGACACCTGGGAAGGCCGCCCAGAGCCAGCGGGAGCACAGGCCCGAGGCCTGCCCTTGCTGGCTCCTTGGCCCTGGGAATGTCTGTTCCCCAAACACAACCCCGGTTAGAGCCCTCCATGGCCAGGATCTTGTCCCATGGCCCCTGCTCTCAGCCCTGACCACTGAACCCAGGGCCACTGCACACAGCAGCCCCTCAGCCCAGAAAGCCACTAGCCCAGTGGGGACTCAACCAGAGCACATCTGTCCCCCTCTCTCCGCTTCTCTGCTGGCTCTGGGCTGCATGCTGGTGAGCTTCAGATAATCCTGATGGCGGGTGCAGGCATCCTGCGGCAGCCCCTGGCTCTGAGGACCCCACAGATGCACAGGTCTGCTGTACAAAGGGGAATGGACAGGTTCCCACCTGTTCCCCAGGCCGCTGGCCCTGGCCACTCCACCCTGCGGCATGTGGGGCCTCTGCTCCTGGGGCCCAGCTACGGAGGAGGTGCTCTTGGGCCGGACTCGCAGGGGCGGACTCCCAGGCCACACCTCTGGTAGAAGCCAGGTGCAAGTCACGGAGGAGGCAGGTTGAGGCGGACGGACGGGAAGAGAGCTTTGCCTGTGTGCACCAGCTGAGGGGTTCTGGGCACTTCCGGATTGTGTGCTTTGAGCGTTTGTGTTGGTGTGTGTTGTTGGGTTGTGTTTTCACCATAAATGCACATGGCATGTGGGGGGGCGGGTTGGTCACTGATGAAATGCCAGTAACTCAGGCTTTCTCGTGTTCTGAGCATGTGCATCCATGCAATCTGTGTGCATAGGCCGAGCACACGCCATCACACTGCGTGTGAAGTTCCAGTGTGGCGGGTTGCTGGGGGTGACTCTTTGCCAGGAGAGAATAGAAACTTGTCTTCTTGCCCTTGTTGACAGCTGCACCGTGGGCAGAGTCAACATGTGACTTCTAAGACCCTCCCGTTTCCCCAGTGAGGACCCCGGGAAAGCCCCAGTGAGCACGGTCATGTGTGTGGTCAGCACGTCCGTGTTTCTGTAAAATGGGCACCTGTGGGTGGAACTGCAGCCCACGTGACGCGCGTTAGAGCCCCCGGCCTTGCCGACGCACAGTGCTGTCACTGTTGAGCTTCTGCTAATCTGATAAGTGATCAATAACACCGACTGTGGTTCAAATTCCCTGGCATTTATGAGGTCTAGCAAGTTTCATATTTTTAGCCATTTGTATTTTCTTTGTGTTTAACAGTCATTTTTTCTCATTTTTTAAATAGGACCAGCAGATTTTCGTTGATTGGTAGGAGTTCTTTGCATGTGATGGATGCTAATCCTTTATACGTTTAGTGCAGATTTCCTTCCAATCTGTTCCCCGTCTTTTAAGTTGATTTATGAACTCTTTTCTGCAGGAATACTCCCCGTCTCTCTCTTCAGAGCTGCTGGACTTTCTTTCCCTTCTGGTTTTCAGGTCTTGCTTAAGAAGAATACAAAGTACCCTTGAGGTTTTTCTACCATTTTTTTGGTTCTGAGTTGTTCTGCTGTGACTTAGTAAATGTTCTTTGTCTCTGCATTTGACTTTTTATTCCACCTGAAACAGTTTTGTTAGGGTCCAATTCATTCTTAGAAACTTGAAATGAAGGATCCCTGTTGGTCTTCTGATCTGCTGGCCTGGCCTTGGCTCAGAGCCACTCCTCATTGGCAGGAGCTCCTGGGTGATGCGCCTGATGCTTCTCTGCAGGCTGGAGAGGGACTCTCTGGAGAGCAGCCTCTTTGAAGCCCAGCAACGGGCCAAGCAGCTGCAGGTCCAGCAGGAACAGCTGGAGGGAGAGGCCCAGAGTGCCTGGCTGGAGCAGCAGGCCTTACAAGGTGCTCCAGGGTGGCTCCCCTCGCCCTCCCCCACGGAGCACACACCCATCCCCAGGTGTACTGCCCACACACCCCCGGCCCAGGGGGCACAAATGGGGCCTGGAGCTCTTGTAACTTAGGGGCCACACGGAGGAGGCCACCAGCCTGTCTGGCCTGCACTGGAGTAGCCTGAGGCTCAGAACTGGGTGTAGCCTCCGGCCCACTCCCTGTGACCGAGCCTCTGCTTGGCCACCCGGCCATGTGCTGGCCACAGGAGGAGCAGGGGCGTCTTCATGGGCTCTGCACCAGGTGGGCCTGACACACCTGTGGCTTTGCAGTGGAAATGGACAGACTGAACAGGGACTGGACGGTCCAGGAGGCAAAGCTGCAACGGGAGGTAGGGCGGCTGCAGTGGCGGGTGACGCAGCAGGAGCAGGACCTGCAGCTGGCCCTGGAGAGACAGGCGCTGGCCCACCAAGAGGACCTGGCACGGCTCCAGAGGGAGAAGGTCTGCCTCCCAGGGGACCTTGGGACTGTCCACCTCCTGGGTGTCTGTCACATGCTCCCTGGGGTGGAACCCGGGTGGCTCACCATCACGTTCAAGCAGTGGCACCAGACCGCCCAGCGAGCCCCTGGGCTGGAGCAGGTGGGTGTGCAGAGCCGGCTCCCTCTGCAGAAGGGGCTGGGCCCACCGGTCAGCCGGGAGCTGGAGGAAGCCTTGTTCCACCTGAGCCGTCCGCGGGCCCAGAGGCTGTGTTTGGCAGGACTTTATGCCTGTGTCCATCAGTGGCACTGGGTAGGGGTTCAGGTGAGGCGCAGGAACTGTTGGAAGAATGTGTGACAGTGGCGCTGAGACCTGAAGAGTCTTCCCAGCTCCTGTGGGGTCTTGGAGACAAGGGGAGGGCAGCTGGCCAGGTTGTCCAGCCCTGGTATGCAGGGCCTTGGGCCTCACACAGCACCACAGTGCCTGCTGGTCTCCTGGCCTGACCTGGCCACCTGTCCTTTGTCTCCATAGGAGGCCCTCGTTCTCTCCCTGGCAGAGGAGAAGAAGTTGGCTGTTCACAGGCTGCAGCAGGAGAGGGAGCTACTGGCAACGAGTGCGGCCACCAGGGAGACCCTGGAGCAGGAAGTGCAGACCCTGGAGCAGGAAGTGCAGACCCTGGAGCAGGAGCAGCAGGAGAGCCTCCGCCAGATGCAGAAGGTAACGGGGGCACAGGAGGCAAGGGCCCACCGCCCCATATTCCCCTCTCCAGCCCAGCACAAGGCTGTATTGGGGCCACTGCCACCAGGCATGTGCAGTGTTTCCAGGTTACCCCTGGAGCAGCTTCAGTACTCCACAGCACCCTCCTACCCAGCCATCCATCATCCGCCCATCCACCCATCCATCCATCCACCCATCAACACATCCATCCACCCATCCACCCACCCACCTACCCATCAACACATCATCCACCCACCCACCCAC
>NW_026000005.1:53282095-53298411 GCF_001458135.2 Marmota marmota marmota
CCATCCACCCATCTACCCACCTACCCATCAACACATCCATCCACCCATCCATCTACCCACCTACCCATCAACACATCATCCATCCACCCATCCACCCATCTACCCACCTACCCATCAACACATCCATCCACCTATCCATCTACCCACCTACCCATCAACACATCCATCCACACATCCACCCACCCACCTACCCATCAACACATCCAGCCAGCCAGCCAGCCATCTACCCACCTACCCATCAACACATCCATCCACACATCCACCCACCTACCCTACCCACATCCACCCATATATCCGCATGTCACCCGCCCACCCATCAACACCCACAGATGTACACCCACTATATCTATCCATACAACCATACACACACATTCACACATGCACCCACCTGCCCGTCCACTCACCCACCTATCCATCCATCTGCTCAGCCAGTCGTCCAGTTGTGCATCAGGGTATTCAGTCTGACCCCCAGCGCAGGTAGACAACCATCACCACTCACTGGCCATCCGTCCCCCAGAGGCTGAGACCTCATTGGGTCTGAGGGGTGAGTGCAGGCTTCTCCAGGGCACAGGCCACCCTGAAGTGTTCGCTGTGGAGAGAATATGGGAAGACAGGTAGACAACCCCGTGGGCTGCCACCGCCTGACGAGGACCAGCTGCTGGCACACAGTACGGCTGGGGGTTGGTGACTGAAACAGCCAGTCTTATTGTCCCACTGCCTTTCTAGTTTGATGCTCTGTGCTGGGGGGCGCACTCTTTTGAGCCCACTTTACTGGAATCCCTTGGCGGGGGCTGGCAACTCGCCTGGTGGGTGCGGCCGTCCCTGCTCCTAGCAGCCACCACCCTGCATCCTGCGGTGGCCTGGGAGGAGGAACGGGAACCTGGGGAGGTCAAGGAGGGTCACAGCCACCAGGCTGTGGCAGGCCCGGAAGCCAGTGGGGATACAGGGGTGTCACCAAGGGTGTCTCACAGCAGGTGTGGGTGATGGGGAGCAGTGGCCGTTCTGAGTAGGGGTGTCGTGACGGGGTGGGGAAGAGAGACTGAGACCAGGGAAGATGGGAGAGGCCAGGGCTGGGCAGGGCTAGCCAAAGAAGGGCAGGTCCAGAGGCCCTGGGGATGCAGTGGTGTTACCTGTGCCATGGGAGGAAAGAGGCCCAGAGAGGCCAAGTGACCCAGGCCCTGTGTGGCCTCACTCCTCCGACACCACCCACCAGGCAGCACTGCCCAAATCACATGCACCTGGGAGCTGCCCTACATATGCGGCCACCCATACAGAGACAGCTGAGCAGGGAGAGCAGGAGGGGGCAGGTCACCAGCCCCTGAGGGGGCTCCAGGTGGACCAGAGTCAGAGACGCACGCAGCGGGGCAGCAGCACAGAGACACGCTTCCCCTCCGTTCCCCACTCTCCTGGCTGCATGGACTGAGCGGGGCTGGCTCCGTTCTGTTTGGCCCATAAACAGATCCTTTTAAGACTTTCACCGGGCACCTTCTTACTGTGTCCACTAATGAGGGTCTCAAGAGGGACAGAAGAGCCCTGGCCCTGACTGGAATAAACGAGGGCTCCAGGGAGGGAGAGGGCCAAGCAGGGTGCCTTCATTTCCAAAATCATCCCAGATACGAGGCCGTCCCTGCCACACTGCCGGCTCCTCGGGACTTGTTTCCTGGTGTCCCCTGCAGTGCTGGGCCAGCTCAGACCCCACAATTTAGGGGCCCAGTCCCCATGCCACTGCCTCATCTCAGATGTCGCCATCTCAAGGCCACCTGGACCTGTGCCAGCAACTGCCAGTGTGGGGTTCCCACCAGCCCCTCGAGCCAGGACCCAGAGACCACCTCCTGGGACCCCAGAAAGCGTGGCCTGACCCCACGAGTCTCGAGAAGGCTGCATGGGGAGACAAGAGACGTGGGGCTGGGGTCCAGGCAGGCCGGGCCTGCAGCCCTGGAGTCTCTGCTGTCACCATCCTGGAGGCCACTCAGCGTCCATCCAGGGTTTCACCATCAATAGAATGATTGTCCACCCGGTTAAAGTTGGTGTCCCGTCCTCCTCCTAGAGACCAGGAGCTGACACCAGGCTCCAAGTCTCCCTCTAACCACCTGAAACTGGGCAGAAGGCCACCACGTGGCAGCTCGTTGGCACAGTCTCAGATGTGCTCCCGGGGCCAGCATGAGTGACAGTGACGACATGGCCATTTCCCAGATGAAGAGGCTCCTGCCGGGGACTCCGGGGGAGACCAGGAGAGGGTTTAGGAAGCACCCCCTCCCTGAGGCTGCTCACGCAACCCCGCGGGCACTCCTCAACGAGCCTGGGGCACATCCTGCCAAACCCACCCTCACCTAACAGTGGGGCTTTCCTCCTGCCTCTGCCCGGCTCAAGTCGGAGGACTGGGCCACACAGCACTGGCCTGGGGAGAGACCCCAGTGCCAACTCTACGGATGGTTTCTTGGACGGTTTCTACTGGACGGGGGGCTCAGCCCCACGTTCCCTCCGGCACCTCTACTGCGGAGGTATGGAGCCCACCTGCTCTCGGGGCCTCCCGATCCCGGGTCCCGGGGCCTCTGCACGGCAGTCGGGGCTTCGTGAGGCTTCTCCACTGCTGTGATGTTCTCTTGGGTGCGAGGCCACCAGGCACGGGCCTCTTGTGGCTCACACCGAGGTCACCTCCTGCTCGTTGCTTTCAGTGTCATAAACAGTGACAGAAGAGAGCTGAGCTGGATGTCCTGCACATGGACAGCGTCTCTAGGCCTCCCTTCCCCAGTGGGCTTGGGCAGGGAGGGAATCAGCGCTTGTGGTGTTGACGGGCATGGCCGATTCCTTCCACTGTCCACGGGTTGCTGGTGGAGCAGCCCGTCCCCCTTGGCATGGGGACAAACTTGGCCTCTCTGGGTCCAGCCGCCTACCCTCCTCTCACCGTTAGTGAGATGGACATCTGGGGTGCTCCAGGGCCATTGGAGGCTCCTTTGTGTGCACTGTGGGACCACAGTCTGCAGGGATTCGGGGTCATGGAGTTCTGGTCTGCACTGGGAGAGAGCAGGACCTAGGCAGATAAGGATAGGGGCACCCCAAGAGGACTGTCTGAGGGCAGTGCCAGGTAGGAGGGCCTGGGGCAGAGGGAAAGCTCTGGGCGCAGGCCCCAGGCCCAGGCCCCAGGCCGCCCTCCTCGGCAGCAGGGGTGGAGGCAGGGTCTCTGGTCCTCGCCGCTCTGCTGGCCTGTCCTGTGAGGAGGCCCAGCCCCAGCTCTGCAGCCCTCTCATGAGCACCCTGTGTCCAGGCCCTGTCTCTAAAGGAAGCAGAGAGGAGCCTGCTGAAGGAGAAGCTGTCCAGGGCCACGCGGGACCTGGAGCACGCGCAGCAGGAGGCCCGGGGGCAGCAGGCACGAGCCGAGGTGAGCCCACCACCCGGAGCCAGCAACCAGCCCCTGGCCTGGCCATGCACGGCCCAACCTGCGGCAGACACCAGCTCACCTTTCCTCCTGTCCCAGGAGCATGGCCGCTGCCCAGGGCTTCCTGCGCCAGGGAGCAGAGAGTCTGGTGGCAGGAAGCCCAGGCTGCGCTCTAGTCCCTGCCTGGGCAGGTCCGGGTGCTCGGACCCCAATTGCCCAGTGCTCCCAGCCCTCAGAACCAGCGGGGGCCCAGAGGGGAGGCCTGGCCAGGGAGGAGGGGGAGGGCTGCCCCCAGGCCTGTGGCCGTCTGCAGCCACACCAACCAGCCTCGCCTTGCTGTGCGGTGGGAGGCCCAGCTGGGACCCAGGGGCTGCAGAGGCTCACCCACTGGGGTCCCTGCCACCACACGGCCCCCGAGGCCACCCACCTGTGCTGCCTGCCTGGGAGGTGTGAGGTGGGGTGGGAGCAGGTGTGATGAGTGGCAGGCCTGGGGGAGGGCGCTTGCTGGTTCTGACGTGGGGATGGGGACTCCTGGCTGACCAGGGGACGCTGTGCCGCAGGAATCGTGTTCCTACCTGGCCCTCCCCTGACACCCAGACCAGACCCCATGTCACTCTGGGCAGGGCAGTCCAAGGCAGCCGGGACCCAGGAAAGCCTGGCCCCAGACTTTGTGCTCCCAGCCGCCACCTCGGCCGGGTCCCTTTCCTGAGGCAGGCTGAGAGGGTCCCCGGGCTGGAGGATGGGGCTGTGCCCTTCCCAGCTACTCTCTCAGCCCCCCTGTGGGCAGGGAACCAAGAAAGCGCTGAGACGGGGAGGGACGCCCGCCGCTCTCAGGGGAGCCTCCGGGAGCTGGCTCCTGGAGCATTTGTGTGGCTGGGTCTCCCCTGGACCCAGGATGGACCTGCCGGCCAGTGAGCTCCTCGGGGAGCTCCTTGGGGCTCTTTTACCACCTCAGCTCCAAAATCAGGAATCAAACCCTCTGAGAGGAGTGGGAGTGGAAGCGCAGCCAAGGAACAGCTGGGGTGACATGGTCAAGAGCCACCAGGGCACAGGGGCCTGCGGGCTGTCATGGCCACCTCAGGGCTCTCGGCCAGAACCTGTCCCCAAGGTCCCCAGGTGTCCTCCAGCCTCACTGAACAAGCAGTTCTGGGGCCGTGCCAGGGCACGAAGCCCAGGTCCAGCTGTCCAAGGTGACGCGTCCGTCCAGGAGGCAGTGGGGGTAGAAGAGCCCGCTGTGCTCCTGCCAGAGCCGGTGGAGGCCCACAGCAGTGCCCCAGGCAGCGGCCTGCAGGACGGGGGGCTCCCACATGGCCCCTGTGCCTCCCTGGCACCCCGTGTCCCCTCAGCTGCCCTCCTCTGCCCAGCTGCTGCTAGTAGGCCACAGATCCTGTGGCCTGGGGAAGAACCCCCATGTGAGGACACTGTGGCCCAGGGTAGGTGGGGAGCGTCCTCACTGGACAGGAGAGCAGGTGTGGGACAGGAGGACAGTTTGGGCTAGGCTGGGTCCCAAGTGGTTCCAGAGCTGCCTAGGCAGGGTGGCATCCAAGGGCAGGCAAGGCTGAGTGCTTCACACTGGCAGCTGGCAGAGACAGTGGGTGTCCCCTCCACCTGCCATTGGACAGTCCAGGGAGGAGGAGCAGCACAGCGGCACCCCCTTCCCGGGAAGAGCATCTCTAACGATGTTCTGGCCTCCTCAGCCCATGCAGATGGGCCTGGGTCCCCCGGGGAGGGGAAATGGGCACTGCCTCAGGGTGAGCCCGCCTCTCCTGGGTGACCTCAGTGAATGCTGCAGGCCTCAGGCCCCAGGGGGCTCCTCTACATCCTGGGCCTGTGTGGCCAGCAGGCCCTGCCAGGGCAGAGGTGACCCCAGCTGACTGCCCCGCATCACTGAGGGCAGGGCCTGTCCACATGGCAGATGGCCATTCCTGACCCTCCCCCTGAGCCCAGGAGCCCAGCAGGGATATGGTAGGCAGGCCAGCCGTCGGCTCTGGGGTCCTAGGCCCAGCGTCCCCTGCCGTGGTCTGGTGGCTTGGGAGCCCCAGAGGGGAAACAGAGGTGGGAGACAGGTTGGAGCCTCAGCCCCCTCCCGGAGCCCCCCTCTGGGCCAGCACCTCTGCCCTTCACCAACATGCTGGGCCGTCAGCATGCCTGACTGGCACCCCCAGCTGCACCCCATGGGACACCTACCTCAGACTGGCCTCCCTGATGTGTGGTGTGTCCCTGCTTCCCCAGGCCACCCTCAGCACCAGGACAGAGGAGCTACAGGCCCTTCAGGCCCAGTTTGAGGAGGCCATCTCCTCCCACCAGACACAGGCCGCAGCTCTGAGCCAGAGTCTCCGGGAGATGGCAGCCGGGAGGAGCAGTGCCCAGAGAGAGGTGAGGGCAGCAGGAGGAGCCGAGTGGGTGGGGCTGCGCTGGCGCTCAGAGCTGCCCTTGGGGAGGGAAAGCTGGCCAAGATTCCAAACCTACAAGGGTGAATTTGGCGTGGGGAGGGTGGGCGTGACCGTCCGAGTCCTGGCCACAGGAGAGGCTGGGCCCCAGGAGGATGGCCAGGGAGGGCCAACTCGTGGGAGGCTGGCCAGGACACAGGGTCCAGGTGTGGAGCCACACCCGGCCCAGCACTCTCATTCCACACAGCGCAGACGCCCGGAGTCCAGGGGCACCTCCCTGGGCAGGGTCTGTGGTCTCTCTTGGGAGGCAGCTGCGACTGGGGGTGGACACGGGGAGGCTGGACTCAGCCTCTCGGCTGTGGGAAGACCAGGCAGGGCAGCCCTGGTGGCACTGGGATGGGACGAGGCTGGGTGTGGAGGGGCAGGAGGAGACAAGGGGCTCGTGGGGTTTTCAGGGATGGTCAGGGGCCTGGCGGGGTCCTGGTGTTGGCACAGAGACCCCAGTGGCCCAGTCCCCATGTGATCATGATGGGGTGGGGACAGGCAGGGGCAGAAGGAGCCACAGAGAGGCCAACTGGGGCCCAGCAGGCCAGCAGATGGAGACGGGTTTCTGAGGAGATTTGACAGGACTTGGAGGTGCCTGCAAGAGGCAGGGCAGGGGACATGTGGCTGAGGGCTGGACAAGGGGCCAGCAAAGCCCAGAGGGACCTGCGGGGGGCAGGTGGCCTCCTGGCTCCCTGGGCTGTGGGCCGAGCAGGGAGAGGGGCTCAGCCCCCCCAGGCACGCCCCGCGTGAGCCCCCGAGAGGAAGACAGCATGATTTACCACGACGGGCTATTCACACTGGCCCCAAAAAGAAGGGGCTCCTCCCAGCCAATTTCCAAGTCAGACCTGGTCAGTGACCACGGGAAGGAGGGTGAGCTTTCCAAGATGGGGCAGTGGGGAGGCTGGGGACACATTTGTTCTGGTGGATCCAGGTGGACATAGGCTCAGGGCAGATCCAGGTGGTCAGAGAGGACCCTAGAAAGGGAGTGGAGACCCCACAAAAGGAGTAGGGACCTCACAAGGGGAAGGGGACCCCCACAAGGGAAGTGATGGCCCCAGAAACAGAGTGGGGACCCCAGAAAGGGTGTAGGAGTGACAGGGGACTGAGGGGGTGCTCAGAGGAACAATCACAGAGAAGCAGGCGCCAGGTGAGCCCAGGGTTGCTATGGAAACCAGAGCCTGTAGGCTGGAGGACCTTCCGGGCCCTGCCCGAGGCTCACCCCACACACAGATGGGGCCAGCACCATCCACCCGTTGTGTGTACATATCCCACGCTGCTTAAGAGCACGCACACCAAGTGATAAGTGCACACTGAACATGTGCACATGCATACCCAGGCTCTCACATGCATTCACGCACTCACACATGCAAACACATTCCGGCACCACCAAACACACATGCAGCATAAAGATGAATGGCAAGCACACACGTGTGCACATGCAAGCACATCCATCATGCCTGTGGACGGTGCATGCACACTCTCACTCGGCCACACGTTTGCACACCCACTTGTGCATGCACACTGCACACTGGCCCCCAGGCCAGCCCACAGCTGCCCCTCCCCCGCTTTCCCTCCCTGCCTCCTCCGCAGCTGCCCCCCTGCAGGAGGTTTCAAAAGCGGCTGTTTATACAATTTCTAGTAAAGAAATAATTATTATAATCACATTAAGCAATTTGGCTGTAAAGTTCCCGTAAAAGGGACGGCTGCTCTTATGAGGCGGGTGGGCAGACACAGGGGGTAGAGGTGGGGGTGGGTAGGGTGGGGGTGGGGGTTTGTTTTGCTTGTTTTCATCCCCTCCGCCCTGGGAAACGAAAACAGCTTCTCTTATGATGGATGGGCCCTTTTCCTGGTCCTTGACCTCCTGGGCGGATTTCTGCTGAGCTCAGCGGAAAATGCTCGGCACAGTTGCTGCTCCCACATGTGGGGGTAGGAGGGGAGCTGAGGGGAGGCTCGGGCCCTTCCCAAAAACAGAACAACAAGAACAGCAGGCAGACTCCGGGCCAGGCGGCCAGGGGCCTGGACAATGTCCTGTGAAAACAGCCAGAAAAGAGGGGTTTGCTTTGGGCACAGCAGCCACTCGCCGAGTGTTTGTGGCTTCCCTCTCGGCTTTCCCCTGCCCACTTCCTCCACCGCCTCCTCCCCAGGGGCCCGCGAGAGCCAGGATGGAGCCTTCCCAGAGGCAGCTGGTCAGGGCCATAGCTCAGGCCTGGGAGGCAGGAGGCCAGGGGTCCAGGCTGGGCCCAGCAAGCTCCCACCACCCATAGCCTGAGTGCTGCGGCTCTGAGCCTGCCCAGTTGGCCTCCCCAGACCCTTCCATCCTGGGAGCCCAGTACCTTGAGAAACCTGTGTCTTCCAGGCTGCTGACCCTCCCACTCCCATGCTGCAGCCTGGGGGCCAACTCCGTTACGTAACTACCCCCTCCAGGCCTACCTGGAGGACCCTGTGGGTGAAGAGGCCACTGGTGCAGGGGGAACGTGTCCTGGTTCCAGTGTGATGGGGTCATACTCTGGGCCCTGGACAACCCTGGCAGGGAACGAGGACTCACAGCACCATGGGGCAGCTCAGGTGTGCAGGACGCACAAGGCCAGGAGTGGGGTGGGGGCCGCGGCTCCTGCTGGCCCCAGAGCCCACCCACAGTGGCCTTCTTTCTGTGCCTCCTGCTCCCAGGCCTGAGACCCTGCTCCTGTGGGCTGAGCTTTGTGCAGGGCTCCTATAATGGGGACAGCTTCCAGTCCCAGCAGCTGGGCAGCCCAGCACCAGTGGCTTCCCAACTGCCAGAAAATTCTGAGGGCCCAGGCGCTCTTCTCTCTCCCCACTGCCTCCCCGTGGATGGAGGAGGCAGAGCAAGGAGGCCGGAGTCGGTAGGCATGCCCATAACCATGCAGTGGCCAGTGCTGAGCCACTGGGTTGCTGACCCAGCTGCCCACTGCAGGGCAGGAGTGGCCCTCGCTGACCCTCATTGCAGGGGAGGAGTGGGTGCAGAGGCAGCAAGTAGGAAGGGCCACCGGGCAGCAGCAGCTGAATATTGGTGAGGACAGTGCAGATGTGTGAGCAGACTACGCCCAGGCAGGCCCTGCCCAGCAGTGGTCAGTGTCCTGGAGTCCAGGACAGGGACAGGCCAGGATGGGGACTGGGCTTAGGGACTGGCCCTCCTAAGCTGCCCCCTGGCCTCAGCAGTGGTAGAAAGGTCCTCCCCGTGGAGGGCGGGGCTGGTGTCTAGGCTCCCAGGCTGCGTAGACACCAGCACCTGCCAGACCAGTTTCACCTGTGTGGCCCACGGCTGTCCTGGACCACGGGTCCTCGGCCAGCCACCAGAGCCACATGCTTCCATCAGGCTGAGAGGCTGCGGGCACAGCTGAAGGTAGCCCAGGAGGAGCTGGTCAGCCTGCGCCAGGAGCGACAGGGCTGGGAGGAGAGCCGAGAGGGTCTGCACAGGGAGGTCCTGGAGGCCCGCCGGGCGCTGCGTGATGAGGCCCTTGAGAAGAGCGTGCTGCAGGGCTCCAACGCCGAGCTGCGGGCCGCCGTCCGCAGGGCCGCGCAGGAGGAGGCCAGGTGTGGCTCAGCCCAGGCTGCAGGGAGGGGTCTGGGCCAGACAGACAGTGGGGAGAGGCGCCAACCCCTACCCCGTCTGAGAGGCCTGCCAGGGCCAGCCCAAGCAGCAGGGAAGAGGGGTGGACATGGTCCCTGCCTTCAAGGAGTTGCCTCGCAGCCCCTTAGACAGGCCAGCCTGGCCTGTGGGAGATGGGGCCTGGCCGGGCTGCAGGAAGGCCCCTCTGAGGCACAGCAGGTTGGCGCAAGACATGAGGTCTCCAGTGGTGTGGTGAGGGCCAGAGAGGTGAGAGGCAGGCTACAGAGAGGCTGAAGAGGTGGACAGTGGACACTGGACAAGGCCCCTGCTGGCAGGTGCTCGGATCTGGATGAGGCTGGGTCTTGGAACAGTGCATAGGGTCTGCACTAGGGACCGGGTCTTACTTGGGGAGGCAGCCAGGCAGCCACAGGCCCCCCCTGAGGAGGTCAGGCCTGGGGTGTCCAGCCAGCCTCTGGTGCTGGCTCAGTTTTCAGCGGTCCCAGGAGGAGCAGGAGCAGAAGCTGCTGGGGCTGGAGGAGGCCTGGGCAGCTGCTCATCAGGAGGCCAGGGGGCTGCGGGCCAGGCTGCAGGAACTGGAGCAGGCCTGGGAGGACACCCGGCGGGAGCTGCAGGAGAGCCGCAGGCAGGTAGGGGTCCCCACCCTCCCCCAGGCTGCTCCCTCAGCCGTCCTGGGAGGGGCTTCTTCCAGGGGCCACGCTGACCAGAGCCACCTTCTAGTGATGCCCGCCCAGCTCAGACCCCTCCGTGCCGCTGAGCTCTCCGGTCAGCGCCCCTCCCAGCCCTCCTTGTCCAGCTCCACTGGTGGCTCTGCACCCAGAGAGGACGACCAGGCGTGTGTCTGCGGAGTGGCTGAGCTCGGTTCCCAGCACCTGGTCACGGGGGGCACCAAAGCCCCTCCCAGAGCTGGACTTAAGCTGAGGCTCCCAGAACATGGTCCGCTGCCAAGAGGGAGGAC
Source organism: Marmota marmota marmota (assembly GCF_001458135.2). Lineage (NCBI taxonomy): Eukaryota > Metazoa > Chordata > Mammalia > Rodentia > Sciuridae > Marmota > Marmota marmota. The sequence continues at coordinate 53,292,451 of NW_026000005.1, forward strand.
ACATGAGCAGAGGCAGGGAGGGGAGGCTGTGGGGCTCCTGCCCCCGCCCCAGCGCTGCCACCCTCCCAGGTGAGAATGCTGGAAGGTGAGAATCGGAGGAAGAGCCAAGAGGTGAGTGAGCTGCAGGCCCGGGGTGCACAGGATGCCCAGCGTCAGCAGCAGAGCCGGCAGGAGGCACTGGGGCTACAGAGGCAGGTGACAGAGGCCGAGGCCACCCTCCAGCAGACCCGGAAGGAGGTAGGACCTGTGCTTTTCTTGGATAGGTCTGAGGAGAGGCCAGGAAGGAGCCCGAGCAGAAAGGCAGGAGGCACCAGATGGGGGCGGGAAGGAGGCCAGAGGACCCACTGCTAGGCTGACTGCCACCTGCACCTGTGGCCTGTGCACAGCCCACCTGCTAGGTGACTGTGCAGCCAGGAGCCGGTGGTGCTGAGCTCACGCTGTGCCCAGGCACACACACCCCCCACCCCACACCTGCACAGAGACCCTGCCCCAGGCCCACCTGCCAGCTCTGTGTGCTGAACCAGAGGCTGCACACAGCCAGGGCTCTCCACCCTCCCAGAGCCGGAAGAGCTCCCGAGCCCCAGGGTCACTGACCACACAGGGCCCCTGGCTCAGAAAGCTGGGCGTGCCACCCACAGTCGCATTGAGCCTGGGCCCCAAGAACCCGGGGCTGACCTTCCACAGCCCACGTGACCCACCAGGTGACCTCAGTCCATCTGTGAGTCATGGTGTCCACCCAGGAAGCAGGATGAGACCAGGCCTGCTTGCCACCCTGCACCTCGGACTCAGAGGCCTGTCTGGTCCCTCCCCACCCTGCAGCCTGCACACTCCTGACTCACCCACGCAGGTGGAGAGGGCACCTGTGTGTGCAGATGCTGGCCCAGGGCTGTGCCCCGACCAGCATGGTGGGTCCTAAAGGGTCTGCAGCAGGGGCCGAGGAGCCCCCAGCAGGAGGGGTGCTGGGACCCCTGCCCACAGCTCGGGGCTTTCAGGTGGCTGCCAGCAGGACTCTCAACTGAGGGGACACTCTGTGGTCTTCAGGTGCCACCTGGCTCAGGTGACCCCACCTGCCAGCTGTGACCTGCGAGGGGGTTGAGGCCCAGAGGCCTGGGGAAGGGTCTCCCAGGGGCAGAGAGGCCTGGGTCTCCTGGCTGGTCCCCCCACATCCCTCCTGCAGGTGCTGGGCCTGCAGCAGCAGCTGGCGGAGGCAGAGGCCTCAGGGAAGGCCCGGGCACAGCAGCTGGAAGGACACCTGCACGAGAGCCAGGAGACTGAGCAGGCCCTGTGGGCCGAGGTGCACCACGTCACCAGGAGGCTGCGGCAGGCCCGCTCCCTGGCTGACAGTCTTCAGGCCCGCCTGGACAGTGCCCATGGCCGGGTCCATGACCTCGAGCAGGAGCTTGCCCAAGCCAAGGGTGCCAGGCGGGACGCGGAGGCCCAGCTGGACGGGCTGTGCTCCACACTTCGCCGTGGCCTGGGGCTCCAGGGTCGGAGCCCCTCCACCTCCCCAGAACGACCTGGTTCTCCCATGAAAGGTCAGTGTCCTCCTGTCCAGCTCTGTCTGTGACCTGGGCACCCCACCCCTTCCTAGGCCTCACACAACCCACACATGAGGGGGCTGGACCAGGCCCAGCAATTAGGAGCCTGTGCCCACATCTGCCCCACCCCAGCGCCCACAGCAGGAACTTCAGGAAGAAGGGGAGTGCCCCGTTTCTGTCACCAACCCTTCCCACATCCTCTCCACTGTCACCGACGCAGGTTCCAACAGCTCCCAGGCTCCACCTGAGTGGTACAGAGCCAGCTCCCCCACCAGGGCCCATTCACCACCCCGGTGGCACCCACCTGCACCTGGAGACTGCGACTCAGAGGTCATTGATGTGGCCTCTGTGCAGGACGCACTGGGGGACCTTATGCAGAAACTTCAAGATGCCCAGCGGGAGCGGGTGAGGGGCAACTGGGGTCCTCCCCACCCACATGGGCACACCCCCTGGGGGCCCTGGGATCAGGGAACACAGCAACTCACCCAGATGACTCTCCATCTGTGTGTCTGTCCTCAGACCCACTGAGACCCTGGCAGGGCAGCGGCAGAGGCAGAGGAAGGTGACTGCTGCCCACTGCTCCCTCCCCTGCCCCCTGGGAGCGGTCTGAGTGTCTAGACGGTCCTCTGTGATCCCACTGCCCTCCAGGCCTGACCCTCACATGGCCTAGGGCCACACTGTCCCTCAGGGTGGGCCACAGAGCCCCTGGAGTTGGCCCACTGTGATGTCCCCTGGGGACACGCACTCGCCATCCCATGCCATCCCTGAAGAACTGTCCCCGAGGCGGGGACAGGCACAGCAGGACCCCTCCCCTGAGGACACCTATGCAGTGGATGTCCAGTTGTGCTCCTGGCCCCGGGACTCCAGCAGAGCCTGCAGTCTGCCCCTTCCCAACTGGCCAGGTGGCAGGGTGGGCTCGGGACCCTGGTGGCTGACAAGCGGGAGAGGCCGACGACAGTCCCAGGGCTGCCGGGCCCCAGCAGTCCTTCAGGCCCACTGCCCACTGACACCAGACCAGGGCCAGGTCCCATTCCTCTCAGCCCTGGCTCCCTTCACACTGCCCACAGGCTGTGTCCAGCCCCTGCCAGCTCCTACTCTGCCCAGCCCTCCCTCCAGCCACTCGGGGCCCTCCCAGGCCAGCAGGGCAGCTCATCCAACCACCAGGCCTGACCTTCCCTGCAGCCCACAGCCCACACTGTCCACTGCCCTGCCCTACTACAGCTGCCCTCCTGACACCCCAGCCTGCTAGTGGACACCTCTGCCCTCCACTTGCCCTCCAGGCTGTCCTGCTGACCTTAGTTCCTCTGCCCAGGATGAGGCCCATGTCCAGGTGCAGAGCATGAGCAGCCGGCGGCACAGGGTGGAGAGCGAACTTGCCCAAGCCCAGAGCCACCTGGGGCAGCTGCAGAGGGCCCTGGCAGAGGCAGAGGAAGGTGACTGCTGCCCACTGCTCCCTCCCCTGCCCCCTGGGAGCGGTCTGAGAGCAGCTCCAGGGGGGCGGGTGGCCCCCAAGCCAGCCCTGGGCCTGGCCAGCGCCCGCTCCCTCACGGAGGCAACCCCAGCACGGGGGCAGTCCCGACACTCTGAGGCTCTGCAGGTCAGGCCTAGCCCCTCTCCTGTGACTCCCACCCCGGGTCTGGGCCCTGGCTGTGCCCACTACCTGGCCCTCTTCCCAGATAACCACACATGGGTCCCCCACTTGGACTCGGCCTCCTCTAGCCTCCTCAGAAGGGTCCCCACCCAGCCCTTACAAGCATGACACTGACTGCCCCCCTGAAGTGTCGGCCAGGAGGGCAGCCTGGGCTCCGGGAGAGTCAGCCACAGGAATGTTGGTGGGGGCAGGGAGGGGCAATGGCGGTGGGAGGACCCCGGAGCCTGAAGGAGAGGAAATGAGGGCCATCGCCAGGACCTGAACTCTATGGAGGAGCCAGTCACAGGTCCTCCGAGCTTCGTCTGCAGCCTGTGAACTGTGGGGGGGCAGTCCTGGGAGTGTGATCCCCTGGCAGCCTGCAGGCCTTGGGAGTCCCCTGCCATCTGGTTCCCCAGGTCGGCACCAGGCAGAAGGTGCTCTGAGCAGCACCCGGGCAGCAGGGGCCCTGCAGAAGGAGGCGCTCCGGAGGCTGGAGACCGAGCACCTGTCCAGCTTGCGGGCGGCCAGCCAGGAGAGGCGGCGGCTACAGGTAGGGCAGGCAGCGGGACAGGGAGGGAGGTAGGGGGCTATAAGAGCTTAGAGTGTCAGGCCAGAGGTCAGGGGCTGGACCAGAGTCCCTGTGGGAATGGGGCACAGGCACACTAGAGAGTCACTGGCACTCAGACCCCAGGCTGAGCCACCCCTGGAAGAGCTGTGGGGGCTGTCCCGGCCCCTGCTCTCTGTACAGAGGGCACACGCTGTCAGGGGCCACCCTTCCCTCTGGCCACACTGGCAGGCCTGGGGAACCCTGGCCAGCCACGGGGCTCCTCTTGGGTCGTGTTCCGGCTGCTGCAGGACAGCCTTTCTTGCCGTGCTGCTCAGACACAGAAGGGGTTGAAGGATTCAGGTAAACGTCCCACCACGCCAGGCCACATGCTATGGTCTCAGGTGAGGGCAAGGGGCCAGGCCTGGGGGACAGCCGCTGGCCCAGCTCCCTTCTGCCTTTCCATGGACGGGTGCCAGGGTCCAGGATGGTAGGTGGCAGCAGTGGGGAGGTGCCTGGGAGCCAGGATCTGAGAAGTGGGGCTGAGTCTGTTTTACACGGATGGTGTTCATCTGGGTGCGCTCCAGGCGCGGCGGATGCGAGGGTTCTTTGGGAAATGCACCTTCCCAACCATCTTTACACGACTGACATACTGCAGACTCGACCTGTTCTGGAATGTACCGAAGCTGGGAGGGCTGTGCTGGATCTTCCTGCTGATTCTTCCCCAGCGTCTCCTTCTATTTCTAAGGGACTCTAGCGGTACATTCTGTGACATGCTGCTCAGAGCGTAGCTTCCCCTTACTGTCCTCCCGCAGGCAATGGCTGTGTCCGGCTGTCTTGTGCCCATGGCGGCCTCGGCACTCCCAGGTCTCATGGTCTGGCTCTGCACTTAATCCGCTGTGGAGTCCCTCCCTCTCGTGGGAATGGGCACAGGGTGCTTCCTCACCCAGGCTTCTATGGTACGACAGGTCCCCTGTGCTGGCTCGCTGCTCCCGTCCCTCCTCCTCCCTCCTCCTCTTCTCCCTCCTCCCTCCTCCCTCTCCCTCTCCTCCCTCCTTCTCCCTCCTCCCTCTCCTCCCTCCTCTCTTTCCTCCCTCTCCCTCCTCCTCCCTCCTCNTCCTCCCTCTCCCTCCTCTCCCTCCTCCCTCCTCCCTCTCCCTCTCCCTCTCCCTCCAGTGATGGCCCACAGGCCTCCTTCTCTCTGTCTTGGTCACCTCTGGGGTCCAGGCGTCTGACAGGCTGAGAGCATTGTCTTTCAGTGTTAGTGTGACCTGCTGTGCTGCTATGCTCAGGGATCCTGGCTGGGCCAGGGACCCTTCCCACACCCCTCTCTGGCTGTGTCCTGGGGGCGGAAGGCTGTTGTTCCTAGGAGAACTTCCTGCAGACCATCCCTCGGGAGGCCCTGTGCCCCCTGCCCGCCCCCTCTGACTGCAGAGTTCTGAACCCCACCCCCATGGTGCTGCAGACCCGGGCTCTCTGCCCACTGCAGCCCACACTCCGTGCAGTCCCTCCCAACCGCTGAGCAGCTGCTCCCCCCGGGTCCACAATCAGGAGCTGGCCTGGCCCAGGGGCCCTCAGCAGGGCCTCCTGCCAGCTGAGGTGCTGAGTCTTGGGCTCACCTGACCTCTGGGCAGGGTCCCTGAACCCATCCGGGTGTTGGCGAAGTCTGCTTCCTTGAGGTTCTGGGACTCAGCTCCTGGGTGAGGGCTTCTGGGCCTCTCGTGGCCGTGTCACCAGCTGGTCCCCAGGTTGAGTCCCGGCACACCCGACACCCACTGTCCCTGTTCCTCATAAGCCCAGAGGCTGGTGTGAGAAGAGGCTCCACTCTCTCCCTGGCTAATTTGGCAACAGACGGCAGCCTTACCTGCCCCAGGGGTCTGTGTCGAGGGACCTCATGTGACCTCAGCATCACACCAGGCTCACGCCCTGCCGCAGGGCCCTGGCTCCAGCTCAGCCCGGCAGCTGGGCTTCAGGCCTGGGGACACAGGTGGGCAGAGCTGCCCCCCAGGACCAGGCTCAGGATTTGCCCTCTGCCTCCCACTGAGTGGGCCCAGGGGACGTGGCGTGTGGGTTCTGGACCTCCCTCTCCCGTGCCCTTTTCAGAGTGGGATCCAGAGGCCCATTTTTCTTTGAAACTTAAAAATGTCACCGACTGTCGGTTTCTTCTTTGCTTCCTGTGACTTCTGCTGTCTGTGGTGAGCCCTGGCGTTTCCAGTGCCTCCACTTCACAAGCCTCTCCTCCTCCTCCT
>NW_026000005.1:53298431-53312550 GCF_001458135.2 Marmota marmota marmota
CTCCTCCTCCTCCTCCTCCTCCTCCGGGCTTCGAACTGGGATTCTCAGCCTCAGAGACCAGAGGCCTCGCCGCTCCTCCCGGCTGGCCCGATTGCTGGTCTCTAAGTGGCTGCCCAGTGTTTCCCTCAGGGGTCTCCCGCGGGCCCCCTGAGAACCCCAGAGCCAGTTCTGACAACGACTCTCCTTTCAACCAGGGTGCTCCCCCTTGGGTGCTACGTGTCCCTTGGGTGTCCTTAAGGAAGAAGGATCTGCTGAGTGCCAGATGAACTGGGGGTGGACCTGCAGGGACTAGAATTGCCCCTGTCCTGACGTTGGCCCAAAGGAAAGGCAAAGAGGGGTTCTAAGCTCTGAGGCGTGGGGAGCAGTGCGGCCCACCTGGAGCAGCCCCACCCCAGCCAGAGTGAGGGGGGCTCAGCTGTGGAGCACCTCCCTCTCCCATGCTCCTGGCCCCTCACCTGCTGCCCCCAGCCTCATCCTCCTGAGCCAGGCTCCAGGGTCCTGGGGCTGCCCTTGGGGTCTCCTCAGCTGGAACAGAACCTGCTCTGGGCACTTGCTCTCTGCTCCACGTGGAATTCACTCATTTTTTTCGTGACGTATGCCAACCACATTTGTAGATGGCACTTTTATGATTCTGGCAAGTACCATGTTCACTGTTCGGGGGCAGTTAGTTCCAGTGCCCCCAGGACCCCCTGAAGCCCTGCTCTGCAGCTGCAAGGGGGTTTCCCAATGGTTGTGACCTGCTGAGCATTGTGGTGGGCCTCAGAGAGGAGCTCAGACCCATCGACGAGTCACCGGGGACCCCATGGTTTGACAGAGGCCCAGGCAGAGGGCCCGAGGGCTGCACTCCCTGCCCAGCACCCCCCTGAGGCCGCGTGGTTTACTGGACTCTGGCAGAGCAGGCCGGGTGCCCTCCTGGCTCTGCCACACCCTGGGCAGCCGTCCTCTGGAGCAAGCTCTGCATTTACACAGCTTCTTTCACTTTCACGACTGGTCCCCACTCACCAGCCCCCACCCCCTTTCACAGGAACCAATGTGTTTGTCAAGAGAAAGTTAATTAAAAACATATTTTTCTAATTAAATGGCAGGCTGTGCTGTGCACACAGTACGGCTCTTGTTGGAGAGAGACCCTCCCCGTTCCCAGGGCTACCCTGGAACCCAGCAGAACAACAGCACACAGCCAAGCCCACAGCGTGGGGACATGCCGGGCGCAGCACCCGGCTGCCCACAGCTGGCCGGGCCTCTGATCAGGGGCATGCCTGGAACCTGCCCAGCACTGCCCACACACACCCTGCTTATGGCCCGGGGAGAGGCCACAGCACTACCTGCAGGCTGGAGCCAGATGGCTCACAGCTCCTTGACTCCTGCCCAGCTCTCCTCCCTCCCTGTGCCCGAGCACACCACAGCCAGCCCAGCAGCCCTTCACGTCCCCTAGTACCAGCCCTGCTCACTGCCCTGCTGCGGGCTGACTGAGCCTCAGCCTGCCTTCCAGGCCCTGGCTGTGGACACTGGCCCACAGGTGGAGTCCATCACTGCCTGCCTGAGTCCACGGCCACAGATATCTCTGTGCCAAGGCCACGTCTGCCTTTGTAGTCACCTGGACAGTCCCCGGGAGAGGAACTGAGTCCCTTAGGGCTGGACTGCACTGCGGCCCTGCTCCTGAGGAACCTTGGCTCCCTGCCACCCCTTCCCGCACTGCTCCACCTTATCTCCTGTGGGGACGAGGGCTCAGGCATGCCTGCATCACCTGGCACCTCGTGTGGGTCCCACCAGCTCCTCCTGCCCAGGTTAGGTGGTCTCTCTTCCTCTGACCCCCACCCCCCCAGGGCACCTGCTTCCTTGGCCTTGCCAGAGCCGCTCTGCCCTCTCCCCTCCGGCTCTGCCTTCACCCAGCATTTCTCTCTGCACGCCCTCTTTCCTGGGGATCCTCCTGATTCCTCGTGTGGGATGACTGTGGTTGGTGTGTGACCGTAAGTTTTTTAATATGAATTCTTTCCCCTTTTGCCACTTTTCCAGGATTTTTGCTTTTCCTTCTGCCTTAACTCAGGGTTACTGAAAGGGACACGGTGGAAGCCTGGCTGGGTGGCTTCCCGCCCTCGGCGGTACGGCCTCCTCTCCTGTCCCGGCCTGCCCTTGTCCGTAGGCTGGCTGCTGGTCTGCCTTGGTCTGGGCTATTTGCTGTGGTTTATTTAGAGGGAACTGGGCCCACTGATTGCAGTTTATAGGGAAGAAGAGATGTTGGAAATCTTCCAAGAAAGTTTTCAGGCAGAATATTAGGGCTGGCCACGGCGAGTCCAGAGGACGGCTGCTGCAGAGCGGGCAAAGATGCAGGCAGACAGGCAGAGGCCAGGGGTGACCAGGACTCCTTAGACCCCCAGAGGCCACAGCCTCCCACCGTGCCAGGTGAGGACTCCTGTTCTGTAGCTGGGCTGAGGGCAAAGCCAGGTGCTCACCCATGGTGGGAGCCTGGGGACACTGGCCCGGGCCACTGACAAGACCCTAGGACAGGTCTGGGTGTGGGTGGCCCAGCTTCCGCATGTTGGTAAAGGACCTTCAAGGAGACCTCTGTCTCCTCTGCTGGCATTGAGGCTGTCTCTAGCTTCATGAGCAAGGCCTTCTACAGAGACCCCAGCCTCCCCCAGTGGTCCTCCCATCTTTCTTTGGTCCCTAGAAGAACCCTGGGAGGTGTATCATGCCATGGAAGACTGGGGACAGCCTGTGCCCTAGCCTGGCTCTTCCCTGCCAGGATCCCTGGGTGGGAGTAAGAGCCCCAGGTCCCGGCACTTGGCTCTGGGGAGAAGCAGGTGTCGTGGCCAGGCACATGGGCCACTGTGGAAGGTGTGCTGGGATGCAGTGGACACAGAGGCCATCATGGGTGTCACATGAATGGTGAGGGTTTGCGCAGGTTGAAGGCAGAGGGGCTGGGAATGGAGCATGGGGTGGGGAGTGGGTGCCGGGGAAGCAGGAAGGAGTCATGCGCCATCCTGGTTCCTCAGCTGCCTGGGGCCGGCTGTGTCCCTGCTGCCTGTGGGGTAGAGAGGGATGGGGGCTGCAGGTGGGCTTGGCAGGGCAAGAGCTGAGGCAGGAGAACCCTCCTCAGGGTAAGAAGGCAGAGCAAGGGGTGGGATGGGGGCAGAGGCTCAGGAGCGCTGCTGCTGTCCTCCAAGGTCAGGGACACTACAGGCTGAACCAGGGAGAGCTACTGCAGATGAGTCTTCTGAGACCACTCTGAGCACAGCAGAGAGCACGCGGAGCCCAGATCCTGGCCCATGCAGAGCCAACAGGGCCAGCTGGCCAGGCTTCCTCGAGGTTCCCTGGCCACACCAACCACCTACTCAGCAGGTGCCGTGGTCCTTGACCCTGCTCCTGCTGTTTACCGTTCCACCATTCAGACCTGCAGGGGCACAGGGCAGATGCACTCGCACCCATTCCCTGGGGTGTCCCCCCCCCCGTGTTTCCAGGTGGGCCCTGTGTCTCCCTCCCTCCAGGAGCAAGTGGCCACACTGCAGCAGGCCTTGGGGGGAAGCAGGAAGGGCCTGGAAGAGAAGGGGAGGCTGCTGGAGGCGCAGCTGGCTGGTCTGCGAAGCAGGTGCCAGGAGGGATCCCTGGAGCCCCTGCGACAGGTGAGGCCCAGCAGGGAGAGTAGGCCCTCACCAGGAGGCAGCAAACCCCTCACCAGACTGCAGGCCGCACCTCCTCGGTCCTGCGCAGGAGGGAGGAGCCTGGGCTGGTGACCCGGATGGCATCTGATGCCCAGGTGACAGGTGGGGAAACCGAGTCTGGAGGGAGTTGGAGGGCTGCTTCTCTTGCCCCACAGTAAGCAAGCACCCTCCGACAAAGGGGTCAGCCATGGACGCACGGTTTGCGGGGAGGGGGGCGTGGGCATAAACTGAGGCCAAGCCCAGGGCCAGCGTCAAACAGAATGCCCAGCTCTTAGAAGCCTGGGACTCCCCGTTCCCGGCCCTGGCATCAGTAGCCTCTTCCGCCCAGGTGCTCCGGAGGCGGCAGCGCGGGAGGCAGGCGGCACAGCGTGCAGAGCGGCGCGCCCTGCGGGAGCAGACCACAGCGCTGCGCACCGAGCGGGCCCGCCTGCAGGGGGAGCTCGCGGCGCTGCGCGCGCGCCGGGCGCAGGTACCTAGTGCCCACGTGGTGAGGGTTCCCTGGCGAGGTGCGGGGTGCCGCAAGCCCTGGGAGGTCCGCGGAGACCGCCGGGGCCGCCGTGAAGGGTGTTGGTCCCGCCGGCCTCTGTGTCTCATCTGCTGATGGGGACGGCACCAACTTGGGGAGTGGCCCCTCTGGGGGTGTCGCCCTTGCCCTGCCTTGGCTCTCTGGGGAGACACCAGGGGTCATGGCAGTTCCCCTAGGCTTGTGCCTCAGCTCTGCCCAAACCTGTGACCAGCACACCACCCCCTCGGCTGTTGATGGTGGAATGGCTCCTGCCACAGGGGCCACAGGGACCAGGCAGAGCCAGCCCAGGTGGGCTTCATAAGCCTGGCTGCAGGCCCAGCCCCTCTTAGGGCACTCAGAGAGGGGACCACTGCCCTCCTCTGGGTCCCATCCGACATGCCAGCCTGCACCACAAGACCTGGAGAGCTCAGGCGGACCAGGGGTGTTGCTGGTCACCACCCAGCTGACCTCCATCACACAGGCCTGATCAGACAGTCTTTGTCCCCACCATTTGTGCTACTGAGGCACTGCGGAAGCCGGAGGGTCATGCCGTCCACCAGGCTGACCGGGCCAACGCACTGGGCCAGGGTGTAGGCCCGTGTGGGATGGACAGGGCCTGAAGAACAGGGAGTCCAGAGCAGGCTGCTAGGGGGGAGGCAGTGCATGGGATGGGGAGGGAGGGGAGCACTTGTGGGACAGGACACCAGACCCCTGTCAAAGTGAGGAAGCCAGGGCAGCCCTTCTCCACACAGCCCGCCAAGGGGCAGAGGCCAGTGGCCAGGACAGTCAGGGTTGCCCACACAGAGGGCCACCTGCCCTTCCATGAAGGAGGCACAGCCAGCAAGGCCCAGTCGGGATCCTGCCGCTCTTGCCGATGGGAGGGCCCAGCCCAGGCTGTGGATCTGGGGAGTCTCCTCGGGTGCCGTGGGGTCAGGGTGGAGCTACGTCCAGCCAGGCTACGGTGGTGCCTGGGGGCAGCAAAGCCAGCTGTGGGCATTGTGCCGGCTGCGGGTCCCCAGGGCTGGGGTGGGGGAAGAAAGGAACAGCTAATGAGTTCCAGGAGGTCAGCTGAGAGGGGCCCACAAACCCATAAAACCTTTACTGGCGTCTCAGGAGGGGAAACCCGGATGTGGCCATGTGTTTGTGTTGGACTCCACTTTTCTCTTCTCTTTACAACATGCACTTCCAGGGCTGTTACTAGATTTTTAAAGAAACAGCTTTCTTTTTCCATCAGGGAGGACTGTTTTCCTCAGTCCTGAGGAAAAGGAGGGCTGTTTGTATACAGCTTTAGCTACTGCCCTCTGGCAGACCACCCCCCAGATCCCAGGGTCCTTGAGAGACCCCCAGCTCCACCCCCAACTCTGCCCCACACTGAAGGGAGGGCCTGGGACCCCTGCCAGGGCTGGGTGGGCCCACCATGCTGCTGGCCCCTGCCAGGCATGTGGGCCAGCAGGCAGTCCTGCAGGAGCAGTGGACCTGTCCCCTCCACTCCTGCCCTGTCCTGGCCCAGCAAGCGTTTGAGGTCAGGGCTTTGGGGAGCAACATCACGGGGTCCCTGCCTTCATGGCAGTACCAGGAGGGTGTCCAGGGCCCTCTTCTGCTGCTGCCCTCCCAACCAGTGAGAGAATTTCTAGACTCCACGGCTTCCATACCGGGGCAAAGTGGCCCACCCACCTTCATATGGAAGATGACTCCTAACCGTCAACCTGCAGGAGTTCCTCCTGCCCCACTCCCATGTGGGTGGCTAAGAGGCCTCTGCTGGGGCAGCTGCAGCCCAAGAGACGGCAGCATGGGATGGGGATGCTGAGGTTTGTGCCCCAGCTCCAGGGTGTACCTGCGTGGCCTTCCGGGTCAAGTGCCTACAGAGGCCATGGGTATGTGAGGACCCCAGCTCAGGAGGCCTGGGGTGTCCTGGGAAGGAACTGGGGCAGAGGTCTCAACAGGGACTCAGCAGCATGGGGACTGGGCCCTGTTCTTCAGCTACTCTGGCTACAGATGTCAGTGGTGACAGAGGTGGGGAACAGTGCCCTGGCCAGAGGTGTCCTCCTGCTCCCCAAAGGGAAAGCTGGCCTGACCTCACATCCCAACCAGGAGGCCACTACACCCTACCACCAGCTCTGCACCCTCCCCTGCAGACCGTGTGGGAGACACTGAGGAGGGAGAGGGACGTGGCGAGGCTGGGGGCTGAGAAGCAGAAGCTGCAGCAGTCCCTGCTCAGCCTGCACCAGGAGCTAGACTGGACCCTCAGGCAGAACCAGCAGCAGCAGGTGAGCTGCATCATTGGGGTCCTGTGCACTGCAGCCTTGGGGTGAACCTGGGGTGGGCTCCGGGCCCGTCTCTGGCCTGGATGCACTGGATGCACCCATGCGGGAAAGCTGCACTGGCTCTTGCACATGACAGAGGCAGAGTCGAAACCCAGACCACAGTGGGGCCACCTGGATCATACCGAGGTCCCAGACAGAGCTGGAGCCAGAAATGAAGGCTCCAGGGGCCCCGCTAGTGTCCTTTCTAGGTCCCCTGCTCTCCTGAAGTATCAAAAGTCCCCTTGGGAAGGCTGCGACCTCTGTGAGCCAAGCCTGGCTTTACAGAGCGGGCTGGGCCCAGGCCCAGGACCTGACACCCATGTGGACCTTGGGGCCTTGAGCCTCCCCATCCCTCAACCTTGGATGCCCTTAGGACCTGCCACCTGGCCAAGAGGAAACTGGGCTGCCCTGAGGCCGAGCCAGTGGTCAGGACCCCAGACTTGTGGGCTGAATGTGTGCTACACCAAGTCTGCTGGGGTCCAGGGCCAGGGCCAGCACCTTGTGCAGGACAGTGAGGCCAACAAAGGCCCAGGGGCCCTGAAGGAAGGGTGGGACCCCCCATCAGGCCTTGTCTCTGGCTTCGGGCAGCCCTCCAGCAGGCAGACGCAGCACCCCGAGTCCGCACTCCAGGCCCAGGTGGCTGAACTGCAGCTGCATGAGCCGGCTACGGAGGCAGAGAGGCTGCATGGGGCCCAGCTCCCGGCCACAGAGGCCCTGGAATCCCGGGAAGAGACCCACCGGCCACAGGTGAAGCTGCTAGATGAGCAGGCGGGGCCCGGCCCAGCCTCCTGGAGAGTGGAAGGATGGGAGGAAAGCATCTTGTAGCAGCACCCTGCAGGGGTGACCGCATGGCCTCCACGTGAAGCTTCCACTCCACGGCTCTGTCCTTCCACCTTCTCAAGAGGCAGCGCTGTGGTTGACCCCACCCGTCACTGAGAGGGGGACTGTGGGTTCCAGGGAAGGTCACTGCCCTCTCTGGGCCTCTGTCATCCTGTTTACAAAGTGGGGTGTTGAGGATGGTTGCTGTCAGAGGTGACCCAGACTGGCTGGTCCTGTGTTCAGGGCCAGGACTGGGCCTGCCGTGCAGGTTGGGCAGAGGCAGCCCTGCATTGACCTTCAGGGTCACCAGGAAGAACAGCAGAGCACCCGTACTTGGTGGAAGGGAGTGTGGCAGGTTCTCGTACACGCACATGCATGGCACACCACACCCTCCTGTGCCTGTGCAGCACGCCTGTGGGCCAAACTGCCTGCTGCAGAGCCCAGAGCTGCCAGGAGCCGAGGGCCATGTGGTCAACGTCTCACTTTCCACAAGGACACTGAGAACCAGAGAGCAAATGACTGCCCAGGGTCATCCCCAAGTGAATGGGCCTACCAGCCACATTTGCTCACTTTATAAGAAAGCCCCTTCCCTATCATTCCCAGCATTTTCAAGGCCTGAACAGAAGGGGGTCCATCACTGGAGTGGGTGTCCTTAGGGAGGACCCTGGCACCCTCTGCCATTTCCCCTGGTGTTTCTGTCCCACACACACCTCCTCTCCTGGGGAGCTGTGGACCGTGGCCTCCCAGCCCAGCCTGGCTGTACAGAACTCTCTGTGCCCTGCACCTGGGGCCCCTACCTGACTGAGTCCCTGCCTGTCTGCAGGTGGCCACCCTGAGGGAGCAGCTGGACCAGGAAGCACAGCGACCACCACACACCCACCTCAGCCAGGCCTTGCTGGTCAGGCAGTGAGCCCTGCCGCAGACCACGGGGTGGCTGGGCTCTGCAGCCCTGACGGACCCAGAGTAGGCTCCAAGCAGAGATGCTGAGGGCCCAGGCTGCTGAGGGCCACGGCTGGGAGGCTGATGTCTGTGTGCCCCATGAGAGGGTGGCACAGTGCAGACAGAAGGCTCAGACAGCCACAGAGCTCTCGTGTCGGGGGCCTGTGGCTGCAAGCACTTCTAGTCCTGCAGACTGGGGAAGTCCTCCTGCCTCTGGGACCTAGGCCTCCGCCTCAGCTGGACACCCCTTCCCACAGTACACCCTTCACACTTCAGGCCACTGCTCCGGCCAGACCCCTGTGGCCAGGCCCTCATCGGGCCACTTCCTCAGCCACAGGCTGGGTCCCACCCTCTGCTCTGTAAACACGGGGAAGCGTGTGGAAAGCATTTCCACCGCCAGGGCCCAGAGCCGCCGTCCTGCCAGGCCAGCACCACACCCTGTCCAGAGGCCACGGAACCTCCGCGTCCAGGAGCTGCAGGCCCGTCCCCATGGCAGGTGGCTGGAAGTGACTCAGATTCCAGTCCCCGTGACTCACTGGCCACGAGGGGCATTGCAGTGTGAAGTTGGAAGCTGTTCTGCAGCTGCCTGCTTTCCCAGCCTGTGACTGCAAGGGACAGTCCCATGGGACTCTGCTGTGAAGGCCGAGGCTGCTGGGCTAGGCCTGCCACTCAGCCCGCTGTTGGATCTTTCACTAGCTTCCCATTAGCACTGGTCAGTGTGACTTGTCCTCTGCAAATGGCTTCTCTCATGCTGTAAGCTGTACATTTCCAGTATCTCTGGGGCACAAGCCGGTCCAGTGATTCCCACATGCAGCACAAGGACCAGGCTGCCTGCCCCGGGGCTGCTCCTGTCTTGGGCCCTGGAATGCCCTCAAGGACTCTGGCGCCAGGCAGGGAGAACCGAAAGCTGACAGAGCCGCCCTGTCCCATTGTGGCAGGCCCTGGCCCAGGTGTGTGGCAGGCCCTGTCTGTCCACTGCAAGATCATACGGCACTTAAAATTAGCAAGGAGTCAGCGAGTGTCGTGAGTCACACAGACCGACAGCTAGAGCCAGGAGGGAGGGAGGCCTCATTCTGCCCCTCTACTCTGCCTGGCTGTTAGTGGCTGTTAAGAAGTTTGCCCAGGCTCTGAGGGGAAGCCCCCAGAGACCCCTCAGCCAGGGCTACTCTGGGCAGAGAGGAGTCCTGTGTCTTGCTGGCACGGGACTCTTCTGCGAGCTGTGGCTGGGTGCAGGCAGCAGTGAACTCCGTGGAGGCCAGCAGGTGTGCCTCTCGGCTGCCGGGCAGTGTCCACGCCACACCCCCACAGAGGACTGAGAGGTGATGGGGCAGGAGGCCGGGCAGCCCCAGCCCTGGCTCAGGGAGCCTGTGTGCCCAGCCTGCAGCCTGGCTCTCCTGTTTCGTGTGGAGTCGGGACTTGGCCAAGGTGCACAGAGGGACCTGCTTCAGCTGTGGGGGCTCCAGGTCACTTCTCAGCATCAAAAAGAAAACCACGTGTCATTCAACCAGTCTGCTCCCTGGCCACTTGGGACCCTCCCTATCCTGGAGGTTACGGGGGATATCAAAGTGCCTGTGAATCTGAGATCTTTGTAGTTTAGCGAATATTTAAATCGGCAGAGGAGATACTGTTTTTACTTACTCAACACAAAGGTATATATTTAGGAAAAGAGGATTTTCCACATGGAAACACTCTGGTGGGTGCCTGAGCACTGGCAGTGCTGTCAGACCTCAGTGTGTCAGAGTTAGCCATTCCTGTAGCAGGCCTTCAGGCACCTGGCTTAGGGGTAGGAAGCTCTACTTCTAGATCAAGGCCACATGACCATTGGCTGGACGTGGGTCAGGCCCGGAACTCCCCAGCACCTGCTGCGGCTCACCGCTTCTGCTCAGCAGGGAAGACACAGATGTGCCCTTCTGGAGAGGAAGCCAAGGGAGGAGAAGCTGAGATGTGCAGGCAGTGGGCAGGGGAGAAGGCAGCCCTCCACCTTTCCCAGAACACGGGGGGGAAGACCATGAGGGACCTGCACTGACCTGCCTCCACCCAACCTGCTCCCAGAATGCAGGGGTGGGGCACGCCCACTTCCCCCCCTTCACCCAAGGTGGGGGCCTCTGACCCTGACAAGACCCCAAAGAGCTCATCAGTGGCTTGAGAGATGCCAGCTTCAAGTTCAAGACCAGCTCTGCCCCCGAGCTGTGCATTCAACCCGGACAGGCTCCTGGTGTCTGTGAGAACCTGGAGGTGGCTCTGGGCCTGGACCCTAGGGCACTCATCTCTGGACACATCGGGCAGGGCTTCGGAACACCAGGAAACACTCGTGCAGTGGCCCAGAGGTAGGCAGATACCCAGCTCCTGTCTCAGAACTCAAAACCCCAGACACAGGCCACACTTGCTGCCTCTGCCGAGGGATCTGGGACTGGGGAGGATCCCATCAACCTCTGACGGGGCAACTCTGAGCAGACCCGCATGTGCACAGGCCTGGGGGCTCCCACCTCCCAGGCATCTCAAGATGGTGCCACAGACTACAGAGGGGAGAGGGCCCCGCATAGGACCTCAGCTCCATCCCAAGACAGGCCAGCACGCGGGCTGAGGCAGGGCAGAGCTCCACCGCGACATGACTGGGGCAGAAAACAGGCCAGCTGGAAACCACATATGGCTTACGTGGGCTCCTAAAACATTGATGGTTTTCAAGTAGACCATGGGTGGCTTAACTCTGGACGTGTTCTGAGAAGTGAGTCAGCAAGAGTTCTGCCACATTGCCACATGTGTTCACATGCCCCAAGACAGTGTCAGTGACCCAGGTGATACAATCTGCTGGGATCCCCATCCCACATGAGGTCCCTGCTTGATGGAATCGTCCTGCCACAGCCAGCACCCATGACCCCAGACCCACAGGGGCCCTTAGGTGAGGCCTCTGCAGGGCACACTTGTTCAGGAGGTCATCTCCATGTGACCGCCACTGGGGTCTTTCATGTCTCTAAAGATGCCTCAGAAGCATGGCTACAGGCTTCAGAGCCTTCAGAATGGAGAGGGCCCTGGGTTCTCCACCTGCCCTCCCTCTCTTGGCTGCCCTGGACATCAGGAAGCAGAGACTGGCACTGTCCCTGCAGGGATAGATTCCAAGGCACCTCGTGGAGCCTGGAGGGGCACATGTCGCATTAGGCCCATCCTGGGCCCCCAGGCGTGACCCCCTAGGCCAACCCCCTGCCATGGACAGAGGGGACAACATAGGCACTCAGGAAGACAGATGAGGCTGCCTGCAGGAGCGCAGCCTCAGCAAGGCCAAGGGCCCCGGGCCTGAACCCGCCTGCTGGGCCTCTTCAGCTCCTCTTTTCTCTAAATAAAGCAGCAGTGACCACCTCAGGAAGCATATGCCCAGCGCTTTCTGATCATTTCCCCAAGATCAATAGCAAGGTCCCATCATGGGAGCTGGGGTGCATGTGGTGGGGGTCTGGGTTGGCTGTGCTGTCCCTCCCTTCTCTGCCTCAGTGGCCAGCCCCATAGGGCAGTGGCCAAGTGGATGGCCAGGGTGTAACTCCTCAGGAGCTGGGCCCACCCCACGTCCCTTCGACCTCCCTAGCCTCCTCCTGATATAGGTGGAGGTTGACTGGGAGTTGGGGCTTTGGGCCATGCCCACATGAGGGGACCCACTGCTCTGGCAGGGGACTTGTACTCCACCAGCCACCTCTGGGAGGGGAGCAAAGTTGGGGGTGGACTGCAACCCAGACCCTGCCCTGTAGGACAGCTGTCCAAGCCCAGTCTGACCCTCCCCCAGCCCCCAGATGTGGGTGGGTGGACCCTGCATTCTGGGGCATCCTGAGGGTGGACTCCAGGTCTCCCCACCTAAACTGCACACATACTCCGGCCTGAAATTAAAGTGTCACAGGCCTGTGGGGTAGGCTCAGGTTTCCTGCCACAGAACATGAGCCTGCTTGATAGAATGATCCTGGTCTTGATAAATGTGGACTTTCTGTTGTAGAGACAAAGGCGTCCTTGAGACCAGAGGGAGGCCTAAAACAGCAGTTGCTGAAAAGTATTTCCTGATAATATTTTTAGCACCTGAAACTTTTTTTCTTTTCTGCCTGTGGAGTTGTGTGCCTTTTTCTTTTAATGACCCTGTGTTAACCCCCACTCTCCCAGACCCAACTAAAAATCTGCAGAGGGCTGAGGCTGGGGATAGTCAGCAAAGCTGGGGCAGCGGTGGCCACAGCCACCTGGGGTCAGAGGTTGGAGGGCGTGGCCTGCTGCTGGCCTGGCTCACAGACTCAACTCTGGGCACACCCAGAGCTATTCGGGGGATTCCTCCAGGTGGTGGGCCAGGACCCCTTGTCCAGGCCCACCCCTCCCTGCACCTCAGGAACAGTCTTAGACTCAGAGCACTTACTCATACCACTGCTCTTGGTCATGTGCTGGGCCCGGAGGCAAACCTACTCCAGGGATCCCCAGGTAGGCCCAAACCCTGACTAGAAATGGGCCTTTACCCGTGTCCTGAGGCTTGTGCTCAGAAGGGTGACTGCCAGCCAGGGCAGCCTGTGCAGCCTGCTCTAAGGTGCAGGCCCTGGGCTGGGCTTGGAGGGCAGAAGAGGAGGGTGCTATAGGAAGGAGGACTCAGGGAGCAAGGGGTATGCTCCTCGGGCTCAAGGGGTCTTGCGTCAGGTTGGAGCTGCCCTTCTACCTGGGAAAACAAAAACTAAGAAAACCAGGACTTCCCAGAGGTCCCAAGCCTATTTGGGGGCAGGGGGACAGAGACTGCCGGGTTTTCATAGAACCAAGACAGTCTGAACAGTATGTCCTCTTGACTTGGTCTCCTGGCAGCTCTGCCCTTGAGGCCAGTCCATAGGGACTGCACCCTGGACCCCCTGGCCTTCACAGGGGGATATGGAGAAGCACAACATGGTGGTGTGCTGTCCTGAGGGTTCTCAAGGCCAGGAGCCCAGCGCCAGGGCCAACCCTCCCACTGCTAATTGAGGGCACAGCCTCCATTTGCCCCTCAGCAGAGCAGGATGCTCTACCAAGCAGGGGAGGGACACAGCAAGCCAGGCCCAGGTGCAGGGTGCAGGAGTGCTCTGTGGGACCGGCCTGCAGGGCCAGCCTGACATGGATAGCCACCAAGCCAGGACCCATCACCCAGCACAGAGAGGACAGTGGAGACTGTGCCCCAGGAGTCCAGTGTCTGCCTGGGGCTTAGGGACGCTGAGGTGGACGGGACTGGGCGCTGAGGGAATGACAGGGCCAGCACTACCTGAGGTGAGTGGTCCCAGAGGCAGAGAGAAGGGTTGGAACAGTCACAGGCACGGGACACCGACTCCATATGGAGGCTGCTGAGAGCCCTGCCCTTCCTGCCCCCAAGTCCTGAGTCTCCCAGGGAGGACGGCTCTGCCTAGGGTCTGCCTTGTCATCTTGTCAAAAGCAGGACGACGGCGGCTGGGGCGGCGGCTGCTGTCGGTGCCCTTCTCGTTTTTTTGGCGCCGAGCACTCCGGACTCTACGTGAGTAACTCATCCTCTGGTGAGTACCTGGACCCAGAAATTTCCCCTGATGTGGTTATGCGTTTCAGGAACTGTTTTATGCCTTGACGACTCCCAGGGCCAGGGTTTGTCCTGGACTGGAGCGAGAGCCGGAGTACACTCTGGGAGGAGCTTGCCCTGGTGCTGAGGAGAGGCGGCTCCTCCAGGGGGCTGCGGAGCCAGCGTCAAGGACGGAAGCTCCATCAGGGCAAGGACTGCGTCACCTGGACAAAGTCCCTGGAGGGCACCCGGAGTTCTGCCCCTCCGCCCAACATCTGGGGCAGCCCTTCGGAAACAGGTGTGCCTCCGAATTGCTCTGCCGACTCAGACACATCCTTCGGGCCCAGGATGGAGCGAGCCTGGGAACCGCAGAAGAGGACACCCCGCCCCAGGA
>NW_026000005.1:53313054-53325105 GCF_001458135.2 Marmota marmota marmota
GCATCCCTGCCGCTGGCGGGCTCGCCCGCAGCATGCACCCTGAGATGGGTCCGGAGCCTGGTGGTGACCCTCGCCCCGCGTTGTTTCCTTTTCTGACAGCGATGTGGCTGCAAGGAACAGGGCCTTGAGCCTGGGTTTCCAGAGTGGGGCACTTGGCCTGCGATCCCTTCCCCTCCCAGGCCACTTCGACCCCGCCCCCAGTTGATTCGGGAGGCCCAGTGCCAGCAGACTGACCCTCCCCACTTCTCAGGGCTTCTTAGCAACTCCGCCTGGCCAGGGCTGGAAGCCAGCTGCAGTGTAGGGGGGCTCTGGCTGGAGGCAGTGAGCTGTTTCTTCTCTTGACCCTTCTGAGTCCCAGGGAGTCCAACAGGACCCCCAGAGGGCACTGCTGGAGCCCCGGGGTGCAGGAAAAGGCCTGAGTGACAGTTCTGTCTCCATGTACCCAGGGTGTGACTGCTGGGCCAGTCACTTGAGGGCCACCCAGGGGATGAAGCACGGTGAGGTGGCCTCTGTGCATAGGTCCCCAGTGGTCCCCTGAACCACCATATGCTAGGACAGGCTGGTATATAGTCATTCCAACACCATTGCCCCAACCAAACCCGGGTCACATCTACCACCATCACTCTTCTCATTAGCACTGCCACCTGTGTCCTCGCTAGAACCACCAACACTGCCATCAGCAACACCACCTACTGTCACCCCTTCCACCATAAGCATCACCACCACGTGGTCCCTAACATCTCCAACACCACTCTCCTCACCAGACAGTCTTCTGCACTGCCCTCAGGTCTTCCCCATCCCATCCAGAAGCAGCACAACCTTCAATATCCCTGTACCTGGACAGCCACCCCAGGGGCCACTCTGCAGCCTGGCAGCTCATTTCCCCACGCCCACCCAGGGAGCATCTGGGGGTGGGGCTGGGGGCATCCTTTCTCTATAGATGCCACCTGAAGGTCCCTCTGGGCCAGGAATTGACAGAGGAGCAGAGTGTACTCCTAGACATGCAAAGTGGTCAGGCAGAGCTGAGTTCAGGTCTGCCCAGCCAGAGGAGAACAGTCCATCTCAGGAATGGGAAAGCCCCGTGTCAGCACTGTCCTGGCAGAAGTCTGTCCAAATGTTCCTTAAGCATCTGGGCCAGTATCATCTTCCCACTCAAAGTCACAGTGAAAATACTACCAACACCGTTGACCCTCTAAACAACCTCACCGAAAACAGCTATTCTTGCCAAAACAATGGGAGACATGGTTCTGAAGTGGAAAGTTTGGCTAAAAAAACAAAGGTGTCATCAGAAATGAATCTTCCAACTGTTCTTTCCTGAAACACAGGTTTACCTGGAACATCCTTGCTGTGTGGATGGACTGTGTGCAGTGCCATTCACCTTTCCCTTTTTCAGTGGGCAGAGGACGGAGTTCTTTAGGGAGCTGTGTCCAGGACACCTGGCCTGAAATACCTGAGCGGGCTCTGTGGTCAGGGAGGGAAGCAGATGCAGGGTGTGGAGACAGATTAGGTCCAAGCCAGACACAGAGAACGGAGGCATTTACTGCAGGGCCTTTCTGGGTGTCCATGCGCCCACCCTGGCAGACAGGATTCTGCCCTGGATGTCCCTTTCTGGCTCTCAACACTGCACAGCAACTCCCAGCCCAGGCGCCTGTGTGGGCCGAACAAGGACCTTCTATGTGGCCTCTGCTCCCTCTGCCTTCAACCTGTGGCTTGGCCAAGAGCAGGCTGATGGCATGAACGAGTGAATAAAAGCTCTGTCCCTCTGTACTGGCCTCGGTCATGTGGGGAAGGCAGCCGTGCCTGTGTGGGGCGAGTGCTTCTTCAGTCTGTGTTAGAAACAGCTTGCCGAAATGGCCCCGGCAAGACAGGGCCACCTCAGGTGGGCGGCCCCTGCCTGGAAGGGGCCCCCTGTTCTGCTTCTTTCTCGTGTGACAGCTGTTGCACCTGGCTAGTTGTGAGGCTCTGGGACGGTTGAGGGCCACACCGACAGGACTGCCACCAGCCCGCTGCAGGTTCTGGGTAGTGATGGGAGCTGGGCCGTGGCCTGTGGGACCAGTGGGGCCTGTGGAAGAGGAGTGGTCTGCTCAGGCAGATGTGGACCATGAGAGGGAATGCCTGTTTCTCCCAATTAGCTGAAGCCACAGCCCCCAGGTGCAGCCTCACCCAGGGGAGCATCCGAGGGCCACACAGAGAATCTTTGTGTGTTTAGCACCAGCAGACTGAACGGTGGCCTTGGGTAGCACACCGCTTCGGCCTCTGTCCCTTCTTTGCTAGTGGAAGAGAGTGCCTGGGGAGCAATTCTGTTAAGGTGTGGAGCCCTGGTGGGCCCAGGAGTCTCTTACGGTGTGCAGTGGATGGGGCATGAGGCATATCTCCAACCTGAACTGCTGGGGCGTGGACAGAGTCCTGTCTCCCTAGAGAGAACCCTTCACCCAGCCCCCTGGAGGCTTCTCCCAGGGGTCTGTCAGGTGCTGTGCCCTCATATACTGTGACAATCCCTTATCACTGCACCTCTTTGTCTTTTGAAAACTTTGGAACCATTCCAAGAAACATAGAACCCTGAGTGGGAGGGACCAGGAGTGGGCAGTGTCCCTGCAGAGCCCTTGGTCAAGAAGGACTGTTGATGTACAGAATGCCCTTGAACTCTTGCTAGCCATCTCAGCTCTCATGCCCTGGGAGGCCAGGCTTGGGTCCACACCCATCTGCCCAGCCTTGGATGGCCTTCCCACCCAGAGAGCATGGTCCCAGCACTCCCCTCCGCAGTATGGGGTGAAGCAGGTGCTATGGTGTCTATAGGCAGCTGGTGGACTTTGCCTGGTCATTTCCTCCACCAGCCTCAGTTTGCCTAACCATGGAGAGTGGTTTTTCCCACCATGTCTATTGGCCTCTACCTGGGGCAGGGGGAGCAGGAGAAACAGCCTCTCAGCTACCAGGAAGGTCGTGGAGAGAGGGGATGTGCAGAGGCTGTGTAACACTGAGACCACTGCAGCCTGGACAGGGCAGACACTGACTTCTTGTTGTGGCTCCTCAAAACCTTCAACAAAACCCTCATTGCACCTGGGTGATTGGCCTCGACTCTTTTAGTGAGTGCATAAAAGTATATAGCATTTGATCTTTTTAAAAATCCAGTCTGGCAATCCCTTCTTTTTAATGGAGTATTGAGTTCATTTACATTTAGTGTGATTTATAGTATGGTTGGGTTTAATGTATCCTCTGATTTTTTACATCTGTTCTTCTTTGGGATTTTTGAAATGGTTTCATGTTATCTCTAAATTATAGGCTTATTAGTAATATATCTCTTTTAAAAAACTTTTTAATGATTGCTATAGTTTCAAATACATTTTAACTTTATATGGTATATCTTCAAACAATATTATACTCTTCAAATACAATGTAAAAACCTTATAATAGCATAATCTATTGTTGCCATAAATGTTGATTTACATATATTATAAACCTGATAATACACTGTTAATATTTTGCTATAAATAACTAATTGTCATTTAAAGGGATTTAAAAGTTAGAAAGTCTTTGATATTTACTCACCTATTTACCATTTCCAGTCTTCATTTCTTGTGTAGATCCAGATTTCCAATTTATATTATTTTTCTTCTGCTTGAAGGACTTCCTATAATGTTTCTGGTATAGGCCTGCTGGGCATAAATTACCTTTTCTGATAACTTTTTTACTTAGCTCCATTTTGAAAGATATTTCTGATGAATGGTGTAGAATTCTAGGTTAACTGTGTGATTTGGGGATTGGTTTTTTTGTTTCGTTTCCAGTGTGGAAGAGATGCTGTTCCATTGTCTATCAATCTGCATAGTTCCTAATGGGAAGTCTGCTGCCTTCTTATCTTTGTTCCTCTGTGTATAATGTCATTTTTCTCTGACTGTTTTCAAGATTTTCTTTTTATCACTGCTTTTCAGCAATTTGATTTTTAGGTGCATTGTTATGATGTTTTTTATATTTCTTCTGCTTGTATTCATGATTTTGGATATATAGTTTTCATGAAGTTTTGAAAAAATTCTCAGCCATCTTCATTTTTTTTCTCCTGTTTTTGACCTTCTCATTTGAAGACTCAAGTGTATGTACATCAAACTGCATGTAATTTTTCCATTGCTCATTGAAACTTTGTTCACTTTTTGTTCTGTCCTTTTTCTCTATGTCCTTGATTTTGGATATTTCTATTTTTATGTCTTCAAGTTCACCAATTCTCTCTTCTGCAGTGTTTAACCCATTAATCCCATTCAGTGTGTTCTTGTTTCAGCTATTTTATTTTTCACTGATAGAAGTTCTATTTGGATTTTTCTGCATCTTTCATTTATTTCCTCCTCATCCTGATGTTTTCTTTTATATTCTGAGCATAATTTTAATATTTATAATAGTTGCTTTAATATAATTACCTTCTAATTTTAGCAAGTAACTTTAATACGATACTTCATACACCTGCAAAGTAAAATTAAAAGAATGGTATCCAAATATCAAACTGTAATTTTAGCCTATTTTTTCACAGTGGTATGGTTAGTGATTCTGAACCTGTAGAGTGAAGGAGTGAACATATTGAGGATGATGTGTGCTTCACTCTTGAAGATGGGAGTTACAGATGTGGAAAGGAGGAAGCACAAACAAAGCCAGTGGTTTTTATGTTGGATAGGAATTGGTTTATATCAATATAAACTCACATTATGCTGTGCGGATGGATGTATATTGTGGTAGATGGATTCAGACATACCCAGGTATGTACATACACACATTTGGTCATGTCTCGCATGACCACAAATACAATAATGGTCCCATAAGACTAACTATAGTGGAGATGGAAACTTCCGTAAAGCCGTGCCATCAAAGCTGCCTAACCTCATGGATAATGCACTGCTCACGTGCTGGTGTTAACGCTGGTGGGGAGCAACCTTCCGTGCCGCCAGACATGGACATACAACACACACAGTTATGAAGAGTACATGATGCTGGCAGCAATAGTGGACCACTATGCTATGCTGGGCTGTATAGACTATTGTTATTTTAGGTGTATTCTGTCTACGTAAAACCAAGTTACCATTAAACATTATGCCCTGCTATGCATCTGGTATTTTTCACGTTTCCTGCTGGTATCAAGAGGCCTTGTTGGGTGACTGGCCTGAGCCATGCAAAGTTGTGTAAGTGCACTCTAGGTAAAGCCTAATGACACATTTCTCAGAATGTGTCCCCGTCACTAAGGATTTCCTTGCTCTGTCCAATAGCATCCCCCAAAGCCATGAGCACTTCCAGTGCCCAGATACTGGTTGCTGCATACCAGTCTCTACTGAACAGAACCAGGCTTTCTTGAAATTCTAGCTGGTGTCAAGAAAAGCGAACCTTGTACCACAGAGTGAGGAAGAGCTCAAGGAAGGATGGAGAGGCAGCAGGACACAGAGGCCCCTGGAGGGGCTCCCACTGGCCATGTCTGGGACAGTTTGAATATAAAAATAAATAATGATAGTCACGGCTTGTAGGGCATTAAATAAAGGAGGCGTCTGTACACACAGACACAAGTAAATGAATGATGAAGCATAGATGGGGACAGCACCGTCCCTAGCATTGCACCTAACCATCGGGGCTAGGCCCGCTGGTTCAGGGATTTGCATGTGCTCATATGAGAGAAGGTTCTTATTCCTGGGAAATAATGAAATACTTAGGAGTGCAGGTCATCATCATACCTGTAGCTTATTCTCCAGTGGCTCAGGACTGAGGGGAGAAGAGTGTTAAGGCACATAGGACAGCCGGCTGGCGTTGGTGACCATGGGGAGTCTGAGGCCACGATGCACTGCACATTTGACGTGGCACTGGGTTACACGTGGCAGGGGCCTAATGCCTCTTGATAGGACCTGCTGAGTCTGCACTGCCCCAGAGCAGCCTGGCCACTCGCCTGTCCAGCTGGGATCTGCTCCTATGACCCACCGCAGGTAACAGTGTGGAATGACAGACTTGCCACCATGCGTCCTCGTGGCACAGCCGAAGCCCTGCTCTCACTCCTGCTGGCTGGGCCTCTCTCATCCTCTCATTCATTTTTGATGTGCCCTTGCTCTGAGAAGTGGCCACACATTTTATTTGTGGTATTCACATCATTTTTGTCTTTCCTGTCCACTGTGCTTCCAAGCTTCCAGAACAGTGCCCAGTGCCAGGAGCTGCTCAGTAAAGATCAATCGTCTTCTGATCAATGGGAAGCACCCATAATGCTGCCACCCAGAAACACCTGTCTCCAGGGTTCCGGTGGATTTCTTCCTGGATAGCTCTCTTTATAAACAGCTTGTTTCCAACCTGTTTGGACTTTCATAGAATTCACTTGGGGCTCCCCTCACACAGATGTCTTGCAGTGTGGCCGGAGCCCTGAACTGTGGGAGTGTGCTTTTTAATGAGAGCCACAAGTGCCACCCCAGGGCTGACTGCACTCAGCTTGGCTGACCACTGCTGTGGCATGTGGTGGTGCCAGTGGCCCCCAGTGCAGGTTGTCCTCCTGACACCTCAGTGCAGGGGGACTCCTCCAGGAGGCAGGGGCTTTGCCGGGGTCCTGCGCCACCCAGAAGTGTGTTCCCATCCACACCCTCTTCTGGGCGAAGGTGCCCAGGGCTGGCTGCTCCCTGGGCCAGCTTCAGGAATGGTTTCTTCCAGAGCAGGTTTCCATGGCTGGAGCACCCAGTATCTCCTGGGGCACAGCAGAAGTGTCAAGCAGAGAGGGATACACCCCAGGTCTGGGTGGACCCTGAGTCAATTTTTTTTTTTTTTTGATACTGGGCCTCTTCTGGGACCCATCTGAGGATCACTGCAGCTCTGAGAGTGCCTGCTCTCCTGCTCACCTGTCCCTGGGAGACCCCCAGCCCTCCTGACCTGACCTGCAGGCTGAGCCTTCTCCTGACTCCTACTTATGGTGATAGGGTGGCCAGACATGTTGCCCCCAGGCCCAGCCACAGCCGTCCCTCTGCAGCTCTGGTCTCTAGCCAGACTGGGACTCTTGAGGGTCCTCCTGGTGATGGACGTGGGCAGACCCAAGGACAGAGGAGACTGGCCCTGTGGAGGCTGCTCCTGCACCTCTGTGCCAGAAAGGTGGGTAGCCCCACCAGGCATGCCCCCCAGGCCCAGGCTCACAGCCTCACATCACAGGCTGGATCTTCACAAAGCAGGACAAGTTATTCTTTCAGCCAGCTAGGTCTTGCATATTAAACACCTACTGAATACAGCCACTGCCCTGTTCCCTGGTGCATGGGACCCAGCACATGCTCAGACATCCTCAGGATGCTGCAGCCTAGACTAGGGTACGAGGCATGGAATGGGAATGGGTTGGCACAGGCCCTTGACCCTCCAGGGTGCCCACACTAGAGGCAGCTCTATCCCTCATGTCCTCTGAGCTTGTCTGGGTGCTTTTTGAGGGCCAGATGCAGCCCTCTAAACCTCTGAACCTGACCTTCATCAAACACTTCCTGACCCCTGCTCTGGAGCACCCATGGAGATGGGGAATGGATCAGGCATGGCAGCCCTGGAGGCCCACTGGGACTGTACCTGTGTGGGGTCCCAGAGAGTGGCCACTGTTCCCAGGGGACAAGACAAGGGTCCAGGTATGTGTGGGGAGCCAGGACAAGCCAGGTGTAGCCTGGAGATTCTACCTCTGACCACTGCAAATTCTCAGTGACCCAGTGGTAGCTTCAGATATTTCAGGTGGTCTTAAGGAGGCCCCTCTATCTGAGCTGGACCAGGTAGAGCATACACAGCAGCCCAAGCCACTGATGGACCCAAGGGAGGTGTGAATTCCTAGGAAGATATGGCTGCTGCCCAGGGGCTAGTGTGAGGAGCTGGCCCCTAGCCCCTAAGACTGGGGCGGCACCTGGCCAGGTGTGCACCTGCACAGGGCACTGAGGACAGCTGAAGGACAGGAGAGGAAGGGAGGGCCACGGCAGTTACCTGGACTCCCCTGGGGGATAGCCCCTATAAGAGGAGGGCTACCAAAACCACCTCCACCCAGTCCTGCACTCAGGGCCAGAGGTAACAGTTGGGGCAGGAGACCAGAGGGTGGCCAGAAGGAGGCCCTGAATGGTGGACTTAGGAGGGCAGGAGAGAGGGCCAGCTGGAAGACAGGGAGGCTGTCCTCCAACACCCAGTCCTTTCCCTGCCTCCTCCACTGCTCCCATCTGGGGCATCCAGAAGGTGGCCCAGGTTGTCCCTGGTGGTCACTCTTGCAGGGACATTGGAACTCTGCTCTTGTCCCTTCTGCAGCCACTTGTGAGGCTTCCTGAGGTGCAGCACCAGGGTGCTCTGCCCAGCCAGCCGGTCCTTCCAGGGCTGGGTGTGAAGCTGGCTCAGCCTGCAGATCTGCCCACTGCTGCCCGGATGCCAGCCCCACTGCACTGTGGGAGGAATCCAACCACCCGGAAAGTGGCCAGGAAACGAGAGACATGCCTGCGTGCTTCAGAACAAGCTCACAGAGTGCCTGGGGGCTCTGCTGTCTGATTTTTGGCAGAGAAGTTAAAGCGGGGAACAGAGGCGCCACCCTCTCTGATCTGATTTGCGGTGCCGGGCGGGGCTTCGCCAGCTCCCCAGGCACTCCTGGCTGACAGGGACCCTGCTGCCCCAGGCCCACCGCCCGCCCAGGGAGGCCCTCAGCCCAGGTGCCTCCACAGTTCACGTCCTGTCTTCATCCAAGCAGGAAATCCACCAGCATCACCCTGGGCTTCCTCTGAGCCAGCTGGGGGTGCGCATCCGGCAGGACAGCCACTGGCGCCTGGCAGCCCTGCCCCCAGCACAGCTGCCTCCTCCTCCTTCCTGCAGCCCGGGCACTCCCCAGTTCCTGTTGTTCCTTCTGGCCTCAGGGCCTCCCAAGAGCCAGGCAGCTGACCAGAGTCCCCCTGAGAATCTCAGCCTGCTCAGAGGGGATAGGACCAGGCCCTGGTGAGGCCACCAACCCTGAGTGCAACCTGAAAGGGGAGGGCATGCCTGGGAATCGGGACTCATGACCTCACTTGGCTCTGTTCACCCCAGGCCTGGCCAGGCAGCAGGTGGGTGAGGCTCTCCTGGGAACACGACACCCCTCCGCACTGTTACATCTGGGTGGCAGCCCTCTTTTCCACAGAAATGGATAGTCATGGCAGCCCTGGGGTGCCATGCCCTTGCTGGGGGTCCACCTGGTGTCACTGAGTTGCCGACAAGATGAGGGAGTCCTCCCCTTGAGAAGTGACTGTCAGGTCCTTTTCTTCTTCTCTGTGGTTTCCCCTTCTGTGTAAAACCAGATTGTAAACGTCTCAAAAGCCTCTTCCCTCTCTGTGCCCTTCGACTCTCTCCAGTGGTGTCTTTGAGCAGAAGCCCTGACCTTCACTATTCAGGCTGAGTGTCCCCATCTGCAGCAGACTGCAGTCCACGCTTCTGAGCACCGACACGAGGCCCCAAGTGGAAGACTCCACCCCCAGCCTCCTGGGGCAGCTGCAGTCAGAACAAGCTCAGCACACACTCCACAGGGGAGATGCTTAAATGCAGTCATTATTTTTTTTTATTTATCTTGATATTCAGAAATAAATAACAAAAACATGGTTCATGGACTAAACTTTCTTATAGGCACAAAATCAGTGAAAGTGATATGTAAACTTAGCTTTGGGCGGCACATTTAGTGCACCATGAAACAGTATGAGTTTTGTGTTGGGTCCCAGCCCCAAGATATCTCATGTGTGTACAAGTTTTTCAAAGTCTGAAAAAACGAAAAAAAATCCCGATCGTGGGAACCTTTCGGGTGGCAAGCTTTAAGACAGGGCCTCAAGCTGCACCGGGCAGAGTGTGTTCACATCAAGATCGGGATGTTTCTGTGCTGCCTTAATGCTTCACCGAAGCCACAAGCGTCTCTGCACGTCCCTTCCCCAGCAACTGCAAGGCTGTCCCTCGTCCTTCACATTAGGGTTCTAGTGCAACTGGAGCAGGTCTCTGTACAGGGCACAAGGTCAGGATCCTGGGGCCGCTCTCATTTGAAGACAAGCAGAGCCCCCAGCATATGGGGAAGGCCACCTGAAGTGCCTGGAAGTACCACTACTGGGGACCCAGTGTCCATGCTCCCTGGCAGCTCCTGGGCTCAGGGTACTCTTCTGTCCAGTGCTTCCTAAGAACTCCTGGTGTCTGCTGGAGCACATCCTGCCACCTCGTTTTCTCCAGATGGCCTTGGTTGGTCTTTGACGTTAGAATTGGCTTGTCAAGATGCACACCTGTGGGCTTGTTACTGTGCCCTGCACTGGTCACTCCACCAGAGGCCAGGAAGCTGCCGGCTCTTAGCTCCCAGTCACCCTGCCCAGGGACACGGCGTGTCCTGCTCCTCTGGGTCACCTTGGCACCTGCTGTGAGGGGCAGCTCTGACCATGCAGAACTCTGGGCCTCCGCTAGGCTTGCTCTGGGTGCAGTGGCCTGCATGGCGGTGATGGCCTTTCCCTGACTTCCCTTCTGTCCACTGAGAGACTCTTTGCATCCCCCGTTTTGTCTGGCAGCCGACTGGTTCTCCCAGGGGCTCTGCTCAGTTGTCTGTCTGCAGCTTCTGGGTTTTCCACCCACTTCCCCCTCATGTGCACCCGGGACCACCATGTCCCTTTCTTTCCATCACTTTATGTTGGGCTCTTTTTCCTGCCTGGCTGAGAATTCATCACCATCCCACAGAAGTGGGCCAGTGGAACCTGACCCAAAGTGCCCTGTGCTTCAGCACAACCACCACCCCTCACCTGGTGGCTTCGAGGACACCCTTCACCTTGCAGATGGGCACCGGCTTTGATCAGATGCCTTCGCTACTCCTAGTAAGATGCTTCCAGTCTTCTCCTTCAGTCTCTAAGTCCATAAGTGAACTTCATAAAATCCATGTAATGATGAATAAAATTAATTGTTTTTTTAATGTAAAACATACCCTGTATTCCTAATAAAACCTCAACTTGGTGATGAGGATAATGGATCCTATTTATAGATGGCTGGGTTCAGTTTGATGACCGCTGGCTGAAGGTTCTAGCAGCTTCACCTTAGTGAGACAGCTCACCACTGGCCATTCAAATGTGTCCCTGTGAGATGTCACCTTCAGGGAGGTGCAGCGCTCACCTGGGAGCATTCATGGATCTCTGGAGTCTTTCTCAAGCATCGAGAAGAATGCACTGATACTGTCCTGTGATGCAGAGCTTTCTTGGCAGGAAAAATTTAGAATACTCATTCAGTTTCCTTAGTGATTATGTAAAAACTTTGGTTCTGTATTTCTGATTAAATCTGGTAAATTCCATTTTTCTAGAAAAATTTTTCTTTTACATAAAGTTGTCAGGATCATTCCAACATCATACTCTCCTTGCAGACTGATAAGTCACCCTGTTGTTGTTTCACGGATGCCATCAGAAGACATGAGTGCCCACATCAAAGACAGAGGACGTCCCTCTTCCCAGCCCAGGAAGGATGGGCCAGGCTGCCTTGGCTCCCTGGGTCCTCAAGCCCCCGGGGAGGGCAGGCCGGGAAGGTGCCACACACAGTGGGTTTGCACACCAAACCTGGGAATGCAGCCCTTTTAAAGCAAGCTCTCATGGTCCCCCAAAGACCAAGAGACGACAGGACACTTCATCCCTCAAGGTTGATCTATGTGAACATGACCCTATAAAATGACTCGAGGACCACAGTAGACAGGGCTCTGAATTCTTAAAAAGCGCACATGTGCTCGGGGCCACAGCGATGGCCTCTCCCCCCAGCTGCCTGAGCCCCAGGCGGTCTTGGCCAACACATTACCAGGAAGGGACTCGTGCAGGATCATGGCTGGCTGTTTCCTTGGGTGGACCCTTGCATATGTGAAGGCCCTGCTGGGGACTGGTGGTCACGCTGGCCCCGTGCAGGACACTCTGGCCTCCAGCAGTCCACGTTGCTGCATGTCTGGCTGGGCACAATTCAGGAGCCACTTGTCAAAAGAAACGAACTTTATTTTTAGAACCACACACACCACACCACACAGCTCCTCAGGAAAACCTTCAGAGCCCAACTGCCACCACCCGCTTCCCACCAGCCTCTCCACCTCCCCCACTCCTCCTGCTCTTGAGG
>NW_026000005.1:53330474-53331899 GCF_001458135.2 Marmota marmota marmota
TGGAGCCCGATGCCTTTCTCCACGATATCGTGGATAAACACCTGGTCCTTGTTCGTTTTTTGATAATGGAGTACCCTCTATGGTGGTTTGAGAACGGCATTCATTAGCCCAATGTCTCCCTCTACGGCATCGTGGGCAAATACCTGGTATTCTACTCCTTTGATACCTAGTTTTGTTAAACCCTCCTCCAATGGGGCAATTCCTTTTAAAATGTCCTGTTTGTTCACAATTGTAGCATGTTCTTGGCCTGGCATCTAAAGCCTGTTTTACTGCAGCTGCCACGACTTGCTCTTGTTCATTAATGTCTCTACATAATTTAATATATGTGTTTAAATCTTCATGTTTCCATGGTCTAATGATTTCTCGCACCAACGATTCGCTTGGTCATAAGCCAGTTGTTTTATTAATGGCATTGCTTGTTCTGTATTTCCCAAAAACTCTGGTAGCTGTTTGAATAAGCCTATCTAAAATTCAGCGTAAGATTCATTAGCTCCTTGTATTACCTTAGATAATTGACCTTGTAAACCTCCATGTCCTTGTAAAGTCTTCCATGCATCTGCAGCAATTTGTGCGTATACGCCAGGATCATATGCAATTTGTTGCTGCTGACCCTCATAAGGTCCTTTTCCTAACAACATATCTAGATTTCTCTGAGGATAACCAGCTGCTGCATTTCGCCTAGCCATCTCCATGCAAAATTCCTCATTGGCAACCTTCCATAACAGGTATTGTCCTCCATTTAGCACAGCTTTACACATATTAGCCCAATCTGCTGGCGTCATGTTCAAGTTGTTAATGGATTCGACCATGCTTACAGTGAAGGGTGCTTGAGGACCATAGGTTGTTACAGCCTCTTTTAGCTGCTTCACTGTTTTGAAATTTAAAGCACGGTGAATTCGCTGCCCTCCTACCTCAAATACAGGGCATGTTAATATTTGAGGTCCTGTCTCAGGATCCCAACTATCAACTGCGGGGGTTGGGGGCCTTCCAGCATATGGAGGTGGCGCTGTTGGTTGGACACTTCCGTCCTCTGGTGATAGAAAGGTGTTAGTAGCAGTCTCCTGTTGTAACTTTCCCCCTGATGGCTTTTTCTGCTATACACTTTCTTTCTCTGTCTGAGTAGCTTGAGAGGCCTTCGGACTAAGCAAACAAGATATGAACGTCCACAATGGCCAACTGGCAGAGTCCCTGGGCTTTTCTTTTTTCTTTTCTATTCTTTTTAAATCTTCACCATGATGGTTCCATTGTGATATATTTAACAACTCCTCCTTAAAAAGCCATGGGCTACATTTTTGTATTGTATCAACGTATGCCCTGATTGTTCTTGATTTTACTGAGATGCCTCCTTCCTCTAACAATTTACTTAACACTCTTTCAGTTTGTTTTTTACTAATTTCTGATCCCGTATTTCTACTATAATACAAC
>NW_026000005.1:53334122-53334789 GCF_001458135.2 Marmota marmota marmota
CAAATGGCCAACTGGCAGAGTCCCTGGGCTTTTCTTTTCTATTCTTTTTAAATCTTCACCATGATGGTTCCATTGTGATATATTTAACAACTCCTCCTTAAAAAGCCATGGGCTACAGTTTTTGTATTGTATCAACATATGCCCTGACTGCTCTTGATTTTACTGGGATGCCTCCTTCCTCTAACAATTTACTTAACACTCTTTCGGTTTGTTTTTTACTAATTTCTGATCCCAGATTTCTACTATAATACAACCCAACAAGATGACGCCAAACAAAACCGAGACAGAATGAAATAAAAAGGGAACAACAAAAAGTCATTATGGCCTTTCTCCCTATCTGTTCCTCAGAGGTGAGCGGTTTTTCTTCCGTCTCACCCATCTCCAGGGACAGGCAACTTAAAACAAAAGTGAAGCAAAACAAAAGAGGAATCTTAAAATGGCTCCCCATCCTCTCGCCCTGCCCTCAGGGGCGAGCAGTTTACCTTATCACTTACCCTCAGTCGTTCCCGTGCGGCCACCAAATGCCGCAGTCTGCCTGGGCACGATTCAGGAGCCACTTGTCAAAAGGAACGAACTTTATTTTTAGAACCACACACACCACACCACACAGCTCCTCAGGAAAACCCTCAGAGCCCAACTGCCACCACTGGCTTCCCACAAGCCTCTC
>NW_026000005.1:53337335-53356729 GCF_001458135.2 Marmota marmota marmota
GGGGGGGGGGGGGGGGGGCCCTTGGGCTGTGGCTCTCCACACTGCAGCTTCCCTATGGCGAGCATTTCGACAGCCTGTCTTCACACGGAGCAGCGTTCCTCCCTCTCCGTTGGATGCATACCTGGGGGACGGGTTTCCGTGCTTCATCTTCCTGGGCGACTGGCCCCTGCGTTACATTTCCTTCTCTTCTCTTGCTGGCTTGGAGCGCTGCCAGCCCGTCCTGTCAGGAGTCTGCACAGGGCTCTGCCCCGGGGCTGCGCACTGCACGCCTGCTGTCCTGGCCACTAGTTCTGCAGACCCTCTCACAACCCACGGCCCCTGTGGGTTCCCGACATGGCCACTGCCCACTGGGTCAGTCTGTGACTCCCTCTACAGCTCTCCCCTGACCCCTGTGGTTGAAGGTCGACCCCACCCCCTCCCCAGTGGGGTCCGTTCTTCTCTCCTTCCTCCTGTGCCGCTTGCTGGTCGGCCGTGAGGGACGTCTCTGGGCGGCAGGCCTTGTTTTCTTCCCCTCTTGGGCCCTCCCGTAGCACCTTCCATGGTGTCTGCAGCTTCTGCTTCTCAGGGCACGTCCGTGTCTCTGGCTGCCTGAGTCCCCAGCACTTGCTTGCGTGCTGCGGCTTGGTTCTTATTTTCCTAGAGCGAGTCCTGGGATTGAACAGACGGACTGACACACAGTCAGTTCTGGGAGCGTCTCAGACAGGCCCTCTGACCCTCTCTTCCTCCTGGGGCTTCAGAAGGTGCCCTTGTCTGGCCCTTGAGCACCTTCCTGTCTCTGTTCTCGTCTCTGGGTGGTTTCTTCCAAACCATCCTGCCCTCCAGTTCACCGGCTTTCCTAACACTGCGTCAGATCTGCTTTCAAGCCTGTCCCTTTGGTTCCTGATTTCTATTATTTTGTTTCCTTTTATTATATTCATTTGATTCTTTAAACTATCTTCTTTGACCAGTAACTATGCTGATGGCTTCTTTTCCTCCCTGCTCTCCCCCAGTGTTTCCTTGTGTGAAATGCACATGGCATAACCCCGCTGCTGGTGCAGATGCGAGCCCTGCGCTCAGAGCTGCAGTGTGAGCACCTACACAGCTGCCCACAGAGGGCGCCTCTTGCTCAACTGAACCTCCACACGGCTGCACAAGGACTCCAGGAAGCCGTGGGCAGGACGACCTGGGGTGCGCGTGGACCTGGCCCTGTGGTCAGGGCCCTGGGGACTGGCTGGCTGCACTGACCGCATCTCCAGGGCTCACCACCCTTCTACACCTGGGACTCTCTTTCTTCTTAAGGCTGAATAACATCCCATTCTTTCTCTGTCCGTCCTTTTACCAGTGGACGCTGGAGTGGCCTCCAGCTTCTTGCTGTTGTGAATAATGACGCTATGCACCTGGGCACACAATGCAAATCCTCAAGACCTGGCCTTTGACCTGGCTTTATATGCAGGAGCGAAATGGCCGGGGCCTTCTGTGGTCACCATTACTAATTCTATTCCCCCTTTCCATTTCACCATTACATCTCCACCAGCAAGGCCTGAGAGCTCCAGTGCTCACGGCCGCTCGCGCTCTGTGCCTCCCACCTCCCAGGTGGTCAGGTAGGGCGGTCGGCCCTTCACAGGTTTCTGGCAGAGAGGACCTCTCACAGCAGGCCAGGGCCACCAGGGCCAGGGCCAGGCTCTCAGCAGATAGTGCTTGGGAAGCTGAGTGGCCACACAGGAAAGAATGCCGTCAGAGCCCCTGGCACTGCAACCAACAGAGTCAAAGTAGATCAAAGGCTAACACTGGAACTCAGGGGAAACCCGGGGGCAGCCACTGGGCAGCGATTTCTTGGGTAGGAAACCAGAGTCATTGGCAATAAAAGAAAACAGGCATAGAGGACTTCCTGGACCTTTGGGACATCAAAAGAGACAGTCAACAGTGTCACAAACCCCCGGCATGGAGGAGGCATCTGCCAGCCATGTCCTGATGAGGGGTTGGTGTCCAGAATACAGAAAGAGCTCTCAAATTCCACAACTAAACACAAACAACCTGATTCAAAAATGGGCAAAGGACATTTGTGCAGTGACAGAGATTGAGCCCAGGGATACTACCTCTGAACTGCATCCCCAGCCCTCCCCCACCTCTTTCTCACTCCGTCACCCAAGCTGGCCTGGAACCTGTGACCCTCCACCTGGGCCAGCAGGACCTCGTGTGCCACCACACCTGGCTTGACTGTTTTCTTGATGGAATCTTAAGATTGGCATTTTATTTCTTTGAGCCTTGTTATTGGATAGTAGGAGCCTGACGGTGCCACACCTGGTGTCCCTCTCTGCTGAGGCCTTCCTCTGTGCTTAATCATCTTTATGTCCTTGGTTTACAAGTCACTTGTAGGAATGACTTGAGGCCAAGATGACACCATCTCCCTCCAGAGCCTATTTTCGTTTGCTTCTGCCTGGAAGAGGCCACCCTACCCACACCCCGGGACCCACGTGCCTGGAGCCAGGGCCCAGTGCCCCTGCAGGCTGATCAGGGACCTGGCTCCAGCTAGCCCTGAGCTCTCACATGGCCCTCTCTCCTTCCTGAGCTGCTCAGGCCGCCGCTGGGCTCTGGAAAGGCAGTGAGGACAGGGGCCAGCCCCCACGCCTCTCCTGGCCCTGGCTCGGACCCTGGTGCTCTGGGGACAGAGTGCATCATCCACCTTTTTGTTGATCTGAACACACACCTGCCCTCACTGGAGGGAGTCCCAGCAGCCTTTTCTAAAGGCCCAGTTGTGCTCACATTCTTCCCAGCAGCAAAGAACGACCATATGGGGCCAGCACTGTGACCGCAAACTCGTATGCCTTTGCCCAGCCCCCTGTGAGGTCCGAGCTGGTGTCTTCAGCTACTATAATAAAGTGCCTGAGACTGGGAAGCTTATAAACAACAGGAGCATTCTTCTCACAGCCCTGGTTCTTTCAGAGTTGATGCCAGAGAGGCCTGCTTCCTGGGGTCTTCCAACTGTGTCCTCACGTGGCAGGCCACACTTTGGCCTTTGTAAGGTCACTGATCCCCTTCCTCAGAGCTCCGCCCTCATGATCTCCTCCCTCCAGAAGGCCCCACCCCCTCACACCTCATCTTGGGGGTGAGGATGGGTTTGGGGACTGAGCCGGTGTGAGCTCAGTCTCCTGGGTGAGAAGACCAGAGCCAGGGGGTAGCTGACCTGTCTCGGGGACACAGAGTCAGGCCTGAATTCTGCCTGTCTGAATGCAGAGCCTCTGCTCAGCCTCTGCTGCTCTGAAGCCTCCTGGGGCTCCCCACTTCCATCCTCCGCCGGCGGTGCTGGCCCTGGCCCGGACCCCACCCTTCCCGATGGCCCAAGAAACCCTGGAAGCCGTAGAGGCTGCTGGGCAGGCCAAGAGCAGCAGGCCCTGCCGGGAGGGAGTTCCACCGCAGGCCTCAGGCACTCGGCTCACGTCAGAACCTGGTCCTGAGCACCTGCTTGCCCAGGGCGGGGTGCAGCCAGACCCTGCGGCCCCATCTCAGGGTCCCCCTGGGGATGCTGCTGAGGCTGGGTCGCCCTCCCAAGATGTCTGATGAGGAGGGAGGAGGCACCGTGGCACAGCTTCCCGCTTTCTCTCTCCCAGGTGAACAACAACGGCATCATCTCCTTCCTCAAGGAGGTCTCCCAGTTCACCCCCGTGGCCTTCCCTATCGCCAAGGACCGCTGCGTGGTGGCGGCCTTCTGGGCAGATGTGGACAACAGGCGTTCAGGTGACGTCTACTACCGGGAGGCCACGGACGCAGCCACGCGGCACAGAGCCACGGAGGACGTCAGACGCTACTTCCCTGAGTTCCCAGACTTCTCTGCCACCTGGGTCTTTGTCGCCACGTGGTACCGAGTGACCTTCTTTGGAGGCGGCTCTTCTTCTCCTGTGAGTCCAGGCCTTGGTCCTGAGAAGGGAGGGTATCTAGCTAGGACCCTCCCCCAGGCAGGCCAGGTGCAGTCCCTCATCCACACCCCAGAGGAGCCTGGGGCTCAGGAATCCAAGTCCCCGCAGCAGAGAGTATATCAACTTCCTGGGCCGAGGTCATGGACCCGTGGAGGAGGGTGGAGCCTGCTCCTCCCAGACCTCCTGGAAGCTGCACACTGGCAGCAGATGTGCTAGTGACTCTGTCAGGTGAGCAGGAGTCAGGAGGACTTCCATTTGGAATGCCCAGCACTCAGGGACTCTGCAGGAGCCATTCCGTTTCTGTTCCCTGCCCTTGGCAATGCCAGCCAGCCAGGATGCTAACAGGAATTCCTGGGCACTCTGCCCAGCCTGGTGAGCACAGGTGGGTGGACGCTCCCTTAGGAGGACAGTGTTTATTGAGCACCTACGATGTCAAGGCCTGTGTTGGATCTTGGGCCACAACTGCCCAGATAGATGCTAATTCCCCTGAAAGAGGTACCAAGGGGCACACGTCCCGAGCTATCTGTTCACCACTCAATAAACACTTTTTAGGGCACCTGCTAAGCAGCAGGCAGTGTCTTGGGCACTGGGGACACAGCCCTGGACAAAGCAGACAGGAGTAGTGCAGCCCATTCAGCATACTCCAGTGGAGGTGACAGGAACAGCATGTCCCGGGCACCAGGCACCAGATGTGCTCGGAGGCACAGGGGGCACTTGGCAGCACTTCCCGCGCTGCCAGGAGCAGGCTCATCAACACAAAGTGGACGTCACGGTTCTTGCATCTCCTCGTGGCTTGTGGAAACACTGAGGTTGGCCAGCTCCCACAGCCCCGCTGTTGGCCCTGATGGTGGCTGTCACATCTTGCTTAGGTTCACTTTCCCAAAGCACAGTGCCCATTCCCCTGTTTGCTCACACTACGGTGCCCGACGCGGCTCCCATGGTCTCCATGGCTGCCAGCCAGCCCGGGGCCCTGCTGTACCTCAACTTGTCTCACCTGGACTTGGACAAAATCCATGTGCTACAAGGCTGTGGGGTGGCACCACGTGGCCCCAAGTGGCCCCTGGCGTGGTGGTGTCCTGGAGACCCATGGCCTGCAGACCTGCAGCATCCCCTGAGAGTCCCCCCCACACCTCGCGGTGCCAGTGCCTGACCCCAGCCGCGGGCTATGTCATTGTCCCTCCTTGGCAACCAAGCAGGCCACAGAAGGTGCTTCTGAGGGACTTGGGTGTCTCTGCTCTCGGGGGCGGTCGGGTCAGCTGCTGCTGCTGGTGTCCTCCGCTGTGGAGGAACGCTCTGGGCTTTCCCTGTGACCTGTGACGCTGCCCTGCAGTGAAGGCTATCCATGTCCACCTAGCACGGGTCACAAGGGCTCCTTCACTTGGCTGTTTGACACTCAGTTTGATCTTACAACACTTTCTTCTATTAAGAAGTTTTTCCCCCAATCTGTAAGTCTCCCTGTTGGTCCCTGCTGTTAACAAACGTCGTACTTAAAGGTCCTTTTCCTCACGAGGTGTGGACACATGGGCCTCTTTTCTTCTAGGATTTCCATGGCTGTGTTTTAAAGCCACACTTGGTTGGGATTAATCAGGTACTGTGTGAAAGCAGGCTCGGAGTCTGTTCTCTCAGGAAGCTTCCCCCGTGTGACCCAGTCATTTCTTGAACTGTCCCAATTCCTCACCCCAACGTAAAGCGACGTCTCTTACATGGACACTGCCCACCACAGAACACAGGCCATAAACCTTGAGGATTCAGAACTGC
Source organism: Marmota marmota marmota (assembly GCF_001458135.2). Classification (NCBI taxonomy): domain Eukaryota; kingdom Metazoa; phylum Chordata; class Mammalia; order Rodentia; family Sciuridae; genus Marmota; species Marmota marmota. The sequence goes on from NW_026000005.1 coordinate 53,342,987, forward strand.
TTTTCTCTAGTTCCCCTGTATCATCCTCCTTTTTTCTGTTTTACATTTCTGTTCATTTCACACAAGGAATTTCATGGACTTGGCCAAGTGAGCACTAAGCCGCTGCAGAGCCGCGTCCTCCTGGGTGGGCCCGGTCTGCTGCGTGCCCCAGGCGGCCTCCACCCAGTGCAGGTCACTCACGGCCCCTGCAGCCAGGCGGGGTGCTGTGCACTGGGCCCTCGCACTCCTGCCTGGCTGACTGTCCCCCTGTGGGGCGGACACTGAGTAGGCCCAGAGCAGGGCCTCACTGCAGCCCCTGGCCAGCCCTCTCTCCTACACAGGTCAATACGTTCCAGACGGTGCTGGTCACCGACGGCAAGTCCTCCTTCACCATCTTCAACTACGAGTCCATCTCATGGACCACAGGCACTCATGCCAGCAGTGGGGGCAACTCTGCTGGCCTGGGGGGCATCGCAGCCCAGGTAGGTCACGGTGGGGCTGGTACTTGGTATCAAGGGGCCCCTATTCCTCCTGCTGGGACTGTCATGACCTGAAGGAGCGAGGCTGGGGTCACTGTAGGCAGATCTGCCCCACCACCCTGCAGAAGCCAGAGTGAGGAGGTCACAGTGACGAGGCACAACCAGGTGTCCTCAAGGAGGCCTCTCACTGCCCAGAACGACAGAAATCCTCAGGCTCAAAGGCACCATTGTCCCCTGATCCTCCTTACGGTGGCTCTTGATTGACAGATACAAAAGTGACCGGAAGCCCCTACCCTCAGTGTGGCCTCCACTCATCTTCTGGACCCTCTCTGGCCCCAAGGCCCTCCAGGAGGCCCAGAAGCCCAGGGGTGAGGCTGGAGGCATGGGTCAGGGAACAGGGCCAGTGCTCCTGTTGCCTGAGGCAAGGTTGGTTGACCTCAGGGCCTGGCTAGGACTTACATAGGCAGAGTCCCAGGTACAAGGCCATCTGCCCCACCGTCTTTGACCTTGGCCACCCAGGGAAGGGTCGAGGAAATGTAAGGAGACCTGTCTCCCCTCCTACCCCCCCACCCCAGGCAGGCTTCAATGCGGGCGATGGGCGGCGGTACTTCAACATCCCTGGCTCGCGCACCGCGGACATCGCAGAGGTGGAGACCACCACCAACGTGGGTGTGCCCGGGCGCTGGGCGTTCAGAATCGATGATGCCCAGGTGCGCGTGGGGGGCTGCGGCCATACAAGTAAGAGGCTCAGGGCGGGGAGGGCTGAGGAATGGGGGCCTCAGGAGGGGCTGGGTGGGGTGCTGACCCAGGGCAGGGGGACCACGTGAGGACCACGTGAGGCCCACCCTCCTGGAAGCACATGAACTGGGCAGGTCCTGGGGCTCGGCCCTGAGCCGGTTTCCCCAGGGGCTTATGGGATCCTGATGTAGGCTGGGACCGCAGGCGTGGGCCCACTCTTAGGGGTTGGTGTTGTGACCAGCCTGTGCCTGGTACAGACTGGGTGGTCCCCAGGTCCCTCCATCTGACCGTGCAGGCTGATGGGGCTTGTCCCTCCTGCACGAGCAGACGGCCCTGGGACAGCGTGGACCCTGGCACCCCCAGTGCTGCTGCGTGCAGCCTCGGGAGACAAGGCGTCAGGTGACGGCCCAGGGGCGTCAGGTGACGGCCCAGGCATGTGGGGGAGCTGCTCCTCACAAGCCAAGCCGGTGCCACAGAGAGGCCTCTCCTGGGGCCTCCCCTCCCACCTCTGGGCCCGAGGCCACCCTGAGCTGCCTCCCCTCCCTCCACTGGGCCCGAGCCCACCCCAAGCTGGGTGCTTCTCCCTAGCGCCATTCCAGAGAGCCAGTACAATGCTGGGGACCCGCCAGACCAGCTGCAGGTGCAGGCACACACACAATGACCAAGAGGGAGGAGCACCAGGCATCTACTGGCCAGGGAGACACTCCTGAGTGCCCACCTCTGGGGAGAGGCCTGTGCCCACAAAGCAGACTGCGAGTAGGCCCCAGTTGGAGTCTGAGCTGAGGGAGTGGGCATTCCGTGGGCATGGCGTCCAGGAGCCACGCCCCCACCCCCAAGCTGGGGAGCCACAGGCCAGGTGTCTCAGATCAGAGCCTTTCCAGGCTCCACCACGGATCTGGCACGGGCAGTTGAGGGTGCACATAGGTGCAGACACCCACTCCCAACCACTGCTTTGGGTGGGTCAGTGGGTCAGGTGGCCCGCCATTGGCCAAGGTATGGGGTTGGGTTGAGGAGAAGGTGCAGGTGGGGTCCTGTGGGCAGGCCAGGCCTGGAGCTGTGAAGTACGAGCCTGGGGAAAGGGGCCCTCAGAAGAGGGTCCTGCCCGTCCTTGGGGGCCCTCCTGCCCACTGTCCAGGATCTCTGGATGAACAGTTAGAGGGGCCTCCAGGTCCCCGATACCCCTGCGGGCGGGGACACTGCATGCTCCAAGCCAGCCTCGCAGCAGCATGCATACTGTCCAGCTCCAGGGTCAGCTCTGAGGACTCCACGAGCGTGGCTCATCAGCAGGGGGGTCAGTGTGTGCTGAGAGGCAGCGCATCCACATCTGGAAGTCGGATTCTGAGAAAGCAGGGCCCACAGGCAGCACCATTCAGCAGGTGGCCAAGCATAGGGAGGCTGGGCCGGCAGCACGGGGTCCTTCCAGGAGTCTCCCTGGGACCCTCTTAGCAACAGGAATCCAAGTCCTCGGGATGCTGTTGTCACCTGCTGATTTGTGCTTATCAGCCACAGGTTCCAACAGCCTTGCTTCTCCTGGGCTAGTGTCTCGGGAGCCGCGTTGGTGGCTGTCTGCTCCGGCAGGTCAGGGTGTGGAGGTCTTGGGGCCCCTTCCTGGTGGCAGCCCTGCTAGGAGAAGCAGGGCTCTGATGGCTGACTGCCAGCCTCTCCTTTGACACGCCAGGAAACCAAGAGGGGCGCCTGGGCCTCAGAATCGCCCATGGCAGAGCTGGGGAAGATTCGAGGGACAAGCAGGGGCTGTGGGTGTGATTCTGGGGGTGTGCCTTCACCAAAGGCAAAGGCAAAGCTGAGGGCACTAACTGCCAGCACCCCTCAGTCACACAGGGCTCCCTGCAGACCAGGACCTGGGCAGTGAGAGCATGGGTGTGCTGCTGCCCGTGGTCACCAGGTGGCCTTGGGGACCAAGGGAGGGAAGGACATAGTGTATATGAGCGGCTCTCTGGCCCAAGTCCTCGGGGCTGACGGGAGACTCGGGCTCCTTCCTATGCCCACAGCCTCTGTGTGCCTGGCCCTGCGCCCGTGCCTCAATGGCGGCAAGTGCATCGATGACTGTGTCACCGGCAACCCCTCGTACACGTGCTCCTGCCTCGCAGGCTTCACAGGGCGGAGGTGCCACCTGGGTGAGTCCTGGCCCGGGGAACAGGGTGCTCACTGAGGGGACCGGCCCACTGGTGGCACTGGGCTCAGGAGTGCTGCTGGTGCAGGCGGTGACCCTGAAGGCCTGAGTCAGGGTCTCTGTCCCTCTGTGGTGGGGATGGCTGAGGGGCCAATGCCGTGGCTCTGTGGCAGTGAAGACGGTCGGCGGGTACTGCTGCTGTCCCTGGAGGCCTTCTCTGAGTCAAGCTCAGTTTGGCCATTTATCCCGCCCCCAACCCAAGGCTGTGGTGGCTCCTCCCAGCCCTATGTCCTCCACTGAAGCCCAGCCTGCCCGTTTCAGATGTGAACGAGTGTGCTTCACACCCGTGTCAGAATGGCGGGACCTGCACCAATGGTGTCAACAGCTTCAGTTGTGAATGCCCAGCTGGCTTCAGGGGACCCACCTGTGAGTCGGGTAAGAAGAACCTGCCAGCAGGCCCCATGACCTGGCTGCTGCAAGAGAGCTGGACTCGTGGTTAGAGAGGCTGAGGTCTAGACCCTGGAGGGGCGCAGCCTCAGTTGTAGGCTACCCAGAGAGGCTGTCAGCGGGGGGGGGGGGGAGGCACTAGACAAAAGTCCTGCCTGTGGGTGAACAAGAGGAGTGACCCCAAGAGACACGGCTTCCAGGCCCTGATGCTGGAGTAGGAATGAAGCCTGATCTAGGCTGGTGTCCGGGTCAGCGCCCAGGCCCACGTCAAGGCCAGACCATCAGCAGAGCCTAGATGAGGCCCACCAAGACAGGGACTCCTGGAGTTCCTGGGCCAGCTCCAGGGTGAGCACAGACTCCCCAGCCCGCCCTCCACCTGCCCATGCCTCCTGAGCCAGCAGGTCCAAGGACACCCCTTCTCCCCACCCCAGGGTCTCAGAGCCCGGGCATGGGCGGGGTCCTTCTCCTCTCCACTCCTGCTTCCAGACCACTGGGGCTGGCCCTCTGCCTCAGAGCCTGGCTCTCTGAAGCTGTTCCTGGACGATTCAGCCTCAAATAATCATACTTTGACCAGCACCTGAGTTGGGGCCCCTTGGGTTCCCCTCGCCTTTGACCTCTTGACAAAGAAAGACGGGTCCCCCTCCTGGCCCGAGCCTCACTGTGGGGTGGTGCTTGGAGAGCTACACAAGGGAGCCCCTGAAAACCAAAGCATGGTGCCACCTGCCCTCGGGCTCAGCCTGCTGCGCTGACACATGTGAGTCATTCATAGAACACACGGTGGTCAGCCCAGTGTCCGGATCGCAGCCACCTCAGCACCGCAGGTCACAGAAACTGTCTCTGCTGCTGTAGCAAGTTCAGGGAGGGCTCAGCAGGTGTCCTGGGTCTTTGCTGATCAGTAGCGCGGCCAGGCGCCCAACATGCCGTCCTCTCCTCCGTCATGCAGCCCTATCCCCATGTGACAGCACAGAGTGTCAAAATGGCGGCCAGTGCCAGGCGGAGAGTGGCTCTGCAGTGTGTGTGTGCCAGGCCGGGTACACAGGGGCCACCTGCGAGACGGGTGAGCAGTGACTCTCGGGGCAGAAGGGCCAGGGGAAGTGGGTGGTGCTGGGAGAGGTTCCCCTCCCAGCCAGATGCTGGGCCTGGGGTGTCTAACCTGGGCTCAGCCAACCTCCCACCTCTGCTGCCCCCAGATGTGGACGAGTGTGGCTCTGACCCCTGCCTAAATGGCGGGTCATGTGTCGACCTGGTGGGGAACTACACCTGCGTGTGTGTGGAGCCCTTCGAGGGACCTCGCTGCGAGACAGGTAGCTGGCCACATGCCCGTGTCCTGCCTCACTGTCCAGCTGAACCCCACATCTGCCTCTGGCTTGGGGAGGTCCCTGCCCTCTCCCCACTTCCCATCCCCTCCTGAGCTGGGGCCTGCAGAGCAGGGAGCAAGCTGTGTGAGGCTGGGTGAGGGTCTTCTCTTGCTCAGGGAAAGGTCTGGCCCTTGATTTCCTCTGCAAAATGCAAGAACAGACCTCCTCTTCCAGCTTAGTGTCATGGCTTTTTAACATCTTCCTGACCCAGAATCCGCCGGGGAGCTAGAAAGGAGGCCGGCCTTCAGTGCCTGCAGGGGGACCTTTTGCCATTTCCTGTTGTTTTAAACGTGGGTTGTGACAGTAGACCAAGGAAGAGGCCAACTAGAGATTTTGAAGCACCATAAAAAAAATGAGAACACAAAGGCTTCGGTGTCTGAGCACTGCTCTGACCCCAGGGCCACCCATGGGGCAGACAGCCTGGAGGTGCAGGGGTTGCTGTGCCCTGGGTGCTGAGACAGACTCTTCAAATTCATTTTTGGCTTTAAAAAATAAGACGGAAGTTAATTTAACCGTGAGAAAGACACAGATGGACACTGCCTTCCATCCTTCTCCCTGTCCATGGCCACCCAGGCAGAGCGTCCCCAGGGGGCAGGCTGGAGTGCAGAGGGCGGGGGCGGGGGGCACCTGGCCTGCTGGCTGCCCTCACACCGGGGTTGCAGTTCACTCCTCAGGTGGTTCACTAAACTCGTGTCAAAAAGCAGGTAAGTGGTTTCCAAAGATTTTTACAAATAAATCATGTTTGACACAGCATAATAATGCAAATGGAAGTGAATAATAAAAACAGCAGGACAGGCAGAGTGCCTGGTGTACGCCTGGAGCCCCAGCTGCTTGGAGGCTAAGGTAGGAGGATCACATGAGCCCAGTAGTTTGAGGCCAGGGCAACAAAGGAGACTCCATCCCCAAACCTACAAAAGCCGCAGAACTGACACTTGTACCACTGATGGAAGTTCGCTAGCTACGTACAAAGTGCAAGCCCTGACAGTCCAGCCAGAGTTCATGGGAACTGACCGATGAACTTGAGACTACAGAGTGGCTGCTCTCATGCTAACTGCTCTAGAAATTCCCAAGCAAAGCCTGCAAGTGCCCTGACTTCAGCCACTGGACCACACAGCCTAGGGCTGCCATCCCCGAGAGGAAGGCAGGGGAGAGGAGAGCCCTGCAATCACCCCAGACGCTGTCGGAGCACCCCAGGCTGCTCTGCAGGGAGGGCTCCCGGGCCAGGAGCCCTCTGAGTGGAGGAGCAAGATTCAGTTTGAAGGCTCAAACAGAGGTTGGGGGCTAAGAGCCGAACAGATGGAGCTGTGGGTGGGGGGAGGGGACGTGAGATCAGGAAGGGCCTGGAGTCTTTGCTTCAGTGTGATCTGGGTGGGGGATCCACAAAGCTAGGACAGAACACCAGAAAGCGACTCCCATCTCCAACAGGGCTGGGAAAGTCACCCACACCTGCCAGAGCGGAGAGCACTCTCCACACCAGGGCCAGGGTGGAGAGAGCCTCAGGAGGAGCCCTTCAGCTGTGGAGAAAGCCGTGCCGAGGTGAGGACTGAGCTGATGGCCCCACGGCCTCAGAAGGAAGTCCAAAAGAATCAAGCGGACCCCAGGTCTTGACCACACGCAGGAACATCCTACACTCCCCAAACAGCATAACAGGCCTACGCAGGGCCCGGAACCCAAGCTACCCAGTCAAAGATGTCAGGCCAGCAGAGAAGACAGACGTGACCTATATCCAGGAGAAAAATAGATCAGCAGAAACAGAGACCACAGAGACAAGAGCATTATTATAGATATTTAGACACTCATATGAGAATGCTGCATATTCTCAAGACTGTTGAGGGAGGAAAACGGAATAATGAAAAGTACAGACTATTTTTAAAAGAAACTGTAGTGATGAAAACTATGTCTGAATTTTTAGAGTGCACTGGACTGTGACAGCAGGTTAGATGCTGCAGAGGGAGGTCCAACGCACGAGAAGGAGGGAGAGGAATAGAAACAACTCAGGAAGTCGTCCAGAGAGCAGGACTGGAAGCACAGGTGGTCTGTGGCCCACAGGACAGCCCCAAGAGGCCTGGATATGTGCACCTGGAGTCCACGGAAGGGGAAGAGGCGGGAAGAGGGAGTCCCATAAACAGTACAGAAGACATGACAGCCAAGTACCTTCCAAAGTTGATGAAAACTAAGCCCAAGTGCTCACGAAGAGCACGAAGAAAACCACACAAAGATACCCCGTGAGCACCGCTGGGCCCAGCACAAGGAACGTGTCTCAGCAGCAGCAAAGGGACACGTCGTTACATCCAGAGAACCTGGGTGACAGCAGGCTCGCCAGAAGCTGCACTCACCAGCACACACGAGTGACATCATTTCAGTGCTGAAAGAAAAAACTATCCGCAGAGCAGAACTATCTTTCAGAAATTAAGGAGAAATGAAGACTTTTTTACATGAACAAATGCCAAGAGCATTCATTGGCCTATCTGTGTTGTAAAAATGTCAAATGTTTCAGATGAAAGGAAAATGATCCCAGGAAAAAACTATGGGTTTACACAAAGTACAGAATGTTAGAAACTACCGATCTGTAGGTAAAGGACTTTCTTACTTCAAAAGCTCTTTAAAGACAATTTAAAAATAAGCAATTTTTATTCTAAAGGTGAGGTAGTATCCTGATGTGGTGTTGCACACCTATAATCCCAGTGACTACAGAGGTTAAGGCAGGAGGGTTGCAAGTTCAAGGCTAGCCTGAGTGACATAGCAAGACCCTGTCTCAAAATAAAAATAAAAATGGGTGGGATGTAACTAGTGGTGAAGCACTTCTGGGTTCAATACCCAGTACAAAAAGAAAGTTTGAAAAATGAAGTAGTGGTATATTTATTCCTAGGTAGGAATAAACTATCATACAAGGTGGTGCAGACTTTCTGTAAGGACCAGATAAATACTTTCGGCCTTGAAAACAATATCGTCTCTGTCACAGCTACTCAGCTCTGCCATTGTGATAGGAAATCAGCCATAGATAAGACACAAATGTATGGCATAGATGGGTGCCAAAAAAATCTTTAATTTTTAAAATGAGCGGCAGGCGAGATTTGGTCTGTGGACCATAGTTTATCAACCTGGCATAAAAGACAGGAAGAAATGGAAGTATAATATTATAAAAGCCTCATGTTATATAAAGTGGCATAGTATTACTTAAAGGTAAAGGCAAAAGATAAGTTTTAAGTAAAAGATAAACATTGTAATCTCTAGAGCAACAAGTAAAAAAACAAGATAAACTAAAACCAGTTGTGGGGGTAGAATGGTAGATGCTTAATCAATCCAGAGGTAGGAAAAAAGTAACAAAGGAGCATCAGGACACACAGATTCATACAAGACAACAGGTTCAATCTAATCACATCTGTAGTTCAGTAAGATGTAAACCAAAGGCACCAGTTAGAGACGAGGTTGTCAGTGAATCAAAAACCAAAACCCATCAAGACACTGTTTAAAGAAACCCAAACCAAGCGTGGCAGTGCAGATCATCTCAGAGTGATGGATGGGTTTCTAGTCCTGAGTGCGATAGAGTAAGCACACTCTATCCTGTCTCTCCCACTGAATGCAGCCATAAACCTGGACAGAATGCGTGGAGTAGCTATCTGAGGACTCGGGGAAGTAAATAGTAGCAGGTGGACTGGGGAAGGAGACCAAGCCAAGAAGTGCCACCGAGCCAGTGGTGAGTTTACTTTTTTTCCCCTCTCTGGTATCCCCTCAGTTTGGACTCAAGGTCACTCTGAAACCAAAAGTGAGCAACATGTCCACAACATGGACAAAGGAGAGCCCAGAATCCCTGTGGCCAGGCTCCAGAAGCAGGGCCCACGGAGGCCCACTGTGGGGACCTCACAGTGTGAGCAGGGAACCTTCCTCACCAACTGGAGGTGCTACAGTTGCAAAGGGTATAGGCAACCCCTGTTACTGTCCTTCTCTGCCCCCGACCACGAGTACAGTCACAGGAGCAGATGGTAGGGAGGGCGATTGAAAGCTCAGCTTTCTAGCCACAGGACCAAGAAGAGTAACCCAGAGAGCTCATGGAGACTGAGCAGAGGTTGCACCTGGGATCAGCAACTTTAGGAAGCTATTTATGAACTCTTGGGCTCCCCCAGGTTAGGCATGTGTGATCTGACCCAAAGTTTAAAGACAATACCTTTTATAATAGTTCCCCTAAAGATAAAAATTTAGATGTAAATCTTACAAAATGCACAGAATTTGTATGATTAAGCCTATGAAATAATGATGAAAGAAGCCAAAGGAAGTCTAAGTGAATGGTTGGACACCCCATGTTCATGGATGAGAAGAGTCAACATGGTAAAGTAAAGATGTCAGTTTTCCCCACATTGATTAATTAATAGGATTCCAACCAAAATCTCAGCAGGATTTTTTTTTTTTTGTAGATATAGACAAGATTGTTCTAAAATTTATATGGAAATTTATATGAATAGCCAAAACAATTTTGAAAAAGAAGAATAAATATTGAGGATTTGCACTACCAGGTGTTAAGACTAACTATAAACCTACACTGAAGACAACCACGTGTTATTGGCAAATGGGTCAATGGGACAGAAGAGAGAATTCAAAATCAGATTCACACAAATACGGTCCATTAACTTTTGAAAAATATATAAAAGCAATTCAGTGGATAAAGGATGATCCTTCCAACAAATGGGATTGAAATTTTACTTATGCAAAAAAAAAAAAAACCTCAAACCTCACACCTTATACAAATATTAACTCAAAATGGAGCATAAACCTAAATGGAAAATGTAGAACTATAACATTTTTAAAAGAAAATGTGAAAAAAAAAATATTGGTAACCTGGCCTCAGCAAAAGCATTATCTGTATCAGAAAAAAAATAGATAAATTAGACTTCTTTGCCCAAATTAAAAGCTTTTGCACTGTGAAAGACATAGTTAAAAGAATGAAAAGACAAAAATACAGACGGGGAGAAAATATTTGGAAAACTCACCTCTGATAAAGGACTTGATGTGGGAAAGCAACCAACTGTGGGAAAAGAACTCAATCATAAAATGGACAAGAGACTTAAGACACACGACCACAGGAGCACACAGGTGGAGGACAGATGGAGGGTGTTCTCGTCCTTATCAGTAGCCATGAGGGAGATGCTAGCCCCAGGGTACAATGAGATACCCCCCCACACTGACTGCAGTGTCCAGAAGACGTGATGATGATCTGGTGTGGACACAGAGCAGTGGACTCGCACACATTTGGGGTGACTACAAAATGGTTCTGCCACTCTAAAAACAACGTGGCAGTTTTATATGTTAAACATACACCTATAATGTGGCCCAGCATCCTATTCCTAGGTATTCACCCTACAGAAATGAAAACTGCAAAACTCTACACAGTGTTTTAATCATGTCTATTTATGTTCACCAGAAATCTAAAACTCAAGTCTCCTACATCGGGTGAGTGGACAGATAAACTGTGGTGACAACGGAAAACACCCCTCAGTCTCAAAGGGAACTCATCCTTACACACTCACTGAGATGACCTCAGCAGCACTCTAGGGAAGGAAGCCCGTCACAAGAGATTCCTGCATGTGTGTGACTCAGCCTTTGTCAGTGTGACAGACACCTGAGAGAAACCGCCTAAAGGAGGCCATGTTTGAAGGGTTTATTGTTTCAGAGGACACCGTCTGTACCTTTGGGCCTCGGTGAGGCAGGACTTCATGGCGGAAGCACATGGTGGAGGAGGCTGCTCACCTAACGGCAGCCAGGAAGCACGGAGAAGGACAAGATAGACCAGGGCCCCAGGATCCCCTTCAAGGACACACCCTAATGACAAAGTTCCTACTGCTTCCCAGGAGTGCCGTCAGCTGGGGACCAGGCCTCCAGCACAGGAGCTTGCAGGGCCACGTGAGATCTCTGCCACATTCCATTCACCTGGCATTCTCGAAGAGGCAACACTGCAGTGATGGGCAGCTGTGGTGGCCAGGAGCTCAGAGGATCAGGGGTCCGAACCTCTGAAGAAACAGAACACGAAGTCTCTGGAATGATGGGATGTTCTGTATCCTGGTTGTGGTGGGGTTCCACAAATCTATACAGTGTTAAAATTCATAGCAGTTACACCAAAAATGCCAATTTTACTGTATATTAATTTATAAAGATGAATTTTAAATGTACCTGAAAAATTGATCAAATGCTAATCAAGAGGGGGTTGCAGTAGCTATATTAATATCAGATAGCTTGAATTTTAGTTATAGGAGTAAAAAGAGGGAACCTTTTATAATGGTAAAGGGATCAATTCATCAAGACAACCTAAGTATACTTGCACCTGTTAGCCCTACTAATGTGTATCAAAATACATGACACAAAACCTGACAAACTGCAAGAAGAAGCAGATCCATGATTACAGGTGATTCCAGTAATTCACAGAACACATGAAAAATCAACATGGCTACGGAAGACTTGGACTTGGCCTAACAGGTGTTCCAAGAGTACACACATTCTTTGCAAGAATTCATGGAGCATCCCCATGATAGGCCACTGCTGGCCATAACATGAGGCTCAGTAAAAAATATTATGTTTTCTGGCCAGAACAAAGCTAAACTAAGAATCAATAGAAACACACCTGGAAAATCCCAATAATCTTACCAAGGGGAATGTTTGACCAGGAGTGCCTAGGGGCCCTGGCTTTGGGCTGGCTTCCCAGAGCTGCACGTACAGGTATTAAAATTTTTAGCAGGAAATGCACTTCCAGGAAACCAGGAAGGAGCCGGCAGGTGCTGAGCTGCAGGGGGCAGAGCAGCTATAAATCGTTTTTCAGAAAATAAGCCTCTGGCTTAAAGTCCCACCTGACACTGAGAACAGAGGTGCAAACCCAGCCAGAACGTGGCTCTTCTCCTCCTGGGGGGAGCCTGCATTCTCCCCACTCCTGAGTGGCCAGTTGTGACCACGGCCTTTCTTGCAGGAAGCCACTCAGTGCCTGACGCCTGCCTCTCTGCCCCCTGCCAGAACGGGGGCACCTGTGTGGATGCGGACCAGGGCTACGTGTGCGAGTGCCCGGAAGGCTTCATGGGCCTGGACTGCACGGAGAGTGCGTTGGATTATACCCCAGGGCTGGGGCAGGAGGACCCAGCTTTGCCCGTGGGTAGCAAAAGCAGGGAGGGTCCTTCCATAGGGTGTGCATGCAGGAAGCTCCCGAGAGAAGGTGTGTGAGGACGTGTGTGTACACACAGTGGTTGTGGGAGGGTGGCCAGGCAGGGCAGGTGGGAGAGCCCATCTTCTGTGCCCCTACAATAGGACCCTCTCCCTCCCTGTGGCAGGAATCCCCAGTGACTGTGAGTGCCGCAACGGAGGCAGGTGCCTGGGTACCAACACTACCTTCTGCCAGTGCCCCCCAGGGTTCTTTGGACTCCTGTGTGAATTTGGTAGGTGTCGTGCTGGAGGTGGGGGCAGTCATCCTGCTCTGTCGAGCATCCCTATCAGCAGGGTCCCATAACCCTCACTGCCACCCTGTGCGGGAGAGGCGAGTGGCTGCAGAAGTGCTCCACCCTGGTCTCCCTAGGAGGGTCACTGGGTCTTGGGCAGCCCCACCCTTGTCGAGGACCTGAGGTCCCCAGGAATACAGGCCCACATGGGAGCATCCTCTTCCTCTCTGCAGAAGTCACAGCCACACCCTGCAACATGAACACCCAGTGCCCAGACGGAGGCTACTGCATGGAGTACGGTGGGAGCTACCTGTGTGTCTGCCACACGGGCCACAATGTCACCCACGGTTAGTGGCTCCAGAAGGGCCTGCGGGGGTCCTGGCCAAAGAGGAGGGGCGGGGTGTCCTGCAGGAGAAGGCAGCACCACGCGGGCAGGGCCAGTGCTGCTGTCTGTCCAGCAGCCGTGCAGGTGGAGGGGCCTCTGGCAACAGCTTTTCCTGCAGTGTGGGCGGCGAGCTCCTGGGCGCGGAGGGAGAAAGACTTTGAGCAGGACACAGGCAACAGTGTGGATTCCCTAGCCCCTCCCCCGCAGATCTGTTGAAACGCTTAGTGCATACATAATTAGGGTATTTGCACTTCCTGCTATTTATTTGCTAGTGTCAAGATGCTTAACCTCGTGACATAATTCTGCATATATCGAGTTTGCCAGCAGTGATGATAAGACATCTGTGTGTCACAGCTCAGTGCTACCCCATGAAGAGCGAGGGTGAATTATGCTAAAACCAAGAATGAGAAATTCCAGGGAGGAGCCTTTGAGTCCACAGAATATTTTAAGTGGCCTTGGCTCCAGTCATGATTCCTAGGCGACCCTGGCAGCACATGCTCTAGGACCGGCCTCTGCGTGCCCTCCCCCCACAGCCCTGCCATCGCCCTGCGACTCAGACCCTTGCTTCAATGGAGGTTCCTGTGACTCCCACGACGACTCCTACACGTGCGAGTGCCCGCGCGGATTCCACGGCCGGCACTGCGAGAAAGGTGCCCCAGGAGGGCGGGGTCTGGGGGGACGCTGCCGGGGGCGGGGCCTGCGGGGACGCTGCCGGGGGCGGGGCTCGTGGGGGGGGATGCTGCCGGGGGCGGGCCTGCGGGAACGCTGCCGGGGGCGGGTCTGGGGGGCAGTGGCTGCCGGGGGCGGGGCCTGGCGG
>NW_026000005.1:53357866-53397682 GCF_001458135.2 Marmota marmota marmota
CGGGGCCTGCGGGGATGCTGCGGGGTCAGCACCCTGGAGAGCGCCTGTGCGCAGGCCCCCGGTTCTATTTCTGAGCATCTTCTGTTTTTTCCTGGCATCATTCTGGAACCTCCCTTGCGATGCTGCTCTGTCGTACTTATCCGGAGCAGCGCCTCATTATTTTGACTGTCTTTTTTGTCATTTGTTCTGATCTGCATCCCTCAGAACGGGCTTTACTTTCTTTCTGCTCAGCATTTTTCCAAATAGATCTTAGAATCATTGTATTGAGTTTTTTTTTTTAAAGTATTTCATTAGAAGTTTGTTAACCTTATTACATGTGGAGAATGTAGACATTTTACAGCCTTCATCTCCCAGCATCTCAGGCATCCCTTGGCCAGAGTCCAGTGTGGTCAGGCCTTTTATCCCAGGCTCCGGCCTGGGCTTCTCTGGAGAGCCAATACCCTATCTGATCCACCTAGGAGCTTCCCAGACACCTCTGCTGCTCTTCACCTGTCCCTGACAGTGGCCCCTGAGACCCCTCTGGCCTCTCCTACTCCTGCAGCAAGAAAGGGGGTTCACAAGAGAAGGGGCCCCTGCTCAGTTCTTTGCCAGACCTGCTGAGCTCTCCCCCTCCATATGCTCCTGGAACCACTGCCCCCGTCCTGGGCCCTGCCCAGAACTCATCTGCACTCTCCTCCAGCAACCCACCTCCCGTAAGGGCTGGAGGCCACAGCTCCCAGAGCACGTGCCACCCCTCCCTAGGCCCGGTTCCCAGTACCCAGTATCCCTGCACCATTGTCCCTGTGCCCACCTGAGGAACTGCGTAGGCTCCCTTCAGGGGCCCTGCTCCTGAGAGCAGAGGAAGCCACAGGTGTGGACAGCCCCAGGGGGGACCCAGGGAGGATTCAGGAGTCTGCTTTCAGAGGTGGGACATGCAGCTGTGAGGCCTCCCAGGGTGTAGAGTGGGGGAGAGGAGGGGTGGACTCTGAGGGACAGGAAGGCCCCCTCTTGCTATGCCTTCCTGGCAGGACAGCAAGAAATCCAAGGACCCAACTCACTAGGCCCTGTCAAGCTGTGGTGGTCAAGATGGGAGGACAGACAGACAGGTCTGATTGGCAACTGCCATTCAGATCACACCTTTAAAGCACAGGCCTCACAACCACTGCTATGGATGGTGATGTCACATCAATCACAACTCAGCCCCCCCCCCTTCAGATGCCAGACAGGAAGGAGGGAGCATCATGTGCTGTGGTGTGGGGCCTGCTCTCCACCAAAGAGCCCACCTGAGGCTCAGTAGGGCTCTACAGACTGCAAGCCCTGCCCCCCCCCCCCCCCCGTGTATGTCCTGGCTAACTTGGCCTCAGCCGAGAAGCAGGCCTGGCCTGCCAGGGGCAGAAGGCACGAGCCGTGGGCTGCTCTGTGCTCACCATCGTCTCTGTCCTTCCACACAGCCCGGCCACACCTGTGCAGCTCAGGGCCCTGTCGGAATGGGGGCACGTGCAAGGAGTCAGGGGGCGAATACCACTGCAGCTGCCCCTACCGCTTCACCGGGAGGCACTGTGAGATCGGTGCGGCCCCAGCATGGAGTGGGGTGGCTGGCAAGCCCTGAACTGGGCCCAACCAGTTGGAATCAGCAGGGGAAGAGTGGGAGGGAGCCAAACTTCCACCCGAGACCCCCAGCCCCCATCCCAGCCACCTGAGTGTGTCTCTCAGGAATACCCCATCACGAAGGCTCCCAGCCCTAGGATGTTAGGGAAGTGGGTGGGGGTGAAGGGAAGCGTCTAGCCGTGACACCTGACCCTGCTGGGTGCCTTCTGCTTTCAGGGAAACCAGACTCCTGCGCCTCCGGCCCCTGTCACAACGGTGGTACCTGCTTCCACTACATTGGCAAATACAAGTGTGACTGTCCCCCAGGCTTCTCCGGGCGGCACTGTGAGATAGGTAGGGTTGGGAACAGCAGGGGAACTCTCCTATGGATATAGGCCCAGTGGGCAGGGCTGGCCTGGGTCCTGCAGGAATAGGAGGTGGATCTGGGTTCAGGAGGTAGGACACCCCCATGCATCTGAGAGCCCTTCGGGAGACTTGGTGATGGGAACCCTCCTGCTCTCTTTCAGCCCCCTCCCCCTGCTTCCGGAGCCCGTGTGTAAATGGGGGCACCTGTGAGGATCTAGGCATGGATTTCTCCTGTCACTGCCAAGCAGGGTACACAGGACACCGGTGCCAGGCAGGTGAGCAATCCAGGGGACTGGGCTGGGGGGCCATGCCAAGGGTGGGACCGGGCAGAGACGGGAAGGAAAAAAGGAAGGAAACCTCAGAAACTGCCAGTGCCCAAAAGTCCAGCACCTTGCTCCAGCAGGGTGCGAGCTGGGCCTCCTCAGACCCTGGGCCCAGCAGAGGAATGGCGGCTCTGGACAGGCTGCTGTGCTCTTGTTCCTGCAGAGGTGGACTGTGGCCGCCCAGAAGAGGTGAAGCATGCCACCATGCGCTTCAATGGAACTCGCCTGGGCTCGGTGGCTTTGTACACATGTGACCATGGCTACAGCCTGAGTGCCCCCAGCCACACCAGCATCTGCTTGCCGCAAGGTGTCTGGAGTCAGCTTCCCCAGTGCTTAGGTGATTTCGTGGGCCCTCAGGGGAGGGTGGACGGGACACACACACCCCCCACACACACACCAGCCAGCTTCCTCCTGGCCCAGCCCCACCTTCCCTGTCTCCTCTCTGTGCATTGAGGATGTGGATCCTGTCAACTTTACTCGGGAACATCCTCACTAAGGGCTTCCCTATCCTCAGAGTAGCTCAGAACAGAGGGTCAACCTCCTACAGGCCCACTCTGCAGATGAAGCCGCCAAGGCCAAGACGTGGCCAAGTGCAGGGTCCTAAGGAGGCAGACCCAGGCTAGGACCTGCCTCGTACTCCCACCCACCCAGACCTGTGGTGTCAGATATGTGTTTGCACAACACCCCCCACCCCACCCCACCCCCCACCACACGCAGGGCACGGCAGAGGGCTGCCCCAGAGAGCACTGCCTCTGGGTCCTGCCTGTGTCTGCTCCGGAGCTTAGGGTGCATACCTGGAGGCAGGCGGCCTCAAGGCGCAGGGGCTCTGACACAGTGGCACGAGTGTTGCACCAAGCCAAGGCATCCAGGCTCTTCCTCCGAAAAGCTGTGTGATGTTTACATGGTTTTCATAAAACAAGGATTTCTAAGCAACAAGCTTAGGGCTGGTGGTGACATCATCCAGACAGGAATGGGGCACATAAGCCCATTAATATCTCCCAAATGTCCCCAAAGCCCAACCCACCCTGTGCAGCCCTACCCAGGTGAAGAGCTCTATGGGCTGCCCGGTTCACAACCATCTGTCCTCTACTCCCGACCTCCCAAGGCTCATGCCTGACTGTCAAGAGACCTTTCCAGGGCTGCTTCTCCCCAGCTTGTTGCCACATGAGAGGCCAGTGTCCTCAAGAGAACAGGAGCTCACCAGAAAGACCCTGAGGCCCCCGAGAAGCACAGCCACTCCAGAGTAGGAAAGGAGGTCCAGACAGCAAGCCCCGGGAGTGGAAAGCGCAGAAAGCAGACTAACAGCACAAAATAGCAGGTACACTCTCGATCATGCCTGCTTCATATTGTACAGTACAAATACAGGATCCAAGTCCCGCTGTAGAGGAAGAGGCCTGAGTGCTTACAGCCACTGCACTATAAATAGTACAAAGCGGCGCACAAGCCTCAGCTTGGCGTTGCCCATACAAAACAGGATCAATAGTTTTTAAGGAGAAAGTATAAATAAAAGGATTTAAGACTACAATAGTTGAAAGAAACATAATTTAGTAGTGGACATAGATGAAGAATAAGTTGAAGACAGTTGGAAGAAGAGGGAAAGACTGTGCATCAAAAGGAGGGTGAAGCGCAGTGCCCACCCTGGACAAAGGGACCCAAGAAGAAGAGAGCCGTAATGTGTAGAGAAATGTAGATATACAGAGAAGATAAATACAAGAGAGAAAACTCCTAGCAGCTGTGAGTTAAATTCCAGGATTACAGAAGAAGGATGGGTTGGAAGGACTCATGGCGCATCCCGCAGGAGGAAAGGGAGCCCAGCCACATCACAGGGAAATGCAAAGGTGCCATGGGATAATGAGAACATCTGCACATCTGGAGAGAAGAGCAGGTTACAGAGGAAAAAGAACCAACAGCACCCATCAGAAGTAAGGCCACAGGAGGTGGTTTAAACCCCCAAGGAGACACACTGATCATATGGACACTGGCATTCTGGTGTGACTTGGAAGAAACACCGCCAAGCCTAGGATCATGTCTGCTGACCTGTCCAAGATCTGGGGTGCAAGCAGTTTGGGCAAGCCCTTCGCAGGTGAGAAAGACTGCAGGTGCGTCTCTCCCCACCATGGGCAGGTGCCTTGGGGAGCAGAGCAGTCCAGCCAGCACTCGATACTGTGGGCAAGCACGGTGGAGCCGAGCACAGCCGCAGGGATTCAGGTCCCACTGGCTCTCCCCACATGACCTTCTCGGGTGCAAAGCCAGGATCCAAGGCCAGCTCTAGAGAGAGAGGCCTGAGTGTTTACAGCCACTGCAAACTGAAGCCACTTGAAGTGGTGCTGCAGGCCAAGCCAGCTCTGCTCCTGGGAGCATCAAGGAGAGTGAGAAGCTGCTCGGCCCACCTGCCTCACCCAGGGTAGGGCTCGTTCCAGGGAGGAGCGGTCACCCAAGTCTCCACTGGCTTTGTGTGCTGCAGGGCTGAGAAGCAACTCAGGCCCTCACTGTGCTGTGAGCCCCACTCCCAGGCCCTGCTGTTTCTGTCCAAACTGTGTCTGAGAAGCAAGGAATCACGATGGTAATCTAGAAGGAAATCGTCAATCCAGATAGGCCTACATGCGCCCCAGATGTTGGAATTCACAGACAAGGAATTTAAAACGCCACTGTAGCTCAGAAGACAGAGGGGAAAAGAGGTGAAATGAATGAAATGATAGAGAACCCAACCAGGAAAAAGAAAGATTTAAATGTAACAATACAGAAATTCTAGGACTGAAAGTGCAATCTGAAATGAAGACTGAGCTGGACTCAAAGCCAGGACCACAGAGCTTCTTCATCTGTGGATCAGAGGGGAGATGAGCGGAAACAAATAATGAAAAGATGAATGCTGAAGATCAGGCAGAGATCACATGTCTGTGGGCGATCGCAAACAAGTCCGTAACTGGGCCCCGGTGATAGATGACACAGTAGATAAGAGAGATATTCAGAGAGAGAATGATTTTTTTTTTCTAAAAACTGAAGAAATATGTCAACACAGAGATCCAAGCAGCTCAGCAAATCCCCAAAAGGATAAATATTAAAATAAACTTAAAATCTAAAAATGTGTACCCAGTTGGTTGGTTGCAGGCTAAGGAGACAAACAGCAGAGAGGTAGAAGATTTGAACTGTTATGCAGGTGGACACCCAAGATAATGCATTCTCTGAACAAGCAAAAAAAAAAGTTAGTAGTAGCAAGGTACATGTTAAAATCTCCATGCAGATTTGAGCTATTGTATTCTATTCTTTGGTACCAGGGATTAAAGCCAGGGGTGTTTTACCACTGAGCTACATCCCCAGCTCCCCGCTTTTATCACTGTTAAGTAATTTATTTTTTAATTTGTTCTTTTCTGTATACACGACAGTAGAGTACATCTTAACATACACATACGTGGAGTACAACTTCCCATTCTTCTGGTTATAAATGATGTGGAGTTGCACTGGTCTTGTATTCATACATGGACATTGAAAAGTTACGTCCGATTCATTCTACTATCTTTCTTATTCTCATTTCCCCTCCCTTTCCTTCATTCCTCTTTGTCTAAACCAAAGTACTCTAGTCTTCCCTACCCACCCCCTATTGTGTGTTATCATCCACATATCGGAGAGAACATTTGGACTTTGGTACCTTGTTTGGGGTTGGCTTATTTCACTTAGCATGGTAGTCTTCAATTCCATCCATTTACTACTGGCAAATGCCATAATTTCATTTCTCTTTATGGCTGAGTAATATTCCATTGTGTATACATCCACATTTTCTTTATCCATTCATCTGTTGAAGGGTACCTAGGTTGGTTCCGTAAGTTAGCTATTATGAATTGAACTGCTATAAACATTGATGTGGCTGTGTGACTGTAATATGCTAATTTTAAGTCCTTTGGGTATAAACTCAGGAGTGGGATAGCTGGGTCAAATGGTGGTTCCATTCCAAATTTTCTGAGGAATCTCCATACTGCTCTCCAGAGTTGTTGCACCAATCTGCAGTCCCAATGTGTAAGTGAACAATGTATAAGTGAACCTCTTTCCCCACATCCTTACTAACATTTATAGTTATTCTTGATAATTGCTACTCTGACTGGAGTGAGATGGAATCTCAGTGATAGTTTTAACCTGCATTTCTCCAATTGCTAGAGATGTTGAACATTTTTTCATGTATTTGTTGACAATCATATTTCTTCTTCTGTGTAGTGCCTGTTCAGTTCCTTTGTGCATTTACTGATTGGGTTATTTGGGGGTTGGGGGGTGTGTTTTGAGTTCTTTATATACCCTGGAGATTAGTGCTCTATCTCCCTAGCCCTTTTGTAAAGTTTATTTTGAGACAGGGTCTCACTGATTTGCTTAGGGCCTCCCTAAATTGCTGAGGCTGGCTTTGAACTCGTGATCCTCCTGCCCCGGCCTCCCAAGTTGCTGAGATTACAGGTGTGAGCCACCATCCCCATATTTTAAATGATGTTTTGAAATAGCTCATGAGCTGGTACCAAAACGAAAACAAAATCTATATAATTATGTGGGTAGAATATAGGTAAATATCTTTTTTGCTTTTGGTTAAGGAAAGCCACAAAATGCACTTGTAAAAGAAATGAATGGACTAACTTGTTCCTGCAAGAACTAGGAACTTAAGTGAGAAGTGAAACGTCAGCTGGAACCTCAAGAGGGTACAGAGGCACATGCCAGTACACATGTGCACTGATGAGGAGCTGTTTCAAGATGGTGTGAAAAATGCCAATGTGTCCATAGGAGAGAACAATCAACCAGTATGGAAACAGGCAGGACACACAAACAGGCCTGTGGTGGAAGAAGAGACACGTGGACAACGAACATGAAAAGTCGACTTCATTAGTAATTAGGAAAATGCAGATCAGAAGTACAACGAGACATTCTGTTGGCAAAATTCCGAAGTCTAAGAAGCCTGTCTTGGTGAGAATGTGGGCCAGCAGTGTTTTGCAGATGGCTGGCGGGATGAGAGGAAGTCAGTATGAGCACTTGGATGTGGTGACTGGCCTGTTGAGCTGACCTCAGCGACCCCGTTTTGGGGGAAATCTGGAGACACTTGCACATCTGTACTGGGGGCAGGTGGGGTACTTGCTGCAGCATGTGCTGTCATTGCCATAGTCTGGAACCAACACGAGTGTCCACCAGACAAGGAAGGATGAGTCTGAGGTGGTCACACACCGCAGAGACCACTGTCAAAATGCTGGGTGGGAAAGAACACACACTGTGATGTTCTACTAGTACAGGTCACAGGCAAAAGCAGAACCGCCCGTTGTCTAGCCATTCACAGGGTTTTTAAAAGGCAAAGAAATCATACTTGCAAGCCAGTTCCATGAGGAGGGAGGAAGCCCAAGTGCGAGGGCACAGAGCGCCCAGCTCCCAGGCGGGTGCTGGCTCCGGCCCCCCAGGCCGTTCCTGCTCACTTGCTTTGTAGGTGTTGACATTAGACTTTCCTCAGATTGAACATCTGAACTCAGGAGCACAACTCCCAGTTTAAAAGATTCACCATACAGATTCACCACACAGAACCAGATTGGCCTCCAAATACACTGGTTTCACACAGGACTGTTGTATCCTGAAATGGCAAAATTTGACACGGAACATTTTCTGCCAAACCTCGTGTGTTTTGGACCTATCCAAAATTGGAATTAAATCCGCAGTGTCTTCCGTGAGCCCTTAAGATGACCATGATCATCCCCATAATTTCATAGCCATGGCCAGGCTCTGAGTCCTGGGGCTACAACCTGCCCCTCCCTCCGAGGGGCTTGGCCCCTGGTGTTGGCCTTTGCAAGAACTACAGGGTGTCATGGACTCTGAACCCTCAGCACTAGTTTGTGTTCATCTGAACTTGGCTTAACTAAGGGCACATGGCTTTATTCTTGGGGTCTTCCTCCCTCAGAAGTGGACGAGTGTCGGTCTCAGCCATGCCTGCATGGGGGCTCCTGCCAGGACCACGTTGCCGGGTACCTGTGCCTCTGCAGCAGAGGCTATGAGGGAGCCCACTGTGAACTGGGTAAGAGACTCCTGGGTGTGACAGTTGGAGGCACTGGGGCCCTGGCACAGCCTCCTTGCCCTAGTCATTCCTCCCCTGGATGGGTCTCTGTCCAGATGGCCAGCTGGGCCACCTCTTGCTCCCCAAGTTCCTGCCAGCTCTAGTGTCCAGGACAGAGATTTGCAGACATCTCTGCCTCCTCCTATCCTGGGGACTAAGAGCTCAACTGAGAGACACTTGCCTGAGGGCAGGTGGGGATGGCCTCCCCCCTGTCCGCTGCTGCCAGCTGGCAGAGGTGGGAGGCCTGCCAGAGCGTGGCTGGATGAGCACTATGCCCCTTATGATTCTGACTCTAAGCCCAAACAGAAACACTGGTCCCTAGGAGGAGGGGCAGGCAGTGGAGGTGGCGCACCTAGGAAGGGGAGCGAGGGCTCGTGGAGGAAAGGCCCAGATGCAGAGTGGTGACCCTGGGGCTGAAGGCTCCTCCAGGAGCAGCCAGAGTCCTGAGGGACAGGCTGGTGCCTGGACTTTGTCTTCAGAGACAGATGAGTGCAGAGCGTAGCCCTGCAGGGACGGGGGCTCCTGCAGGGACCTCCCTGCCACTTGCGAGCCAGGGCTCTGCAGCCTGACTGGAGTGTACTGAGGGACAGGTGGGGGCTCCTGGGAGGGTCCCCAAACAGAGCCTGGCCTCTGGAAGATCAGGGGTGGTGGGGTCCCGTTCCCTGCTGGACACCCAGGGCGAGTGACGGCCAGGGCTCTGGCCACCTTGGGAGGGAAGTTGTGGGGAGGGCTGAGGGGGATTCCCCAGGAGCCCCTTCCACCCCGTGGGCTCCCCACACCCCTCTCTCGGCCAATGCTCCTTTCCCCCTACCCCTTCTTCCTGCTGTCCTCTCCTCCCTCCCCCAGAGGCCCCCCTGCTGCGCGGGCCAACCCTCTGGGTGTTCTCCAGAGGTGGATGCCTGTGACCCCAGCCCCTGCCAGCACGGAGGGAGGTGTGAGAACGGCGGTGGGGCCTACCTGTGCGTCTGCCCCGAGGGCTTCTTCGGTTACCACTGTGAGACAGGTAGGGTGGCAGGCCTGCCTGAGGCCCACTCCCTGGGAGGTCCTCCTCAGTCCTTGGGCAGGTGGCCCTTCCTCTGACCTCCTTGGCCCCCAGACGGTGCTTTCCAAGAGCCCCCCCCCACACACACACACACACCGTGTGTGGCCCTCACCTTCACCATAGTCCTGGACATCCTGAGCACACACCCACTCTGTGGCCTCATGTCCAGCCCTGGCCCTGCTGTCCCTGGACAGGCCAAGCTCCTTGTAGCCCAGACCAGACACTCTCTGTCCCTCCCATCGGGAACGGTCCCCCAATTAGCCCACAGCAGGGGCCCTCCAGGTGATGCCCTCCCTGGCCCCTGTCCGCAGTAGCCGCACTGTCCACTCCCTCCCCAGCGTTATCTGGAATGCCTCTCCCTACCTGTGTTGAGTCTCCCCTCCTACAGGAGCTACAGTGTGGTGGCCCAACTCATGGCCAGGAGGGGCCTGACCACCACCATCAGCTATGGGGAGGCAGGTGCTGTCACTGGGCCAACCCTGCCACACCCATTCACCTGGGAGCAGCCCAGTTCCCAGGAGCAAGGGGACCCAAGGACACTGGGCCTCATTGCTGTTTCCCACCTCAGTGAGTGACCCCTGCTTCTCTAGCCCCTGTGGGGGCCGCGGCTACTGCTTGGCCATCAATGGGTCCCACAGCTGCACCTGCAAAGTGGGTTTCACAGGCAAGGACTGTGCCAAAGGTGAGCAGTTAGGGGTTCAGAGGGAGAGACAGGGAGCTGGGGTTGGGGCGGCCATCCCCTTCACCAGGGGGCAGGCAGGGGACCTAGAGGTCCCCAGGACAGAACGGGCCACTGCTTACCCAGGCTCCTCTCCTGAGAAGCAGGGAGAGGGGTGTGACCCTCTGGGAGGCCAGTACGGGCAGGAGCCAAGGACTGCAGGGGGAGGGCCGAGGGTGAGGCTCCCTGCCACAACACCTTGCTGTCCCGGCCCAGGGTCCGAAAAGGGGTGCCTGACAGGGACAAGGGTTCCTGCAGCAGCTGACCACTCCCTTCTTTTGTGTTTTGGCCCAAACCCTGAAGAGCTCCTTCCACCGACGGCCCTCAGGGTGGAGAGAGTGGAGGAGAGTGGGGTCTCCATCTCCTGGAGCCCACCCGAGGGCCCTGCCACCAGGCAGGTGCTCGATGGCTATGCGGTCACTTACGTGTCCTCCGACGGCTCCTACCGCCGCACGGACTTTGTGGACAGGAGCCGCTCCTCACACCAGC
The DNA here is from genome assembly GCF_001458135.2 of Marmota marmota marmota. Lineage (NCBI taxonomy): Eukaryota > Metazoa > Chordata > Mammalia > Rodentia > Sciuridae > Marmota > Marmota marmota. Next base: position 53,368,432 of record NW_026000005.1, read on the forward strand.
TGAGGGCTCTGGCGGCAGGCCGGGCCTACAACATCTCCGTCTTCTCCGTCAAGCGCAACACCAACAACAAGAACGACATCAGCAGGCCTGCAGCCCTGCTCACCCGCACACGTGAGTGCCCGTCAGGCACGGCCTCCGCCCTACACAGGGAGTCAGCAGGCAGGGGCCGAGCTTCTCACAGGAGCAGGCGTCAAAGGCAGAGGCCAAGGCAAATGCAGGAAAGAACAGGCCCCCCAGACGGAGGGCAGGGGGCAGACGGGTACTGAGGGCAGTAGCCCTGCGCGGGTTTCCAAAGTGAAAGCTGAAGGCTTGGGAGGGTCTGGGTAGGGGACATGGCCAAGGGGAGGGGTTCTGTCCTGTGGGAATGAGGAGTATCTCTGCTAGGACACGCCTGGGAGCCATTGTGGCTCCTTCTTCTGGAGGTGTCAGCTCAGGGCACTGATGGCTGTGACCAGTGGACGAAGCTGTAGAAATGGGCTCTCCACCTGTGGGTGGGTGGAGGGGGACACGAGAGTCTGGGGAGGCAGACAAGGGAAGTTCCAGAGCCCGGGAGGCAGGAGCTTGAGTGGTGGCAGGCCACTGAGGGTGGAGAGAGGGAGCCTGGCGAAGCTGTCAAGAAAGGGTGTCAGACGGTGTCCACAAGGAGGGTGTGGCTATCAGGGGAGTGTGACAGTGGGTGTCGAGGTTCAGCTCCTTTGTCTGCTGCTGGAGACCATTCAGGGAGGAAGACGAGTCCCTGGAACAAGCCCATGGGTGGCTGAGGAGTGGGATCTGCTACAAGTCTGAGGGCTGGCCCTCTACCAGGTGACCAGCATCAGCTTCAACAGGAGGTCTGTGTCCAGATGGGGCCGTGGAGGCCACACCTGTGTACTTGAGAGGCAGGAGCAGTGAATGGGGCAGGGGTGCTGGAGTCTTTAGGAAGGAGGGAAGGGCCGAGGAGCTTGGACCAGGAGGGGTGAGGGTGGCTGTGGTCCAGCATGCAACCGAGCACCTGCTGGAGTCCCTGCCGCTGGCCCAGCAGGCAGTGAGAGCCAGGGACCTGTCTCGTGGACTGTGATGGGCGAGGTGGGGGGCAAAGTGGCAGGAGCTCAGAGGCTCACACCAGGAGGCACAGCTCAGCCCGGCTGGACTCTGGCAAGCAAGGGACAGGCCAAGGTCCTCAGGACACTGTGCCCACTGCAGGGGGCCCAGAGGACCTATTGTGCAGAAGGCGGCAAAGGCCAGAGGTCCCCACACACTGAGGACACAGTACACTCTATTCAGAGGAGGAGCCCTGCAGTGCACACTTGTGTGGTCCTGAGCAGGAGGCCAGCAGGGCCATCAGAGGGCTGGTGGTGGGTGAGCTCATCTTGAACACAGTTTCAGAAAGATGCACGTGGGCGGCTTCCCAAGATGGAGTCTGCCCTCCAAAGGCATCTGGAAGAGACTGCGTCTCTCCCCTGCCCCCACTGGAGACCAGGGTCCTGTGGGAAGGGCCACTGTCCGCGCCACATCCACCAGGCTGGGCACTGTGCCATGAGCCCTCTAGTCTCTCCTGGCCTCTCAGCAGCAGCTCTCAAGCTTCTGAGGACACAGAAGGTGAGGAGCTGAGCTCCCGAGCTTCCCCTCCCTGTGGTCACTGCAGACTCTGCAGCCTACATCCCCTGGGCCCAGCACTGCCCAGATGTTAACTGCTGGACCAAAACAGCACAAAGGAAAGAGAGGGTGCCCTGGTTCACTGGGGTCAGGAAGGACTCCCACCCTCACCCCACCCTCTGCACGTCACTGTCACATCTAAAGAGGGAGGCGACTCCGCCTGCCTCTAAGGGCCTGGCTGGCTCAGGGTGCCCACAGTGGGCCCTCCGCAGCTGCCATCCTGGAGGTGAGGAACCTGGGCACCTCCCCTACCCCAAATCCCTGCTGGGCTGCTGAGGGGACAATTCTCACCAGTGGCCTCTCGGTGACCCCAGCAGCCTCTCAAGCCTTGTCTCAAGCCCTGCTTCCCCAGAAGCATGAATGTGCTGGTGTCTGCTGAACCATCTGTTGCCCCCCAGGCCCCCGCCCCATTGAGGACATAGAGGTCACCAACGTGTCAGCTGATGCCATCTCAGTGCGGTGGGCTCTGCACAGGATCCATCATGCCACCATCAGTGGAATTCGAGTGTCCATTCTCCACCCTGAGGCCACCGAGGCCCAATCCACCGAGGTGGACAAGAGCGTGGACCGACTCACGTTTGGGTAAGAGGTGGCTCCTGGGGGACACAAGGTCTCAGCTGTTCTGTGTCTGTGCACCTGCTTGTCCCTTGCCTGGGAGGGTCTGGGGCCCGGGAAAGCCCAGCTTGGTTCTGGGACGGCCCCTGCCTTGCCTCCTCACAAGGACATCTAAGGAGCGCCTCACGGCAAAGTGCCCAGAGAGCTTCAGGGTCCTGGGGCAGCACCTTGGCTGCTGGAAACCAGTCATGGGGGGTGGACGGCCAGGTTTCTTCCAGTCCCAGGGTCCACCTGCCAGAGGCCAAGTTCTGGACCCCTGCTCCAGCAGTGCTTGGGGAGGCAGAGAAACTGGAGGGGCATCTGGCTGGCAGCTTCCTGTGGCTCCTGTGTCCACAGGGTGAAGGGCATTCCCAGGGAGCAGGTGGAGGCATCTCAGCAGTGCCCAGCTCAGGGGGCTCAGAGGGGCCATGCAGAAGGTGAGCGCTGCAGGGCGAGCTTGGGGACCATGGCAAGGCCAGGTGGCCTCCAGCAGCCCCACTCCTGGGTGCCCTACCCGGGTACCTTGGAATCACCTGCACTTATGTGCCAAGACCCTTCCCCAGTGTGTGCTCTTTCCCAAGCCAGCAGACAGTCCCCGGTGCTCAGAGCAGCCTGCCTGCTCTCCCCGGGCCCACTGGTTTCCGCGGAGCCCCTTCTCTGCCCTCCTGGTCCCAGGGCTCCCTTCCTCGCTCCACACCCGCTTACTTCTCTCAGCTGCTCCAGGGCTGTCACTTCAGAGCCTTTCTCTAGCAGAGGTAGCCATCTTTCTCAGGGAGTTTCTGTTTTCCTTTGAATGCGCCGTGTTTCTTGATATACTCTGATTTTGTTGTTATTGTTGTTGAAACTGAATTTGAATCAAATGACATGGCACCCTTGGAACTGATGTCCCCTCTGTTTTTCCCCAGTGCTGGGATTGAACCCAGGGGCACTCCACACTGAGTTACATCCCCTTTTTGTTTTTTTATTTTGAGACAGGGTCTGCTAAGCTGTAGGTCTGGCCTGGACTTGCAGTCTTCCTGCCTCAGCCTCCAGAGTGGCTTGGGTGGCAGGTGGCAGGCCTGCGCCACTAGACAGGGCCCCTGCTCTTTTCGTCTGGTTTAGACTCAGGTCTCTGTTGTTTTGTTTGGCTTTGCTGTAAGCCATCCCTGCCAGGACAGTCTCTGAGGAGTTACCTTCCCATTTCCCGCCACCAGCAGTTGCTTTCGAATATCCTTGTCCTTGATGTCTGGCTGCCGAGAGGGGAAGAAAAGAACAAGGAAGCAGGAGGGCACTGGCCTTCAAATCACCAAGTCACTTTGGCTGGAGGGAGGGGCTGCCAACACAGCGCTGTCTCTGTGTCCCACCTCTGAGCAGAAGCAACATCGTGGTCCCTACTATTGGGGAAAGGATCTTCTGCCTCCTGGCTCCTGTGGGCTGTGTGCGGGCTGACCCAGGAGCACCAGGCGAGGCGGGAGGGCAAGGCTGCTCTGCTGAGCGCTGAGACTGATGGAGAGCCACCACAGGCTCTCACCCCACCTCCTCAGGAGCGGCAGGCCCTCATCAAAGTCCAGAGTGACAGGAAAGCGAGGCAGCCTCCCAGGGCGTCCTGCCCCACATCTGCCCAGATCCCTCTCCTGTTCGCTGTTCAGACTCGGCTGTGATTTCCCTTGATTCACATCCCAGCTTCTTCCAAAGAAGAACCCCATGTGCCTTATGGAAGACACACCAGCAGGGCCCCGGAGGGCACTTGCTGACTCTGGCCCAGGACTGCCCCCAGCCAGGTTCACCAGGGGGACTGAGCACAGAGTGGCACTGGGAGCTGGGACCCACTCAGAGAAGGGACACAGGGAACATCAGCTCTCTGACCACAGTGTGGCTGCTCTCAGCACAGGACCCTGCTCAGTCCCTCGCTAGACCACACAGTGGAGGGGCTTCCCACCAGAGGAGCACCTAGGACTGCCAGCCACAGTAGGCCCCACCCCTGGTTATCAGAGCTGGCCACGGGCCCTCACATGTCCCTGTCCTCCTCCCCACGGCAGGGCCCTGCTGCCAGGAAGGAGATACACCGTGTGGGTGGCCACCCTCAGTGGGCCTGGGGGAGCAGAGCATCCTACAGAGAGCCTGGCCTCCGTGCCACTGCACGTGTGGACACGTAAGTAGGCCAGTGTGGCCTCTGCCCCACAGGCACCCTTGGAGAGGACTGCTTCCGGCCAGCCTCCTCAGCCCTCTCCAGAGTGTGCACAGCACCGTGAGCTCAGACCTAGACTCCCTGAGGCCTCTCCACTTAGACCATCAGGAGGGTCCCTGCACCAGGCTGGTCTGGGTCCTCTACTGGGGACATGTCCAATGTTGCCCTCAGCACCTGGCAGCTCCTCAGGTCAGTTTCCCACTCAACACTGACCAGAGAGTACAAGGATGCACACACAGTCCCGGGCTCTTGGACCATGTGACAGCCCACTCTAAGCTCCCTGGTGTCACTGGCCCCAAGTCCACCCCCAAGTGTGGAGAGCACAACAGCCACTACATGGGGAGGGCAGGTGGGCAGGGTGGTGAGTCTGTGAAGAGCTGGCCCAGCAGGGACGACTCTGCCTCCCCGGGCCCTGAGCTGCTGGTCCACTGTCCATGGCCCACCTCGTGGTGGCACTGGCACTGGGACCCCAGAGGATGGCGGGTTCGCTGCCTGTGCCTGGTTGCAGCAGTGGGCTCTGACGCCATTCTCAGAACTGCACCTTTGTCCCTAGTCACAGGCCTGGCTTCAGGTGAGGCTTCAGTGACCCTCTCAGATCCCACATGGCGTTCTTGTCAGAGCCCCACCACCACCCTGCCCATCACCTCCTCTGCTGTCCCTGCCTTGTCCAGGTCCCCTGCCTCCAGCAAACCTCACGGCTTCCCGAGTCACAGCCACCTCTGCCCATGTACTCTGGGACACCCCCACTCCAGGCACATCACTGGAGGCATATGTCATCAACGTGACCACAGGCCAGAGCACCAAGAGCCGCTACGTCCCCAACGGGAAGCTGGTGTCCTACACCGTTCGGGATCTGCTGCCAGGGCGGCGGTACCAGCTCTCGGTGATGGCCGTGCAGAGCAGCGGGCAGGGCCAGCTGCACAGCGAGCCCGCACACCTCTACATCATCACGTGTGAGTGTGCGGCCAGGGCCAGAGGGTGTGTGCTCAGCCCTGTGGACACAGTCCTTGTCCAGGAAATGTGGGTGGTCATCAGTCCCCAGGCCCCTCACTGGTCTGGACCACCTAGAAACAGGTCCAGTCTGACACAGAGGAGCCTGCGTGATCGGAGGCTGGTCCTACCTCAGGACTTAAAGGACAGTGACAACAAGCGTATGAACCCCATCTCGCACAGCTCCTGGGGCAGGTCCCAGGCGGGCTGAGCAGGAAGGAGAGGGAATCAGCTGCACCTCAGGGGCCACCCAGGCCTAGCCCACAGTCATTTCTGGACACAGCGTGGGAGAGAGCAGCAGGAAGCGCCATGAGGAGGCGGCATAGCTGTGGGGGTGTGGAGGCTCAGGCACCAGGCCAAGGACCGGGTTTGTTCCCGGTGCGGAGGGTCCTGCCAGGGGCCACTGGGCCCCACTTGTCTTGTGCTGTTGTGGGAAGATGGGTTTCTGGGGAGTGCAGGTGCAAGGTGAGACGTCAGTGGAACAGGGAGAGAGAACTGCAGACCCAGCTTTTCTTAGATCCTGCCTCCGCCTCCCGGGCCCAGGAGATGCTTTGCCAGCCAGCACAGGCTGTGAGGTTTCACACCCAGCCCTGCCACCCTATCCGGCTCTGGGCACAGCTGCCAGGTAGAAAGGGCAGGCCAGCTGTGCACTCGGACCGCGTCACAGCCCTGTGGAGGACAGAGGCCCTGGCGGCCTGGAGGTACCCGGGCCTGGACCTGAGGTGGGAACCTGGCCTGAGGAGGTGGGTCAGGAGCAGCCGGGGTCCAGGTCCGGAGCCCAGCATGTCACAGTGTCAACGTGCGGTCCTCCTCAAGAGGCTGTGGGGCAACGGGCTTCTCAGGCCCACACATACCTCTTGCCCCTTCCCCAAGCCTGGCAGTGTGAGCTGCCCCTTCTGCAGCAGGGTCAGATGCCGGGGGCAGCGTGGCCACTCCCCTTCCTCCCACCTGCTCTGCAGCCCCCAGAGATGGCACTGACAGACGCTGGCACCAGGGAGGACATCACCCACGGGTGCTCAGAAACAGACCGCCCCCAGTGCACCTGCCAGAGCTGCGTCTGCTCAACACCCACGGCGCCCCCGGAACACCAACCCCGCCCCCGAGGTACCTGTCCCAGTCACCACCCCAGGGTGCCCCAGGGACACTGCAACCCTCGTGACCCTCCCACCCTCTGCAGCTTCTCGGAGCTTGTGGATGGAAGAAGAAGAATAAGTGCCAGGTTCAGGGTCCTGCCCAGCACCTCAGCCACAGAGAGACCACGTGAGTGCGACGCTTCCCGGCACCAGCTCAGGGGCAGCTCAAGTGGCCACCCGGCCCCTCTCACCCACTTCTTGTCCCACCGTGACAGTGGCCCGGCCTGGTCCTAAAGAAAGACCCCCAGTACCCCACCCTGTCTCCAGCCAGGGCCTCAGCCCCAGCCATGAGCAAGGCTCCGGGTCCTGGGGTCAGCACACACTGAACACAGCGGAGGGTTGGGCTGGTGAGGTCTGCACGTGGTCAGCCTGTGGGCTGGAGGTGCAGGTTGCTGACATGCCAGAGAAGACCGTCAGCCATAGGTCTAGGCACTGGGAGCTCTGCTTGTCAAGTGTGGCCTGCCAGTTCTGCTAAGGAGGCTGGGTGCTCTCATTCTTTGCTACTCAAAACGTGGTCCCTGGACCAGCAGCCTTGCCTGGGAGCTTCCAGAAGGATGGACCCTGCCCAGAACTTGTGGCCACACTGTCCTGAAACAAGGGAGTATGCAGCCACCTGGGGCCTCTGGGCTCCTGCTCAGGCCTGACGCGCCTCCGCCTCGCCCAGCACCACAGCACATGGCACCCCTGCAGACCGTGCCTTGGAAGGTTGGCCCAGCAGCAAAGAGGCGTCTGAGCCTAGATGCCCTGTGCCTTCTAGCCCACAGGTGAAGGGGTGTCTAGGAACCTGCCTGAGGCAGGCTTCCCGTATGACTGACTCCGAGCTCCCTGAGATGCTGCAGGACCCGCTGGGTAGCAGAATCCCCACGGGACTCTCCAGCAGAGAGCCTCATCACTGGTTCAGTGGGAATCTCCCAGGAGAGGGAGAGGAGGGCAGGGCACGGGGGCCCAAAAGCAGAGGGGCAGCAGAGAGGCCACTGCATGTGGTGAGCCAGGTGAGGGAGAGGCCGGGCCACGGGCCTGTGGGGGCAGGAGGGTCGGGCTAACCACAGGATCCAGGTGGTGGGCAAGGTGAGCTCTGGGGTACAGAGGCAGAGCTTATGGGACTCTAGCCATGGGGACAAATGTAAAATGCTCAGGGGCACCGTGAGAACACTGTACGGAGGTGACATCCCACTGAGCACAGCCTGCAGAGCAGGGCAGACACAGAAGCAGGGGTGGGGGAAGGAGCAGGCAGAGTCTGACCCTAGGAAGGACAGTGTCGTAGCGCCAGTCGTGAGGAGGGTGGGGCTCCTGGTGGAGCAGTCACGAGCCTTCCCCAGAGCAGCCTGATGGGGCCTGGGAAGTCGGAGCTGGGCCCTGCTGAGGGGCAGAAGGAGAGTGGGGCCTGATCCCATGGGGATGCAGCTCTGGGGCCGCAGGGCTGGTGCCAGAGCCGGGGGAGCCAGGGGTGGACGGGAAGCGGCTCAGAAGCAGCCCTCTGGGAACCTGCGAGTGAAGCAGGGTGCCATGTGCTCGCCTGGCTTCTCCTAGCACCCACAACCCCAGTGCCACTCGGGAACACAGAAGAGGCCCCCCAGCAGACCCACGTGGTCCTCCAGCTCCCCAAAGACAGCGACAAGGATGCTGAAAGTAAGTTGACAGTGGTGGAGGGGACCTAGGGCTGACTGCTGCTGGACCCCCAGTGAGGGGTCCACAGGGCTGCCTAAGGGACAGCCAAGCACCCCAGCCTGGACAGGGCAGGGCAGACTACACCACCTGGGGTGGTGACTCATCCTGCCAGACAGCGAGGAGACCAGGGCCTCTGCTAGAAGGGCTGGCCCTGCCTCCAGCAGCTGGCCTCCCTCCCCAGGCACCACTGCCTTGCTCCTCCTCAGGGGAAGCCCCAAGTCAGCACCGTGAGAAGGGTGGAGGGAGTCACACCGAGCCTCGCCGGTGGGGTGCCTCCCAGCCTGGGCAACATGCGGGCCACACAGGGCCTGGCCTGCCGCTGTGCCTTGTGAAAGCCACGGCCAGACACCACGCAGGGCAGGGACAGGACAGATGCCAGTTCCTTACACTGACTACCACTCTGCTCCCCGACTTCTGCCCTCTAGGACAGTCCAGAACCTAGTGGTCCTTTCTCCCCTAGTCACACTGTGGACTCAGGTTAGGCTCACCCATCAACCAACCCCAGAGAAGCAGGTCCTTGATAAAGACGTGGCCTCTGTGGGTGGTCTCACAGCAAGGCCCTGCCCCTGGACACACCTGTTCAGGGCAGCTGCAGCGCAGAGGGTGCCTTCCAAGCCTACATCTATCCCAGCACTGTCCCCTCACCACATGAGGTCTGACAGACTCCTGGGCTGTGAGCACCAGGAGGGTGGGCTTGTGTGTCAGTGGCCAGCAGTGAGGGACACTGTTTTTGATGGAGTAAAGCAAACTTTCCATCACATGGTTTGTGTATGTCAGCCCTTTAAGTACCAGATGTTCCATTCAGTAAAACCCAGAAATGAGAAGAGCCCAAGCTGGCTCATCTGGCTGCCCCCACAGGGCTGCCCCCAGGCCACTGCCATTGGCATTGCTTGTCCTGCTGAGGTGCAGGATGATTCTAAATGAGATGAAAACAGCAGCCCAGGTGTGCAGGACTGGTCACCATCCCTGGTCTTCCCTGCACTCTCCTGTGGCCCCTTTATCATTCCCCGTGTGTCCTGATGGGGTTTCTTTGCAAAGACAAGAGCCTTCTCTGGGCTTTGGATAGTGCTGGCTAGACCCTAATGGGCGGTGCAGTGTCCTCACATGCTGCAGAGCATGGCGGCATGGAGCGGGCTCCCGGGTCTCCCCACCCACTCCCTGTACCCAGGCCTGAGGCTTGTGAGTGACTGGCATTGCCAGAGGCGCTGTGGATGCTCCTGACCAGGTTTCCCAGGAGTCCCACATCAGGGTTCCTTCTCCACATGCCAAAGAGTAGACACGCTGGATCTTGGTGTGTGAGGACATCAAGCTGTCTCTTAGCAGTGACGGCTGCCCGTGGGCACTCAAGCGGGGACTGCCAGTCCCCAGCACTGGTCTTGCTGGGTTAGGAAGTCTTATACAGAATACAGATGTATTACACAGTTTCATATTACTATAAATAGTAGTTTTCAAATTGCATTTCCCAATTATTTATTCTTGGAGTACAGGTATTTATTTGGCCTTTACATTTGTGACCTCCCACCCAACCATCCTGCCAAACGCTCTGATTCTTATCATAGATTCTTGGGGTTTTCTATATATACAATCATATCACTTAAAGCTTAATTGTCTGCCTTTTAAACTCAGACTTATAACTCACCTGATTGTCCTACTGTAAAGCACAAATCAGGGTGAGCGTAGTGGCACACACCTGTAACTGCTGCAGCTCAGGAGGCTAAGGCAGAAGGATCACAAGTTCAAAGCCAGCCTCAGCAACTTAGTAAGACCCTGTCCCAAATTTTAAAAGAAACCAAAAAACAAAACAAATGGCTGGGGATATAGCTCAGTGGTAAAGTGCCTCTGGGTTAAATCTCCAGAACTGCCCCTCCTCAAAAAAAAAAATTAATAAATAAATAAAAACAGTATAAATAGCTCTTTTTATGGACAACTGTCCTTCCAGAGTCCTTTCTTGACTGTCCTTCCCATGCTGCCAATCAAGTGTTCATGCACACGAGTCCATGCTGGCCTGGCTCCTCTGATCCACTGGCGTTCTCTGAGCCAGTCCACCCTATTTAATATTGGAACCTTACATCTGACTTGCTAGACTCGGCCAGTCTTCCCACCTTGACCTTGGAGAAAGCCTCAACTATCCCTGACCCCTTTACATGTCAGCTGATTAAGTTCCACAGAGCACTTGTTGGGACTTTGAGACCCTGTGTACCTGAGAACACTCTCATGAGCCCCCACATGTGCAGTGCAGTGTGGTGGAAGTGGAGTCCCACGTCAGGGTTCCTTCTCCACTGCCACCCCGGGCCCAGTCCTGTTACCTCTGGTATCCATCATGCTCCTGTTTCTTTGCAAGGCAATTCGCTCCTTCTCTCTCAAAGCTGTTAGACTGATTTCTCAAGAAAAGGAGGACCCCAGAGAGCCCCCACCCACAAAGCACAGTTAATATTCCCAATGAGCTTGCCCTTGCCAAGCAACCATCCTGTCCCGGTGCACCTTCCAGCCTGAGAGGGGACCTCATTGAGAGGAGTTGGGTTCCCAAGACCAGAGTCAGTCACCCTGAGGGTCTGCAGGTGCAGGAGTCAAAAGAGTGCTAAGACCGGTCAAATGATCCCCTCCACCCCATTCGCCCCCAACTCCACTCGGGGCTTCTGCTCTGTTCTGATTTTATCACCAAGGACACTATCCCAATGGCCTGAATAGATGCCACCAGAAGGACAGGCAGGCGCTGCCCCTAGGTGACACCAGGCAAGGGACACTGTCCCTAGGTGAAACTGGGCAAGGGCAGGGACTGAACCGCGCTGCTTGGTCATTCGTCCTGCATGGGAGCAGCTCAGTGCCCAGCCCCCAGGGTGCATCCACACCCTGTTCCCTACCCAGTTCAAAGCAGCCTTCTCCCTGTTTGTGTATGTGGGTGTGACAGTAAATTCGGGATCTCCTGGAGATGGCCATAGGGAACAGGCTGCAGGGTCAGCTCTGTACCCTCCTGCCTTCTTGTGGCCACACAAGCTGCAGAGTTGGGCCTCATCAGTCCACAAAGGAATAAGTTCAAGCATGGTCTCTGTAGGCACACCTGTCCCATTGCAGAGGGTTAGAAATGATGACTGTATGAACTGGACATTAGGTGTCCTCTCAAAAGCTCATTCTAGACAATGCAGGAATGTTAGAGGTGAGATGCTTAGATCATGAGCACTATAAACTCATCAGTGGGTTGATCTTTGACGGGTTAATGATTTGAATGGACTACTGGATGCTAACTACAGGCAGAATGGGCGTGGCTGGAAGAAGGTCACTGGGGGTGTGATCTCAGGAACCAGATCATGTCCCTGGCTCCTCTCCCTCTGTGTTCCCTGGCTCTGCCATAAGCTCAGCAGCTCTTCTCCAACATGCCCTTCTGTCAAATGGGGGCCCACGTGGTCTGTGGACATCTCATTAAAGCTGCCTCATCTCAGGCCAGAGCATAGAGCTGACCAACCACGGACCGACCTTCTGAAACCATGAGCCAAAATAAACCTTACCTCCTCTAAGTTGATTTTAATCAGGTATTTTGGTCTCAGCAATGAAAACCTGACTAACACAATGACACAAGCTTGTAGATCCTTAATACCCGACACACTGCCATATTCTGTAGGGCTGCTGTAAAATCTCTCTAGACCATTGTGTACAGTGTCTAAAATTCAAATGGAATTGCAAGGGAAGGGAGGAGGGAGGGAGGGAGAGAAGGAAGGAGGGAGGGAGGAAAGGAACGAAGGAAGATAGAGCTGAAAGATTTAGAAAGTAGAAGGACTCCATTTCTAATGTCAAAGCTGACTATGAAGCCATAGGAATCAAGTCACTGTGGTCCTGCTGAATGGTGAGCACTTAGATCAGTGCTCAGATAACCGGATGTCCACACGTGGAGGTGAAGTGGACCCTCACCTCACGCCGATGACCTAAGGCCCTAAGTCACACAGGATGGATCCATGTGTTAGAGTTAAAATCAAAACTCTTGATAGAGTGGGTAGGGGTGATGGTGCTGGGGACTGATTAGAGCAAATTATATTCCATACTTTAATAATTATGTCAAAATGAACCTAATGTTATGTATAATTAAAAAGAACCAATAAAAAGAAAAAAAATCAAAACTCTTAGAAGAAAACAGGAATAAATCTTCACCTTAGTTCTGGCAGAGGATTCTTAGATAAAACACCAAACACATAACAACAAAAGGAAAATTGGACTTCATCAAAAATCCAAGACTTCTGTGCTTCAAAGATCACCACCAAGAAAGTGGAAGACACCCACAGAATGGGTAAACAAGGGACGTGTATCTAAAATACCTCAAGAACCCAGTTTAAAAATGAGCAAAGAAAATGAAGGGACACTTCTCCAAGGAATGCACATAAATCGCCAGTAAGCACAGGAAAAGACGCCTGATGTCCCTCACCAGAGGACGGCTGGCCCCAGGACAGCAAGCATTGGCAAGGGTGTGGACATGGCACCGGCTTGCCACTGCCAGGAGGCAAGTGCTGTGGCTCCTCAGAGGAGTAAACCAGAGGGATCACATGGCCAGCAAGCCCACTGACACCTGCCCCCAGGAGAAATGGACACTGCATGCACACGAGGCCTCACACGTGGATGGACACAGCAGCAGCAGCACCACCACCACAGGCAGAAACACCCATGCCTGACGGTTGCTGGAGGGAGACCCCCCAGGGCACCACTCCAATCAGAGGACAGCTGAGGTGACAGGCACACAGCGCTGCTACACACTACCTCCTGGGTGTGTCTGGAGACACGCTGAGTGGAGGGCCAGCTACAAAAGACCACGTGCAAAAGGCTCCCACGTGCAGCCAAGTCCAGAAGAAGAGACTGTGAAGACACAAAGCCGCTCAGGGGCTGCTTGGGACAGGGTGGAGGCTCAAGGTGGACAGGGGGAGCTAAAAGCCACACCTTCTTTCTGGAGGAGACTGACTATGGTGACAAGGAACTGCACATGTCAAATGGGGGCCCACGTGGTCTGTGGACATCTCATTAAAGTAAAGCCACAGGCTGCAGTGTGTTTGGTGTGCTGTCGTACGGGAAACAAGAGGGGAATATGAATATGTGTTTTTATTATGTTTAGGAAGAAAACTAACAAAGAGGGTGAGCTATTCATGGAAGGAAAGAGCAGGGAAAGGGATGGACAGAGTCTAATCTTCTCTGACTATATCGACCTTGTTGCATAGTTTTGACTTTTGAACCAAGAAAAATATTTTTAAACAACAAAAAAGAAAAGGCAGGGGGCTGGGGCTGGGGCTGGGGCTCAGTGGTAGAGCACTTCCCTAGCAGGTGTGAGGCCCTGGGAATACCAGAATAAACCCACGACTTGTTTATTTTTTAAAACTCTAATTTCCTTGTCCTATTCACTGGAAAGCCTGAGACAGAGGCAGCTCAGGAGTGGGGATCTCTCAGAGCACCTGACTGTGGGTCCAAACCCATCTCCTTGGAGGAAGGGGCTCTGGAGAAATGGCTGATTCCAAGACTGCAGCAGGATGTGGACAAAAGTGACCAGGCACAAACCGTCAGGCAACAAGCGCACATCCAAAGTCAACAGGCACCTTGCCAGGGGCCAAAGAGCCAGGCTGAAAGGGTTCCCACCGCCCAAGACAGGATGGCTTGAGCACCAAGAAACGTGACAGCACCAGCCAGAAGCAACAGGGGCATCCAGAGCTGAGTACACCAACACTCAGAAGGAAAGACTCGCCAGTCAGCATGGACACAGCCGTGGTCTTCCACGCTAGAGAGTTCCTGGTAACTGGTCATGCAGAGCACTGCGGTCTACGTACAGACACAAGCAGCAGAGGGAAGACAGGGTTGAGCACTGGCCCTTCTTGCAGGTGTGCACCTTCATCTCAGTCCTCAGGGCGGTGAGGAAAGCGCATCCTTGCAGGCCCCTGGCAAGCTGGTAAAGGCAGGAGCAACAGCCAGTGCAGACAGGGCTTTCTGGCTTAGGAGGACCCGGGTCTCCAGGGAAGGCTGCCAGTGCCCAACTGTGATCTGTCGCGCACCACTCAAGTGGGACTTGGCACCTGGCTGGCCTCCTACATGTCCAAGGATGACAAGCACCCTGCGGAACAGTCCTGCAAAGGGCATGGAACCTGAGTCCCCTTGCGCCCTTCTCTGATGAAGAGAGTTTGTGGGGTGAAGAACAAGTTGGTCCACTAAAAGTAGTAGGTCAGATCCAGGAGGGCACTTGAGGGAAATGGCCTTGCTTCTTTTAACAGAGGTAGAAGACCAGGGGTGCAGATGGAGACCCGAGACATATCAGGCACAGGCAGCATGCAGGCCCTCACAAACCCTAGTCTGTGAGCCCAGCTGTAAGTGGCACTGTAAGGTGGACACAGCCTCAGTCTTCCATGCTAGAGAGTTCCTGGTAACTGGTCATGCAGAGCACTGCAGTCTACGTACAGACACTGCTGGCTGTCCACAGGAGAAAGGGGACATGAGAACGGCCCTGCGGTTATTCAGGGTAACAGACGAGTGTGAAGCGCCTGGGGTCTCCCTATTCCACACACTGTCAGTTTGGAAAGTTCACGATGAAGGTGTTTTTAAGCCCACAATTCGTTTTAAGTACATCAAGAAGGACAAAAGGAAAGCCCAGAAGACGGCAGGGGGAGGGAAGAAGGCAAAGTGGGTCCAATGGGGACGGAGGAGGGGGGCAGTGACCTGCAGGGGCAGCAAGGTCTTCCCACGGCCATGAGCCATGGGGTTGGAACTTGGAGAAGCCTTTGAGGAACATGCTGCAAGGGTCGGGCAGGTGGGGTTCCATCAGATGGTGTGATGGAGACTGAGCCTCCTTCAGGACCAGACATAGGGGAAGGCCAATGCTTACTCTTTTGTGCTTTAAGTTAAAATAAAATAACAGGTGTCTTTAAAAAGAATGACAAAAATAGGGCCAGAATGTATGCAGGGATGGAGGCCAGGCCAGGCCAGGCCAGCTCCTCCCAGGCAGCACTGCTGACCACCTTGGCCTCCACTACAGCAAGATGCGCTGTGCTAGGAGGTGGGCAGCCACCCCTCCAGGGGCACAGGTGCAGTTCTGCACACAGGGCTGTCTGGGGCTAGGGATGCGGTGGAGAAGTCTCTGCCAACGGGGGGCAGACACTCAGAGACAAAAGGGTCTCGAGGTCCAGGCAGAAGCAGCCGTGTGTAGGGGTGAAAGCAGACAACCTGGGGGTGGCCGCAAGCCAGGTGGCTCACACAGGAGGCCGTGGGCTCTCTCCGCCCTGCTCCCTGAGTCATCAGGTCAGGGCCAGCACACCGAGGCCCATGTTCCCTTCTCTGCTGTCTGTGTCACGAGCCCACAGCAGCAGGGCACAGAAGGCCAAAGCAGGAGGAAAAAGCCTGTCGCGGCTGCCCTCGAGCACCCAGTCAGGTGCCGGCAGGCTCCCTAGGACTGGGGGCCGACCTCTCCTGGTCTGTTTCCAGGCGCCCCTGAGAGCTGCTCAGAAGGTGCCTGTCAGAATGGAGGCACCTGTGTGCCAGGTGCGGATGCCCACCACTGTGACTGCGGGCCAGGCTTCAAAGGCAGGCGCTGTGAGCTCGGTAAGTCAGGGCTGGCCACCCAGCTGGGAACTGGCCTCCAGAGCCTCTTACAGCAGTGTCACCAGGCCCTGGCAGGCTGGGCTCAGGTGGCTTTGTCCCAGGCCTTCCAAACTGAAGGGCCAGAACAGAGGCCTAGAGCATCTGGGGACAGAGGCTGACAGGCAAGGAAACCAAGGAATGATCTGTGAGTCCCAGGGTGAAAGGTGGCCCTTGGCTGCAGGGACTGAGAAAAGCCAAGAACGGCAGCCATAAGCAGTGGCTGTGCCACAGTGGGGTGAGGCTGCAGGAGACAAGAGAGTCCATGGGAGGGACACAGGCTCCTTTGGACTGAGTGTCCAGGTTGGGGGCAGAACCCCCTACACCACTATACTAGCCTGCAGGCTACGAGGTCACCCCAGCCAGGGCAGTCTCTGCAGATGTTGGGCAGCCCTGGGAGGAGGTCACTATCCCAGGGGGAAGCTGGCACAGATCCCCAGGCCCAACAGGGTCTGAGAAAAGCTGCCTGGGTCTCCCTCGGGCAGGGGTCTCTCGCGAGGGCAGGAAGAGAGTTCCTGTGGCATGGAGCCTCCTCCTAAGCCTCTGCCCTTCTCCTTTGTGCCGGCAGCCTGTAAAAAGGTGCCCCGCCCCTGCACTCGACTGTTCTCGGAGACAAAGTCCTTTCCGGTCTGGGAGGGAGCCGTCTGCCACCACGTGTAAGTTGGCTTCCGATGATGCTGACAGGGTCTTCACTTTCCAGAGTGCTGTCTTACTAACCCCGAGGGACGGAGGCTGCAGAAGACACTGGCTTGGATGGCTCATGCCCACCACATAGCAAACCAGGGGCTTGAGGCAGAGGAATGGGCCTAGGCCCCTGCGGCTCAGGAACAGTGGCTGAGAAGAGCTGGTCCCTGTCTCTCAAGCCCTTGGCTCTCCTCTACACCCCCTAGGCCCCAGTGGACAGAGGGTCCTATGCCCAAGGATTCCAGGACCTGACCTCCCTCTCTTCATCACAGTCCCTGGAAAACAAATGGCACATGGTAACTTTGAGTCCAGCACTGCCACTGACTCATGATGTGGTCTTGGACAAGTCACCCGTGTCTCCGTTTCCTCATTTGTAAAGCAGGCTGTGGAGGGACAGTTGCCTCATGCATCTCTTGGGACCTCCCCCAAATCCTGTGACTCTAGGTGGTACTCAGTCATTTAGGCACACCCTGACAGCACTGTTGTGTGCCAGGGTGCTGCAGGCACAGTCCACCAGGGACATGGGCATTCAGGCTGACAGGGTGCTGCAGGCACAGCCCACCAGGGACATGGGCATTGGTGCCATGCAGTCACAGAAGGTGGTGAGTGCTAAGGAAGGAAGGGAGAGAGGAAGTGAGGCTAGGGGAGCCAGGTGAAGGCCATGCTACATCAGACAGGTGACTAAGGTGGGCCTCAGGGATGAGGTGACACCGAGCAGATGTGGAGGCAGTGGGAAGGAAGAAGGTTCCTGAAGGAGCATCCCTGTTTGGTCCTGCATCACGTATGCCTGGCATGTCTGAGAACAGCAGAGGAGTGACGCAAGGACACCCCATAAGGATGGTGCTGTTTGCTGTCCATGAAGTGAGGAGTGACTGAAGGTCACTCAGCAGAGGAGGGGACATGTGACAGCACTTCATAGACTGCTCTGGATGCTCCACAGAGGAGGAGAGGTGGCAGCAAGGGCAGAGAGCTTTGTTTGAGCTGGACGTGAAACCAGGCTGAGGACAGAACAGAGGCAGTACCAGGCTGCAGGGCACAGAGGCTGCGTGACGCCACTGGCCTGGACTCTGTGGGGGCAGTCCCCAGCTGCTGGACTGGGCTGGTCCCAACGTTGCCTGCAGCCTTGTCATGTCCCCAGCATGCCTACAGGAAAGCCTTCATTCCCAAAGGCCTTCTGCCCTTTCACTGGGAACCTGCCTGTACCTTTGGAGTGACCTGGTATTGAACATACAGCAGCCTTGCTTCACATCCAGGGTGACATCTCTGCTTTCTGTCACTGTTGAGACCATTCACATCATTCTTAGATAATGGCGATGTGGCTGTTGGCTACTTTTTCCTATTTATCCCATCTTTCTGCATGACTTTTTCTTCTTTCCCTCCTAGTTCAGGATTAATTGTTCAGGGCTTGCTGGTCCCTCCTCTTTGGCTCATTGTTACTCAGGAGTTGCTGCAAGGTTTTCAATATGCACCTTCAACTTATCAGGACCTGCCTTTCCTGTCTGTGGCCGACCGCAGCTTAGGGGAGACTCCTGCAACTGTCATCCTTTGCATCACCCTCAGCCTCTTCCTTCACACACACCACCACCCGCCAACGCCGATGCTGCCGTCAGCACTGTTTTCCACATGCCGAGTGAGTCCTCTACAGCCAGGGCACACCCACCAGCCCAGCTCACCGTCCCGGGCATCACGCCCCCAGCCTAAACAATGGGACTCTTCTTACAGCACAGGTCTGCTGGTGACCAATTCTCTGCTTGTTTGTCTGAAAAGGTTATTTCACCTTTTTTTCTGAAGAAATGTGGTCAGAGACAGAATTACTGTTTATCATGATACAGTTTTTCCTGCAGCACTTTACCTGCAGAGACACGGCCCCCCTCACCGGGCCCCACTCCACATAAGGTGTCCTACAGCCGAGCCCTTTCGCACTCTCTCGGGGACTGTCTTTGGCCAACCTGATGACGTGGCTCTCGGTGTGCATCCTCTGGAACGGTTAAGCTCTTGCATCTCGGGTGTTCACTTGTGTCACATCTGGAATGTGTGGACCCCGCTTCTCTGTGCGTTTTCCCTTCACTTCTCTCCTGTTAGGACAGTGCTGGGCTGGTGCTGTCTCCACGTGCTTCCCGTTGTTCAGACGCGCCACCTCTGCAGTCAGGCCATGGACTTTGCTTTTGCATCACCCACACGGCTGTGTGCAACTCTAGCAATTCCACTCGGCTCCTTCTCCAGCCCAGCACCACTCCCTTCATCGTGAGAAGCTTCTCCTTTAGACCACCAAACACATGGCACAAACTTAGATCTGTCTTCAGGGCCGTTTCTGGCCTTTTTCTGTTCACTTCTTTTTCTCCAGGATAGGGGTCGTTTTTTTTTTTTAATTCTTCACATGATTCTTTGAATGTCTTATAAATTTTCACAGAATGCTGAACATTAAACAGGTGCCAAACTGTTTCACTTTTTGTATTTCTTTTCACGAATATTCTCTCTGCAAGGCAGTTCTGGGTATGATTTGGTCTTCCTGAGGCTTGCTGTGGAGTAGCTTTGTCCTGGCATGGTTTCACCCTTCTCTGCTTTGGCTCTCAGGGTGACCGGCTCCTCAGTGGACTTGCCCAGCTTCATGGGTACTCTGGCCATACAAAGTGTGACCCTGAGTTGAGCCTGAACCTATCTGCAACTCTGCCCTAGCCCTGCTGCCGGCCAACATGCAGGTGACCCTGTGCCTGTCTCCCTCTTCCCAGGCTTGCTGTTTCCTAACACCTGAAGACAGTTACTTCCTGTATCTGTCCAGCTCTCTGGGAGTTCCTTCCATAGTTGACCACTCTCTGGAGGCCAGAGTGGAAGTCTTACCAAGGCTACAGACTGGTGTGGGCTGCAGCTCCTTAGGCCTCTTCTAAAGGGCTCTCACACTAAACACCTTCCCTTCCTATCATCTTCAGATTCCTTGTGACAAGAGGTGGCATAAGTCTCCCAAGGACACAAAATGGGTGCGACAGAGTCAAAGAAGCCTGATCAAGGCGCCCTGGCTAATAATGGGAGAGGAGGCAGAAACCAAGTCTCTGGCCCTCCACTGCTGCCTCTGCAGCCTGCAGCCCAGGTGGCTTGGCCTTCTCCAAAGTCTAAACAGCAGAGCGGGAGGGTCAGAGCCTAGGGACAGGGCCAAGGGGCCTGCCTTCAGCAGTCATTATGTTGGAACTCATTTCACTTCCGGTGCCACGTGGCTTTGCCAGCAGTCGTGAAGTGCACTCTGAAACGGTATACCTCACATGTCAATTGTGTTCAGTACAGCTGATCTTAAATCACATGGCTTCTACGTTGGGCACTTTAACACACCCACAGGCAACCTCTAGTCAGGAAACAGTGGTCTTTCCCTCGAACACCTCTGCACTCACAGGTGGTCCACAGCCCAAGTAGGTGGGCAGCACACTCTTCGGCGTCCAGTTTCACAGAATTTTCTTGTGACAACAGGTACAAAAGAGTCTACAAAGTTCACCAAGATGTCTGCTTCAAAGAGCACTGTGAGAGTACCAGCCTCAAGAAGCCCCATACAGGTAAACCCGGGTCCAACCTATGTCCTGCATACGGCTCACAGGGTGATGGGCAGGGGTGGTGCCATGCATGCCTGAGACTGTGTGTGGGTGAGATCTGGGCACACACACACACGGGCACAGTGGGCATGGTGAGTGCGGGTGTCACTCGGCTCCTGCAGGAGCGAGACGCTCCGGGGAGAAACGTGGAGCACTCCTGGCAGGCCAAGTGCACAACAACAGAAACAGAAAAGACCTTTTTAACCTTTGCTCATTTACACCCAGGTTCCGTCCCCAAAGGGTTCAAGGTGCTCACAAGTACTCTTTGGGGTTTTACTGAAAGAAGTGCCTGAGAACATTATATGCTTTCAAAATCAGAGCCCCAATCTCAGTCTCATTCCTCAAGACCCACTGTGGCCCCACACCTTTGCTGGCTTGGCCGAGTAGAGTACCAAGCCCCGGCGCAGCTCAGCCTGAGTATGAGGCCTCACCCCGAGGCCACTCCTGCTTCCTCCTGCCCACCCGCCGCTCTCCACGCCCTCCCCAGCTAGGCTGTGTCCTCTCCTTCCACAGCCACGGCCTCCAGACAGGGGCATGGAACACATGAGCAAGAGGGCAGAGTGAGGCAGGACTAAGGGCACAGAAGTCTCCTCATTAAGCCCTTTTCCTAGTTGTTTCAGGAAACAAAGTAACCGTCAAACACTGAAGAAACAAAAGGTACCATTCCCCTGTGCCCCGAGAGCTGCTGGGAAGAGGGAGAGGAGCCCACCTACCCGGGGCCTCTGAGAGCGCTGCCACTCCCTAGGCCCTGCTAAAGCCTCAGGCCAGGTGGCTTCAGGTCCCTGACTCAGGCCTCCCAGCAGACAGAGCCTGGCCGAGCCACAGACCCAAACTCATCTCCAGGAGGAAGTGAGGCTCTGGGGTGAGGGCATATCCTGCCTTCTCTCAAGGGAACAAGGAGCAGCTGCCACAGGGGCTCACAGAAAGCTGGAAGACCACCCGGCACCTGGAGGGAGGAGACCACATGGAGGGAGGGCCTGAGGTGCTGAGGAATTCTGGGGAAACCCCAGAATGGTATTATACTGGAAGCTAAAATGGAGGCCTTAGTCAAGAAACATTTGGCAAGTCCTGAAGACGGTCCCCGACCAAGACGGTCACATGAGACACTGGAATTCTAAGCATCGTGAACTCTGGGATGGAAGAAATTTTACCTTTGTTCAATCCAGCATTTCCCAAACTCTTTTGGCAAACAAACCCCACCCAACCCCTGCCTCCCTAAACGCCACTCTGCTGGCTCTTTCAGAGCACTGGCACTCTTCACAACACTGTGGAGACACCGGGCCACACTACGAGACCCCATGAAGCTCTCGGCTCCACCTCTCCAAAAGCCCACAGAGCCTGCCTTCCTAGCACTGGGGGACAGGGAGGCTCTGTGGTCATGGGCCCTTTCAGGGTCCTTACTTCTGGGCTGAGAAAACAGAATGTCTAAAAAGCCAAGGAGCATTCCAGCTGGCTCATACACTGAGGGAAAGACAAGCTCCCCCGGGCCCCCGGGAGACCTCGCAAGCAGCAGGGTCCCATCTCAGATGGGACTTCTCTCTGCGAAAGCAGCCGACAGTGCCGGGCTCCTTCCACTCTGGGCACCACCTCCCCTGCTGACTCTGCCTCTAAGGACACACAAACAGACAGTCGAGGGCTTGCGGGCAGTCCAACCCTGGTGAGGTCAAGAGCCCACATACACCATCTGGGTGGGAAATATCTGCATGGCAGTAAGTCTCCTGAAATATTATGCATCTTTTTAAAAGCTCACCTAGCAAACCCATTTCCACAGAAACAAATGAGAAACCCCCAGCTAATGATGGATCACCAGCTGTGGAGCACACCTGTTCTTATGACACGCTGGGGCAAACACAAGCAGGAAACAGGAGCACACCACTCAGACGCCGCCAGGAACCACATGGAGACTCCTTTAACACAGACCAGCCTGGTCGGTGCCCAGTGGAGGTGGGTGGAGGGGCAGCCACCTGCTGATGCCAGTCTAACAACCCAGTGCCCGCTCAGGTTCCCAGGGTGGGCACAGGTCCTCCCCCACTCCAGGCCCTGCCTCCCTGCACTCAGGCCAGGCTTGGGCTCAAAGGGCAGCGGGGAGGGCATGCCTGGTGCTCTTCTCATGTCTGGATCTGTTGATCCTTCAAAGGACTTGGGACGAGCTCACTACACTCCACCCACCTTAGGAGTTTCCAAAACCTAGGAAGATGAGCTCTAAAAACTGGATACAGAAAAGGATACAGAAACAAGGCCCTGGATGGGTCAGTTCCCTTTGTGACCTCTGGCCTCAGGCCTCTAGAAAACAGATGGCCAGGCCTGCACACACACCAGCCCCCAAGAGTCACTGAAGCACCTACGATCTAGCGCAAGCTATGGCATCCCTGAGCATGGTCTATCCTCCACGCAGCTGGCCTAGCGGGGCCATTAACATCACTTCTGCAGTGCTTAGAAACCAGCCCTCAGATTCCAGTGTGAGAAAGGTCTCCCGAACCAGGAGGAGGACAGACTTCTACCACAGACGTGGGCAGTGGGGAAGTGGAGACAAGGTGAATCCTCCTACCTGCTGCACATCATTCATGCTGCATATGGTCCATGCATTTGGAGGTGGAAGTGTTCATTACTACTAAAATGGAGCTTGGACAGTTTCAGGCTGCACCGTGATTGCAGACTTCTTGTGCAGGGCAGTGAATGCTTCTGGCTTGCAGATCAGAGGCTCTGTGGCCACTGCTCAGCTCTGCCTCTGCAGCATAGCCATGGATGTGCAGCTGAATGTGCGTGGCTGTGCTCCCCTGAAGCTCCACTCAAAAGAATAGTCACAGGGTGGACCTCTGATCTGTGAGGTCACCCAGGCTTTGGCCTCATGTAGTGGAAGCCATCCCCTGGGTGACAAGTCACCACCAAGGCTCCAAAGACCCACAGAAGACTTACACAGAAAAAAAAAAAAAAAAAAAAAAACCCTCCTCAGAAAGCCAAGGCACACCACCATGAAGCAGCAAGTTCTTCTCGCCAGTCTGAAGCTAACAGAGGAACGCTCTGGGCAGGCTGGACGAGACCACATGCAGGGGTCCTTTCAGTCCATGACCAGAGCAGACCTCTGGGGCCTCCAGGTAGAAACACAGCCTACCACACATCATAGAGCACGTGTGCGCCCCAGCACCGCCCCACACAGCTGTCTTCTCCCTGCAGTGTGGGCACAACTACAGTAGTCAGGCCCCCTTTCTCAGTGGAGGACAGCCACTCACACAACTAGAAATGGAGCACAGTCACATCATGCCAGAGGCCTCCTTCCTCCTGGGGTCTATAAAAGCATTCTTTGAAGAGGTGCATTTTAGATTTAACTGAAATGGTGTGTGCACACCTGTGCACTGTGAAGTTTGCTGTTTTCAGAAGGGAGGAAGAATGATTCAAGAAAAACCCTACTGTGCCCTGCACACATCCAAGGACAGATGGCCCCAGACACAGTTAGTCAGAAGCCAGTCCACAGACATGCAGGCTGACCTCCACTGCAGCACCAGGCCCATCACTGTCCCTCTACATGACACCCCAGATCACTAGGAAATAGCAGGACCAAGGTCACCCCACGATAGGAGATGAGACTTCCTCTACCACACTGAAGACCAAGACCCTTAGCCACCAGCCAGCCATGACCTGGACCCGGGTGTTAGCTCAGAGTCTTTGTTTCAACAAGAGACAGAGCAGGATGCTGTGCTGTCACGCTGTCAACCCACATTGAGGCCACACAGGTGGAGTGTCTGGTAAAAGAATGTCCCAGTATTGAGGGGTTACAGTCCACCCAGACATCCCAGGGAGTGGCCACTGCTGTTCTAAAATGTCCTTCTTAAGACTAACATCTTCCTCAGAAACACTTCAAGTCCATCTCAGCAAAGGTCACATGGAACCAGAACAGGAAATCCGAATGCCGAGGTCACCGTCTGCCACCAGCACTGGGGATGAGTGGCCCTCTAATCACACTCAGGCCACCGTCTGCCACCAGCACTGGGGATCAGCGGCCCATTTAATCATGCTCAGGCTTAGGATTCTTCTCAGCTCTCATGGGGCCCAAAAAAGTGATGGTCACTGGATAACACAAAGTGAAGAGCAAGCAGCAACCTGGCAGTGAGCACCTGCACTCCCCACTCACCCACAGCCACAGATAGCCCTTTCCCCAGTGCCTTCACTCATGTGCTCCCTGTGGAGACCCATAGGCCAGGGCCGGCTGACCAGGCCCTGCACCTTCCTTAGCAGGACCTCCTCCACTAGCAGCTACTGCTTTTCTTTGCAGCCCAACCCCATGGTGCGTGGAGAGCACAGGCACCTCCACACCTCAGCACTGAATCCCCACAACCCAGCCTAGGCCTGCCACGACCCCACTCTGAAGGAGGAACACAGCTATGTCACTCACCTCCTGCAGTCCTCAGACAGCTGCACTCTGCTCAGCCAGGCTGCAGCATGGTTTCTGAGCCTTGGCACTGACACCTGGGGCTGACCATGAGTGTGGGGCTCCCTGTATGTCAGGGTGTTCTGCAGCATCCCTGGCCTCTGTCCATAGATCCTAGCAGCACCCTACACCAGGGTCATGGCAACCAGTATGTCTCCCAAGACTTCCAGATGTCCTAAGGATCAAGGTCACCCCCGGGTAAGCACTGTGGCCTTGAAGGATTCTCACATACATGAGAAGAATGAGGCCAAGCATCAGAGGAGTGTCATGTGACTAATCAAATGCCACCAAGCAGACCCAAGGTGCTTTCTGTAGCACCAATCCTCGCAGTACCCTTAGGAAAAGCAACAGAGAACCTTCTAGGAGGCCCTAGTCCTCTGGGCCCCTCTGAGCACTCGCACCATCAATGCCAGGCTTCTACCTCAGAGTTTGCCTCACCCCATTTCCAGCATGTCACACTGCTCCTCACACCCCTGTTCCCCAGGGTGATGTCCACACCCTGGGCATTTGAGGAGCCCTCTGGAACAAATCCACGAGCAGTCCTGGGCCTGCGCTCTTCTCCTCTGGTCCTCAGAACCTGTTGTCACGCAGTGGGGTATGACTGTCTCAGCCTGCTCCCCAGCCCCTCCCGAGCCAGCACTCTCCAGACCGTCACTCTGGCAGCATTAGCAACAGGTCAGAGAATCAGGCCTGGAATGACCACCAGGAGCTGGCAGAAAGCCAACATGACTGAGCTGGAAGGACGGGTCTTCAGAGACAAGTGCTGGTGCTCTGCGGGCCTGCAGAAGCCGTGCACAATCCCAGAACACATCACCAGCAGCGCCTTTCATTCTGCTATACACTGAATGCAACTGAGTAGCAATGAGATGTTTTGGATTAAAAACAGGAGTATTTTTATGGAAACTCGCTACTTGTTTTCATAAAATAAAGTGCTATGATGTACTATAGCCTTGATTTTACCTTTATCACCACAGGACATACACAAGGACTCTTCAGCCAGCAGGCCCCTCCTCCACTCCCTCATGGTATTAGCACTGACATTTTAAGACAGGAAAAATCAAATCAAATTTGCAAGTACTGAGTCCCATTTTAAAAGTTGCCTTTTATTAGGATAGAACAGTGCCTGCCCACAAAACCTGGTGACAGACCACACCAGGGCATCCTGTGTGGTCTGAATGACTTTTTCATCAGAAGACCTGTGTGAGAATGAAAAACATTGAGAAAGTCCAAGTGAAGCTCCCAAGGCTTGGACAAGGTGCATGTCCCCCGACAGGCCCAGGCCCTGCTCCCTATCCATCCTTCGTCACAGCTGCTCCTCTTTGTCCTCAGATGTGCTGCTCTCAGGCTCCTCTTCCTCTTCCTGCTCCTCCTCCTCCCGAGCCAAGAGCTTTTTAAAAACCTCAAACTCTTCAGCAGAAGAACAGGCTGTTTTGGCCAAAAACTCACTTTCTGACACTCTGAGAATGTCCTTAAGCAAAGGGTTAGTGATTTGCGTCTGCCCCTTCTTGTCAGGGGTTTGGTATCGTCCTAGGCGCTCCAGGTAGCTGTGTCTCTGCTTGATCTTGTTTACTGAGTACTGAAGGAAGTCAGTCCTCACTATGTCCAGGTGCTTGACTCCCATCCTAAAGTATGCATACTGGGAGACACACACAGTGAGGACTCCTCCCCACACACTCTAAAACCACACTCTATAGAGCACTGAGAAAGAAAGGCCTGATTAATAACAGCAGAAACTCACTAATATACTGACACTTGTGTGGAAACTGATGGTTTTCAAAGCGTTTTCAAAATCTAATACTGAGAAAAACGCAGCAGAAAGTAAATTAGTGGGGAAGAAATCAACACTGCTCTTGACAAACCCAGGAGGAGGCTATAGGCGTGGAGGACCATGAGTGTGGAAAGTGCAGGCAAGACTCAGAAAGCACCCAGGAATCCGACCCAAGTTGTCATAACTTACTCAGACATTAGGCCAATTATCACAATTACATTTTCAAAATCATGCGAAAGTATGTTCTAAGGAAAGGAAAGTTTCAGCTGCTTCATAGCTGTTTTGGATACCCACCTAGGACTCAGAGAATGGAACTGTCATTCATTATTATGGAAGAAATAGAGCAGGTCTGATCTGGAAAGGAGGAATAATAGAACCAGCACCATGTTTCCTAGGACCAAGGACGGCATGGAGAGGCCCTTCCCCTCGTCCACTCAGAGGCTCCCTACACACAGAACCAACCTCACTACACCCAAAACCCTTGCCCTTCCTGCTGGCTGCTGCAGCTGTGCTTACCTGGAATTTGTATTCCAATTCACTGGGGTTCTCCTGAAGAACACTGGGGCATCTGTGCAAAATTTCAGTGACCTGCTGAGCTGTGAAAAGGCACTTCTCCTTGAGCAACTTGACAGTGTCATCAATGTCCTGCTGACGCATGGTGAAGACTTCAGGGCAACCGTGGAGCATCCGCCTTAGTTTCCCTGAAGAACATGAAGAAAAGGACAGCACATAATTGCACGGTATGCCGGAACACAAAGACTAGCTCCAACAGCCCTGACCGAAGCCTGCATGAGAAAAAGGAGGAAGGTCCTTTCCCCCAGAGCATGAGTGCTTGTTCCAGCTCACCACAGAAATGACTTCTAGACTCACCAGCCCCCCCCCCCACCTCCCCGCCTGTTTCTGGCTTCCCATCTGAAGGTGCTAGCTTCATGTTCTAGGTCTCCTCTTGCCCTCCTCACCTAGAAAAGAATTTTACAGGGTTTCACCAAGAAGATCAGACAGCAAGATGGGAAACTGGCTTCCCCAGAGTGGGACTACAGACTGTGGTTTCTCTCTTTAATAAAACCATCACTGAAGCACTGTCCACCAGCACTCTCAAGACCTGGGAGTCGGACCTCCATGAAAAGGCTTCCATATCAATAATGATGATGTTGAGAACACAAGAAAGATGTTGACAAGAAAGATGTTCCCAATACACAACCACAAACACCAGTGCCCTGACTAACAGGGTGACCATGTGTTCTATCCAAACCAGGTCACCTGTGAGTGAAAGAGGCCTTGAGAGTAATTGCATTAAGATGACTTGTATAGAGGGGCACAGCAGCACCTGTCATCCCAGCAACTCAAGAAGCTGAGGCAGGAAGATGGTAAGTTCCACACTAGCATCAGCAATTTAGAGAGGCCCTATTTCAAAATAAAAAGGGCTGGGGATGTGGCTCAGTGGTAAAGCACCCCTGGGTTCAGTCCCCAGGACCACACACAAAGGTAGATGGTCTAAATTGGGACTATCCCAGGCAAACTAGGGTATATGGTCTTCACAGGAAACACTCAGAAAAATTTAATAACTAGAAACTGAAAGTCACTTTCTTTAAACATTTCAGTTTCCCAAACACTGTCTTACTAAAAAGTGAGAAATGGATTTGGGAGTTTAGGTGTTATCTTCATCTCTTATAGCTATGCTGAGTTGCTAATTAATAACCATAGCACATACCATATTAAATCTAGTATCTCGTATTACCCTTTAAGAGAATTATACAAGACTACCTTCTTGTTTATTTTCTGGACAAAGAATTCCATATAGACCCTAACAAATAATGGGCCCAAAAATATTCCTCTTCAATTAAAAAAAAATTTCTAGGAAGTGAAAAAAAATAATAATGGAACATCTGTGGTCAAAGTGGTTGGGGTCCTTGAAGCAGACAACATCCTCCTTCTCCAGAAGGTTCTTAAAGTGACCCAAAAAAACTTCAAGGATCTCTTGAGGTGTGAACACCACTGGAGGAGGGGGACAGCTATAGAAGCCATTCTACCAGCTTCCCAGGAACCTGAAGGATCTCTCAGGTTCCACTGGATTCTCGGTCTTTATAAGCGATGGTGTCCTCAGCCCTACAATGCACAAAGCATAAAGAACACATCACGTGGGCTTGCACGTCAGAGCCTCCACATATGCACACACACAGAGAGACCAGCACCACACAGCAAGAGTAACCTACTGAACACAGACCATGTGCCAACACTGTCCTGGAAGCAAGAGATCCTAGGTGAACACACTACACAAGGACTGCCCTGGCCCCGGTTCCCTCCTAATCTCCCCACATTCTTTCTGCAATGGCTTCTGCAAAGGCTGCAAACAGTCTCCCCTAGGACACTGAACTCTCCTCAGAAACCTTTCCTAAGCCATCACACCTTAAGCTCCTCCTTCCCCAACTCTGACTCTTCTCACACCACATAAAATCTGCACCCTGTACCTTCCCCAAGGCCCAGCTTTCGCAGGTAATTGGAGCGCTTCTTCATTTGTACAACTGGCAGTTTCAGTAACTGGGGACTCTTCTTCAAGACCACACACACAGGCTCAGGATTCAGACCCAGGAGTATCAATTCTGAAATGATGTCCAGCAACTGCTGAAGATTGGCACCTGGCAATGTGCTGAGCAAATCCTTGACATGGGCATCACTGAAACCCATGTCCAGGAGGGAACTGATGACCTTTTCTGGCTCTAACGACCCACTATCCACAGGTGTGCTCTGCTTCTCAGGGAGGCCCTGAACAGGATTTGTCCTGCACCCTGGTTGCTGCACAGAGTTTCTGGGTCCAACACGGAATGCCTCCTCCAGGCTCCCTCCATGGGAAGCGGTCGTCTGTTTAGTCCTTCCCCGTTCGGGGGGATAAGAAGTCCGCCTGGCCACACAGGCCCAGGAGAGTGGGACTAGGCGTTGCCCCCCGAGGACCTGGAAGACAGAAGCGACTTCAGAGCCCCAGTCCCACCGAGGGTCGAGGACTCCCAGTGCCGACGGCGGACGCCG
>NW_026000005.1:53398276-53465771 GCF_001458135.2 Marmota marmota marmota
GTCGGTTCCGGCCCGGAGCGGAGGGCCCGGGCTCCGAAAGCCGGGGAGGTGGGCCGGGCAGGAACGCACGGCCCAGAGCGAAACGGCAGCACCCGGGGCACGAGCCTCCGAGGACACCGCAGCCCCCGGCGGGCCCGCGCAGGCCGAAGCGTCTTCCTGAGGGGCCCTCGCCGCTCCAGAAGTGTTCGGAGCAAGCCGTGGGAACGAGGGCGCCTTCCCCGCCACCTTGGAGGAAGACGGAGTTTACTGCTCGGAAGCGCCATCTTGGAAACCCCTGAGATGAGCAGGACCTTTAAAGGACCAGCAGGGGAGTGAGACCCAGGCGGGAAGTGCACCGTGTGGCCTGAGCTGGCCTGGGTTGGGCCTGAGCAGAGGCGGTTTCCATCGGCAGCCTCCGTGGTGCTGGTCAGGTTGAATGGCGGCAGCCCTCAGTCTCCGATCTCAGCAGGAGGAAGCTGTTCCCCATGCAGCCTACTTTATAGGCATTTTTTTGTTTTCTCGACTGACAAAAGGACTTAATTCTTGCAGGGATACCTGTTTGTGCCAGACACTGAGATGGTGCTATTTATTTAAATGTGTCTTTTGACAGAAGAGGAAGATTGTGTAAAACTAAAGAATTGGTTGCTTAAAAAAAAAAAAAAAAAAAAAATCTAGTTTTCTTTAAATGCTCAACTGTTAACACCACAAAATAAATTGTTAGTGCTTTTACATCCAAAGCCAAAGGAAATCCTATGAGTGTCCCCCAACCCCCAGGGAGGAATCAAGGAACCTGAGCACATCAGCACTCTAGATAGAGTGATGTCTGGCTGCAGGGGTTACCATGAAAAATGGGCAGCATCTTCAGCGTTTTGTGAAACTTTGCTTTCTTGAACCATACTTGAAACATGCAGAGGAACAACTGTCATCTGCAGCCTCAGAACTTCTCTCTCCAGATTCTTTCTGCAGAGAACATCTGCAAAGCCTCAGACCACCTACTGCCAGCCAGCCAGATGTTTTCATTGCTTTTTCTTATTAAAACAATGCATTCTGTGATATCTTGTGCTTTATAACCATCATGAACACAAGGGAAGACGTTTAATTCATGAAAACAGTATTTAGATCATCAGAAATCTCATTTTAATTCTGCAGCAAAAAAGGTCACTAACTCCTGGTAGCTGGGCCTGGAGACCCTCACGCAAACACAGAGATGGGGCTGGGTCTGCTGTAGGGCATCTGCAGAGTGTTAGCAGGCCACCCTGGGTCCTCAGCAGTCTCCTTGAGAGCTCAGACACCTGGCAGACCTGGCCCTGCTGAGCTGTGCTTAGAGAAGGGAAGTGTCTGAGGATGTGGCAACTCCCCAGGCATCTGAGGGGGAAAAGCTTCAGAGCCCAGGGCAGTGTCCAGCACCCTGTGAGACTGTCTCCCAGACTGACAGAGACTAGACTTCTCTGCAGCTGCAGCAAGCTGTGCATAAACAGAAAAACAAGGCAAGTCCTTCTCACACCAGGCCTGGTGGACAGTTCATAGAGTTCCCATTAGGGGGATCATTTATTAACAAAATGGCTTTAATTTGAAAGTATTCAAGGAAATAAATTAATGAACTAGTGTGGTTATTTGCTAACCGGTTGTATAGACTGCACACATCAATTCTCAGCTGAGCACATACCAAGTCACAGGGAACAAAGTTTGTATATATATACACACATAAAAAAAAAATAGATAATTAAAACACTCTTCCCTCTATAAGCTCACAAATAAAAGAACTTTAATAAAGTAATTGTACATTACAATGCTTTCTCAGGGTCACAAAAAAACACGGACTCCAAGTTTACTTTATAAACCTAAGAAAACAGTCACACCTGCTCCCATTGTGGCACTTGTCCAGTTGTATGTGGGCTTTTAGAAGGTAAATTGGGCTCCATTCTTGAGAATTTACTTTCTTTTAAGTAGACAGGACCTGAAATCTATGATTCTCCAACCTGAGTGAAGAAGAGCAGCAGGAAGTGTGTGTGTTCAGCCCACTGGTGGGGAGGGGTCCTCAGGACACAAGCAGCACTGGCCACTGGGGGACTCGCTAGAGGCAGGAAGCCTGCAGAGCCCCCGAGCCCGAGGCACGTCGCTCAGGCTCCTGTTGCCCAGCTCCAAACTTGCAGTGGACAGGAGGCTGCTCTCTGATGGGAGGAAAAAGACTTTGTGTCCCAGGCTAACAATTGGAGATTTTGGGGGCGTGGGGGAAGTGGGGGTACTAGGGATTGAACCCAGGGGAACTTAAACACAGAGCCAAATCCCCAGCTCTTTTTTTGAATATTTTATGTGAAGACAGAGTCCTGCTAAGTTGCTGAGGCTGGCTTTGAACTTACGCTCCTTGTGCCTCAGCCTCCCAAGTCACTGGTGTGCGTCACCATGCCTGACAACAGAAGATTCTAAAACGCTTTCTCACTACAAGTCTGAGGAACAAGGAGTGGGAGGGAGACTTTGGAAAAACCACAGTCAGTGTTCTGGACATGACAAGGTGCTGGGGGATTCTAAGCCCAGGGCCACTGGTGCCAACTTGGTCCACCTGCTCTGAGCCGTGGTTCTGGCTTGTACCAGAGCCTTGTCCCCATGATCCCCAGGGTGTCACACATCTGTAGCCAACACCAGCTGCACTCCTCAGGCCCTGGCCCCACTGCTCCTGCCCAGGGCTCTCCTGGGCACTTGCCCTCCCTCAAGGCCACAGCCATTCCCTGAACCCTGGTGACACCCAGTGGCCTCTGGCACAGAATCCATCCCTCTCTGACAGGCAGCTGCGAGGCCTGACATGTATCCAGGACAGCAAGGAGGAGGGGGCCTCCCCTGGCCAGATAGCCTGGGCACCTCCCCACACCAAGCAAGCTCTCACCTGGCTGGCTTATTCGACACACCTCTTCCCAGGTGTAAGCAGCCAGATTCACAGGCTGTGTTAGCCACGGATC
Source organism: Marmota marmota marmota (assembly GCF_001458135.2). Taxonomy (NCBI): domain Eukaryota; kingdom Metazoa; phylum Chordata; class Mammalia; order Rodentia; family Sciuridae; genus Marmota; species Marmota marmota. Next base: position 53,401,210 of record NW_026000005.1, read on the forward strand.
CATCACCAGCTTCTCCAGAGTGGTGCGCCGCTCAGGGGCAGGCTGCAACAGCCCAGACACAAGGCTCATGAGTGCTGGGGATGAAGAAACACAGGTGGGTCCAGGCTGGGGCTAGCAGAGCACATCTCAGACCCCCACAGAGTCTCTTCGAGGCAGGAGGAAGAGGAGGCTGGGGCTCAGGCTGGGCCTGGAATGCCCAGGGAAGGCCTCCTGGGGAGATAGACACCCCTAAAATGGAAGCCTGGAGCTTGAGACCCAACTCACTCAGACTCAGAGGCCTGGCGCCCCAGATGGCCTGCTGTCAGGAGCGCAGCTCTGCAGAGCTGTGAGTACTCGGGGTGGACACAGAGGCTGGAGAGAGGCAGCTGGCAGGGTGCCCCCGACTGGCCCCATGGGAAGGGCATGGACTCTGAGAGAAGCTGAAGCTTTGGCTCTAGATTTGGGTTCCATTTCCTCCAACAATGTGGGTGTCAGGGACACCTTGTGGACCTGTGAGAACCCCTGGGACAACCTCTGTGAATGGAGCCGCATGCTACAGAGCTGTGACCTTAGCACAGCTCTAAAAATGCTCTGCTAGGGTTCCCTAGTGGGTTGTGTCCCCAAAACTGTGCATGTTGAAGTGGTAACCCCGTTGTGACATCAGGGAGGTGGGACCACCAGAGGCCATCAGGGTTAGTTGAGGCCTGAGGTACAGGGTGAGCATCCCTATAAGAGAGGGAAAGGACTAGGCTTCCAATCCACAGAGGACACCTACAAGCCAGAAAAAGAGCCCTGACCAAGAACAGAACCCAGGGCACCTCGCCCTCAGATTTCCAGCTCCCAGACTGTGAGGAATCAATGTCTGTTGTTTGAGGGCCCATCTGCAGTGCAGTCACCCAGCCTGAGCTGACCCAGACAACAGTTTCTAACAAGAAAAGAATCCAGGCACAGATGTTGAGCACGAGGATGCTGCTGTCTTATAGATTTTAACGTGGGAATTGGGAACCCTGGTGTCCAGTCACCTGGCTAACACCTGACCGTTCCTGCCAGTCCCTGGGGCCCCTCCTGGTGTGGAAGCACTGAGCAGCCCACTCCAGGCTGGGAAGCCTTTCTGGCCACTGATCCCACATCTGCCTCACCACCTGGTCCTCACTCCAGAGGCAAACAGCATGCAGCCTGAGGGGAGCTGAGCCCTCAACCATCACCCTGCTCTGGAAGGGGAAGCTCCAAGGTGAGTGGTCAGGGTCTAGTCCTTCCTCTGACCTACATGCCTGATCTTCCCGGTGCTGCTCAGAAAGGGTACAACTGTGAAGTCTGTCACTGACAAAGGGCCTCTAACACCCAAGAGACACTAATAAGAACTAAATCATCCAGAGTTTTTTAAGTCTTCTTGAAATCACTCATCTGCCTGTGTGTGCACACGCACGCATTACTAGGGGTTGAACCTAGGGTCTGTGCATGCTAGGCAAGTGCTCTGTTTTACGGGGTCTCATTAAGTTGCCCAGTCTGGGGCAACTTGGGCTCTCCTCCTGCCTCAGCCCTGGTGTGCCACCATGCCCGACTCAAATCATTCTTATGTTCAGATCAAAGCACAGGAAATAGAAAAGGAAGGTAAATAAGATCACTGGTATGAGAGGAAACAGAAACAGGAGCTGACAGCAGCTCAGGACACGACATCTCCCCACCATCTGGGAATCCTGCTCACCCTGGGAAACAGGGCGTGGGGGGTGTATAGCTGCCTCCATGGTCTCCTCCACTTCACAGAAGGGGTTCTCCTCGAAGACCAGTGTGTACAGTGTGACCCCCAGAGACCACATCTCCAGCTCCGGACCTCTGTAGCTGTGAGGAGGAGAGAGCATCTCAGGGCTTCATGGAATAGCACAGGCGTGCCCAGCCCACCCACAGTGAGCACTGGGCCCTCTGCCACCAGCTAGGTTTCCCTGCATGGGAAGGCCTTCAGGGGACCGCAGGCCGGGGGGAGGGCTTCCTGGAGAAGGTAGGGAGGTCAGGAGCGGCCTCATGAGGGGTCATCAGCACAGAGTGGTGTGCTTTGTAGAAAGACCACATGACAACGAGGTCAGGCTCAGAGCAGTGAGAACACAGGACAAGTGGACAGAGCAGGCAGAGGACAGTAGGACAGGGTGGGGCCAGGAACTGGTCCAGATGGAAGAAGAAGACTGGGGAGGGGCGGGGCACTGTTATTTCCTGTTATCACACAACCTCACGCATGCTGTCAGCTACACCAGGCCGTCAGGTGGTTGAACCCTAACCCTCCCAGCAGCCTAGCAAGAGGAATGTCGTCCTCATTCTACACCAGAGCACACGGGGCTTGGCAAGGTGGAGCAGCTGCCAAGCAGGCCCATGGCCCTGCACTGCCCTGTGCTGTCCCACGCTGCCCAAGGCCCTGAGTGTCAGTCTGTGGAGCTCAGAGCAGTCTGAAGCAGGCACCAGCTGGGAAGCAACAGTGCCCACGAGAGCCACCATCAGACATGGAGCCCTGAGCAGCCACAGCATGAGAGGGGCCCAGGACAGGGCCTCTGCTGTCCAGGGACCACAGGAGCCTGGGCCATAAGAGGCAGACACCCAGGCAAGGGCAGCAGAGGCCACCACAGAGCGAGTGAACGGGCGGCTGCAGGAAGCTAGAGCAGGTAGTCAAGTAAACAGCTTTGCCTTTATGTCATCTCATGGCAGAGATTTCAAGAATGTTGGAAAGAGTGGGGCTGGGACTGGCCAAATGATACATGTTCTAGGCTCGCAGGCGTGTGGCCTTGTGCCAGCTACTCAGCTCTGCTGTGATGGCACAGAGCAGCCACAGAGGATGAGAAGGCGCATGTGCACATGGCCATGTTCTAATAAGACTTTTATTTGCAAAGCCAAGGGTAGGAGCTACTCGCACACAACCACAGGTTCACAGTAGCCAGCCAGCCAGGTGGCGGCAGCAGCAAGCACCCACCAGCAGCTGGTACCAGCCCACAAAAGGGAGACCGTGCCCCAGCGGCCACGTGAGGAACCTTGAGGACCTGATTCTGAGCCAGACAAGCCAGCAGTAGGAAGGCAAGCACCGCAGAATCCCACTCCTGGGAGGTCCAGTCCCTAAAGGAAGCAGGTCTGTAGAGACAGAGGTAGGACACCAGAGGCAGAGGCTGCAGAGGGTCGTGGGTGTTAGTGTTCAGGAAGATAAAGAGTTCTTTGGGGGACTGGGATTGTGGCTCAGAGGTGGAGCACTCGTCTAGCACGTGCAAGACCCTGGGTTCGATCCTCAGTGCCATATAAAAAAATAAAATAAAGATATGTGTCCACCTATAAGTAAAAAATAAATATTAAAAAAAAAAAAGTTCTTTGGGTAGATGGTGGCTGTGGTTGCAAGACAGCATGAATGTGTTTACTGCCCCTAAGCTCAGGCTTAAGATGGCAAATTTTACGTTATGTATGTTACCATAATAAAAAAATATATATAAAAATCAGACTGGGGGCTGGGACATAGCTCAGTTGGTAGAGTGCTTGCCTCACATGCACAAGACCCTGGGTTCAATCCCCAACACCACAAAAAAAAAAAAAAACAAGAATCAGACTGGATACGGGCCAGGAAGGATGACCACTGCTAGTGAAGGTGGAAATCGCAGCTCAGACAGCCTTTTCAGGACAGTGGAGAGGACGGGCAACAGGACACAGCCAGGGCTGACCCAGAGGCCAGGAGCAGGACTGTCCCCCTGCATAGCTAATAGGAGGCACGGCATCAGAAGAAAAGGCAAGACAAGGGCTCTGGGAGAGGTGAGAGCAGGATTGGGGCTCCTCTAGGTTGTAGCTGGTCAGTCTGAGAGGAGGTCACTGAGCAGCTCAGAGCCACAGCCCAGGTTGGAACCCACACCCCTCATGGAAGCTGCACAGCTGAGCATAGGGGCAGGACCTCCTAGGCAGCCCTGTCCTGGGCCACAGTAGACATTTAGTTTCCCTCCCACACTGGAGTAGGGTGACCACCCCAGCATTCATGGATGCCAGGGTAACCAAATCAATCCGAAACGTCACTTAGGGAGGTTCCAACAGAACCCCACACTCCACGCAGGCAAAAAGTCCAGTCACTGCACACAGGGGCCAGACAGGCCCAGGAAAAGGCTGGAGCAGGCTGAGGGCTGCCATGCTCTGGGACTGCCATGAGCAGCCTGGAACCTGCACTTCCCAGCTCAGGGTGAGGGACCTGGGAGACTGTGCTCTGGGCCCTCACCTCCCAGCTCAGGGTGAGGGACCTGGGAGACTGTGCTCTAGACCCTCACCTCCCAGCTCAGGGTGAGGGACCTGGGAGACTGTGCTCTAGACCCTCACCTCCCAGCTCAGGGTGAGGGACCTGGGAGACTGTGCTCTAGACCCTCACCTCCCAGCTCAGGGTGAGGGACCTGGGAGACTGTGCTCTAGACCCTCACCTCCCAGCTCAGGGTGAGGGACCTGGGAGACTGTGCTCTAGACCCTCACCTCCCAGCTCAGGGTGAGGGACCTGGGAGACTGTGCTCTAGACCCTCACCTCCCAGCTCAGGGTGAGGGACCTGGGAGACTGTGCTCTAGACCCTCACCTCCCAGCTCAGGGTGAGGGACCTGGGAGACTGTGCTCTAGACCCTCACCTCCCAGCTCAGGGTGAGGGACCTGGGAGACTGTGCTCTGGGCCCTCACCTCCCATGTGAGCCTTCGGAGTGTGTGGCACAGTGGTGACCACAACCAGACACTCTGGATCCAGGCCAAGGGCCAAGTCCAGCTCCAGCCAGCCCAGCAGGGTAACCCTGCACACTGCTGACAGGACCATACAGGCGGGTCATGCCCAATCACCCACTCCCCTCCAGAGGTGCATGTTAGCTGCATTTCTCTTAATACCAATGTGTCTGAACCTGACTTAATAAAATACTTCGTATGTGGAGACACCCAATTTGTGCATGCAAGAGACGGTGAGGATGTGTACATAGCAGAAACCACTGTCAGCCGACTCCTCTGGGGACTCCTAGCACTAGGAGGAGACGCTGCGAGGGCCATCCCCTGCCGTCCACAGGCTCCCCCACCTGAGGAGAAGCAAACTCATCTTCCCCCAGGGTCCACTTCCTCCCCAGCAGGGGCAGCACCCTGGGGCTGACTGTGGCCAAGCAGTACCAATGAAGGGCCTCTCAGGGACTAAGCCCCCACCGTCCATCCTCCCCACAACTCCTAGAGCTTCTACTCTGGCTATTGCTTGATTTCTAATGTGGGCAGCCTGACAAGACTTTATTGAAGTGGGTTATTATTCCTGTCACCAAATAAACCTAGCTAAAGAAGAGTTTTTCGGGCTAGGGTTGTAGCTCGGTGGTAGAGCTCTTGCCTCGCCTGAATGAGGCACTGGGTTCGATCCTCAGCACCACATAAAAATAAATAAATAAAATATAGACATTGGTCCATCTGCAAATAAAAATTAAAAAAAAAAAAAGAAGTGTCTTCACTTTACGTAGTAAAGTCCCATCTTTTATTTTTGCAGGGTTTTGTGTATTTTTTTGTTGTTTTTGGTACTGGGGATTGAACCCAGGGTGCTCTACTACTGAGTCATACCCCCAGCCCTTTATTAAATTTTATTCTGAGATAGGGTCTCATTACGTTGCTGAGGCTGGCCTCAAACTTGTGATTCCCCTGCCTCAGCCTCCCAAGTTGCTGGGGATACAGGTGTGTGCCACTGCTCCCAGCAAGTCCCATTTTGGGGGACCCTCATCTTTACTTTCTATATTTTCCTAATTTATATCAAACTCAAGAAAAACAAAAATTGAGAAACAAAACATAGTAGAATGAACCCATGTCCACTGCCCAGCACCCTCTGACCACTTTGCATGTTTGCCCACTTATTCTCTGAAACATAACCCTTTATCACTCAGCACCCTTGTCACAAAGAGGCACTGACCAAAGCCATTTCCCCTAAAATCAAACTAATCCTGAGGCCCAGTGGAAAGGGCAGGCACAGTGACAGGGCACACACGAGCTACGTACGGATTCCCCATGAGGACCTCAGGAGCACAGTACTCGATCGTTCCACAGAAGGTGTAAAACAATTTGCCCCTTTCCAAGTAGGCAGCCGATCCAAAGTCGATCAGCTTGATAGTGAAGTCCTCCGCGATCACAATGTTCTCATCCTTGATATCCCGATGCACGATGCCCTTTGAGCGCAGGTAACCCACTGCTGACACCAGCTGGAATTAGGCAGAGGCATTTATTGTCAAAATAAATGCTTACAAGAGGGGCTGGAGTTGTGGCTCAGTGGTAGCACGCTTGCCTAGCACGTGTGAGGCACTGGGTTCGATTCTCAGCACCACATACAAATAAAATAAAGGTCCATCAACAACTAAAAAAAAAAAAAATAGTTTATATATATAAACAAGAAAAATACCACCAACAAAACTCGTTTGCCAGTGCATCATGCTGGGGGCTGGAGACCCGATCTGGTCCCCGTGGGAGGCACAGAAACCAGCTTGGCAGGAACAGACCTCAAGAACACACGGAGAGCAAACAACCGTATAGACTGGTGTCCAACAGGAAGTGCCCACGAGCAGCTCATGGGGCAGGAGAGCCACTTGCCCAGGGTCCAGTCGGCAGGGGGTGATTGAGAAGGTACAGATGCTCCTGCCCAGGGCTCTGGGAGATCTTCAAAGAGCAGCAAGGCACACCCACAAGGATTCCCCACGGAGCAGGACTCTGACCATCTGGAATGAGGGGCTCCACTGGAAACAAGCTCCTCTCCAAAAGTCATGGACCCACCTGCCTGGCCCCCTCTGCATCTCCGATGGCAGAGGCCCCACCTCTCCTGCCTCTCCATGGATTCCAGAAAGACACACAGCGGGTCTGACTGCATCACGGTGTGGGTAGCTGGACCCATCAACTCAACAATCCCAGAGTGCAGTCAATCATTTCAAAATCAATCAGAAGCAAACTAATGGCAGGACCACTAAGCCCACTAAGTAACTTACACTTAATAAACAAATATATGTATGTATGTATGTATATATATATATATATATATATACACACACACACACACACACACACATAAGTAGTTCATACCTACACACCTACACACACACACATTCACATGCACATACATGCACACGTGTTCACACTTGCACATAAACAAGTGCATGTGCATTCATATGTAGACATAAACCAAACAGACATGCATACATGCACACACAGCATATTCCCGTCAGGCCCAGTCAATGACAGAAGCCACGTTTTCATTACAACATGGAAAGTCTCACTAAGACTTATTAACTAGTGCTGAGCGGGGAGGAGAAGCCAACCTCCTGCCGCTCTCCCATGCCTTGCACACAAGGGCTGCTCGCAGGACTCCACAACAGTTCACAGGCTTCGGCTCCCATTGCACCCCAGGCCTGGCAGACGGGGAGCTGCGGCAAGGTGCTGATAACTGGCAGTATTGTATATGATAGTGTGTCTACTCCAAACTAAGGATCTGTGTTCAACTATGCTAACACATGTAAGTTTATACCCAGAAACTTCTACAAAAATGTCAAAATATGAACTGCTATAGTTACTTGTGTCATCAGCCACAAAATCAACTACAAGGCAACACTGTTAAGAGCTCACTACAAGGAAACCTCACATAGGGGCTCTAGGGACCACAAAGTCCTAGGACACATTCGTGGCACTAGCTGAGGGGAGCAAGAGGGTCCAGCATGGGAAGGGAAAGCCAGGCAGCCGAAGCCCTCAGGCAGGTGTCCAGGAGAGTCCCACAGACACCATGGAACTTCCAGGCCCTCCCAGGAAACAGATCAACACAGGCCTGGTGGACACCCTCCCAGGAGCTGGGGGCAGCCAGGGAACAACACCTTCTACCTCCCAAGGCAGAGTCCTGCCCCTCCCACCCCTCTGCTGATCACTCCCTAGCCACTAAAATGACAAATGGACAGGGACAAATGCACACTTCAGTACAAAACAGAGGAAGGCACTGAGTGAAAGTAACACACCAGGATCTCACCTGTACTCACCAGGGAACCAGGAACTAACGCCATGGGCGTACACCCCCAGGACACGCTAGGACTCACAGCCTGTCCTGTGGGTGACACGGTGACTCCACCTGTGCTCCTGGGACATCTAGGACTCACAGCCCTGTCCTGTAGGTGACACGGTGACTCCACCTGTGCTCCTGGGACATCTAGGACTCACAGCCGTGACCTGCAGGTCCACAGTCACTCCCAGAATGTCTACCAGAAGACTGCAGTACTGATTTTCCTGTGGTCTCCTGGTCTGCAGAGACAGGACTTCAGAGCTAACTCACAGGCTCGGCCTCCGTGACGGTCTGAGTGGTTCACGTCTGTGACCTCTGAGGACACTCTACACATACAAAGGAAGCTCAGTCACTTAGCACCTCTCTCTGCTCACGCCACGTCACTCTCTGGCCTCTTCTCTTAGTTTCTCTGTCTCAACCACAGGATTCTCTTCTCAAAGTAGGTATCTTACTCCACAAAATCCCAAGGCTGAAGACCAGGTCCAGCTCAGAAAGAAGTGAGTCCAGTCAGAGTCCCTGGCCACCCATGTCCATCAATGGTGCCCATCCAAGCCACACAGCCCTGGACCCTCTCACCTGCCGGAAGATGTAGCTTGCCAGGGGCTCATCCAGGCTAGGGTGACGGTCAATGAAAGCAAAGAGGTCCAGGCCAGAGCCATGCTTCTCCATTACCAGCTGGAAGAAGCCCTGGTTTTCAAACACGTCCAGCACCTGGGAAAGGCAAGGCCAAGGGAAGCTCTGCTGACGTCAACCACCAGATGAAGGATGTTCTACAGGAGCGACGTCAGGGCTCCGTCCTTCACCTTGATGATGTTGGCATGCTCCACTCTGGAGAGAATCGCGATCTCCAGAGTGACTTTTCCAAGTTTGGGGTCCTCCACCCAACAGTCTTCCAAAATCTTCTCCTTCTTAATGAACTTCACCACCACCTGTGGAAACAGTGAGGACATAATGGACAGTCCTCTGTGTCCCATTCCACATGATGTCCACTACCTGCCCCTGGCAACAGCAGAGCGGCAGTGTTCTCCTCCCCCAAGCAAACACAAGCCCCGCAGCGGGAAGAAGCAGGCAGTCAGCAGCTGAGCAGATGTGGGGGAATCCCTGCCTGTCCTGTCTCATGCATGCACTGGAGTGAAGGGGGCCCAGGAAGCGGTGCCTGAGAAAAGAAGCCGTGGAGACCTTGGGGTGGTGTTGCCCAGACCACCCATGCAGCCTCATCCTCCTTGAAGCTCTGTGTCCTAACCAGGAGAACAAAATAACAAGCCCAGGGAGAAGAGAAAATAAAGGACAATCCATCCTTAGACACATTTCAACACTGACTCTGAGGCCAGCCAGCAAGTCCACCAACTGGACGGACAGAGCAGAGCACACAGGACCTTCACAAAGTCAGGCCACGTGCCGGAACATAACACAAAGCGTGTTCTGACTGTGGGTACACTAAGCTAGAAGTTGAAAACTGAAAGAGACCTGAACAGCTCCAACTACCTGGAAATTAAACAACACGTTTCCACATAGCCAAAACATTTGTAAGTGAATAAAAACAAAACACAGAATATGGCAACGTGGGCCACAGATGAAGCCAAGCTGGAGAGGAATTCCGAGCACTGATATTTACACTAGAGAAGAGAAAAGCTCAACTAAGCCATGTAAGAAGGCACCTCAGAAAAGTAGGAGCCAGGCGTGGTGGGCACATCTGTGATCCCTGCCACCAGTGAGGCTGCACCGGAGGGCCACAGCTATCGACCAGCATGGGTACCTCAGTGAGACCCTATCTCAACACAAAAAATAAAAAGGGGTATGCACATGGATCAGTGGTAAAGTGCCCCTGGGCTCCATCCCTGGTAACAAGAAAAAGAAAAAGAAAAAAGAAGAAGAAGCAAAGCAAAGCAAATTAAATCCAAAATAAAATAATAATAATAATAATAATAATAAAGAATTGAAACCACAAAACTAAAAACAGATCAATAAGGACAATTAATGAAGCCATAACATTAAGCCTCTAACCAGACAGATCAAAAACCAATAAGACACAATATCAAGTATGAGAGAGATGATAAAATCACAGACGCCAAAGACACTGAAAGATTCTGAAGTATCACAGACAACTTTATGCTGATACATTTGATAATCTGGATGAAACAAAGCTCCTGAAAGACCCAAACCATCAAAGCTCACTCAAGAAGCCAGAAACAGAAGTCACCTTCTATTTCAGAATCTTGATTTGTAGTTTAAAACTTGCATTTAAAGAGCAACCCACTCCCAGACCATTCTACTGCTCAATCCTACAAAATGTTTAAGGAGGAAATCACATTGTACACAATTGTGCACAGACTCCTGCAGGGGACAGAGGAAGGGGCTACTTCCAGGTCTGTCTTTACAAGGTCACTTCACTGACCCCAGAGGCAGAAGAAGCGTTTCCGCCACACTCAGGCCACACGCCTCACCACCACAGAGCACTGACAGAGGGAATACGGCAGTGTTTCAGGACAGCAGTGACACGGCAGACCAGGGACACTTAAGTCAGGACACAAAGTTGACGGAATTCTCAGTCCACACCCAAGGTTGGTGGACTGGTCCAGTGATGTCTGACAATGCTCCCAGACAAAGAAAGGACACCTTTTAACAACTGTGCCGACTGGTGCACATGCCCATGCAAAGATGACCCTCAAGTGTGTTTTGTGCCACGTGCAAAATCACTCCAACTACATCACAGGCCTCAAGCAAAGCTTCAAACCCAGAACCTGAAGAGAGAAACATGAAATCTTTGTGACCTTGGATCACATAGGACAGGGAGCACATGATCCATGGGAAGAAACTGATAAAATTGGACTTCACCAAAATCCAAACCTCTGTCCCTGAAAGGCACTGTCACGGACGAGAAGACGGGCCTCTGACTGGAGAACACATCTGCACAGCAGGCCTCTGATGAAGGAATGCAACCAGCTCACCCGGAGCCGGCATGGGGCCAGGGGTCCCAGAGCTCAGGAGGCTGAGACAGGAGGACTGCAAGTGTGTGGCCAGCCTGGGCAACTGAAGAAGGCCTGGTCTCAAATAAAAAATAAAAAGTGCTGGGGAAGTAGCTCCAAGATTAAGCAATTTTTTAAAAGTTCACAGGAGACAAAGACACTTCAGCAAAGAAAATAAGCAGATGGCAAATAAGCACATGAAACAGCGCTCAGCACCCCAAGAGCCCAGGTACTGCGCTCAGTCCCTCACAGCTCAGCACCCCAAGAGCACAGGTGCTGCACTCAGTCCACACAGCTCAGCACCCCAAGAGCACAGGTGCTGCACTCAGTCCACACAGCATCCAGGCAGGCAGGGCTAAGCCCCAGGGTCTGTGGCCAGGACACAGGCTTGTGTGTTGCGGACAAGTCGTGCCCCTTGATTAGGATGGCTGTGCCAGGGACTGTGCTCTGTACTTAGTTTCAAGTATACCTTCTGGCCTGCTCAATAATGTTGGGAGGATTTCTTTCCAGGTGAGAGGAGGAGGTACAAGTTTGGTTTAAAAGTAGGCATGTGGGCGGGAGAGTATCCCCCATGCCAAGAGAGCTGGGGGCCTTAGCATGCCAACCCCAAGAGTGGCTGCAGCCTTCTGGACCACGTGCAGCAGGACTGCCACCCCAGCAGCAATGTGAGCCCTGCAGGGAGTGCTCTCCTTAAGACCCCTCTCTCCCACTGAACCCACAGAGGGAGAGCAAGAGCAGAGCCAGGCCCCCCCTGAGAGCCAGAGCACCTCCTTGTTTTGCGCCTTATCCACTGCGGTCCAGACAAACCCAAAGGCCCCACTTCCAATCGGGCTGAGGGTGCTGTACTTGTGGGAGTACTCCCCCTCACAGGCGGCCAGCTCTGCCAGCTCCACGGGTGTGGGGCTCTCCTCAAACCAGGGCTTGGCTCTGAGCATCTGCAAAGGCAAAGGAAGGTCTGAGGAAGACCTGCCACCACAAAGCCAGGTGGCCCCCCCGCTCTAGGCCCACCATCCCCAGCAGCACAGCCCCTCCTCCCGTGCCCACAGGGAGCCTTTCTAGGCAGCCTGGACACCCTGATCCAAACTGGCACCCCCAACCCTGGACACAAAGCATGTGCAGACTCAAAGGCCTGCATCTGCTCTGCACACAGGGTATGAGAAGACAGAAGACCACGAGACCCCACTCCCACCCCCAGGAAACAAAGCCAAACAGCAAGGCCAACTGGAAGGCCAGCCAGTCCAGGCCAACAGGAGGCCCACGCCAGCTGCAGACACCAACCTCCCCGAGGCTGGGTCCCGGGAGCTCGCTCATGGAGTGGGTGGAGCTGGGCAGGCTGGCGATGAGCAGGCGGGTCCTGGTGGCTGAGTTGCGGTGGCTCTGCAAGAGGTTCTTCACCAGCCAGCAGCAGAACAGGGTTGCAGAGCCCTGGAGCTCCACGCGTTTCACTTCAAACTGGATACCTGAAGCACAGAGGTGAGCAGGAGGGACCTTGCTGACGACCACACACAGCAGTCCACGTGAGGGCAAGCAGCCCCCGGCCCGGAGACACCACCACCGCAGCATGTGGGGCAGCTGGGAGCCAAGGGACGCCCTGCAGAGCACCAGAGACTACACAGCCCACCTCAGAACAGCCAGGCAGAGGGGACAAGAATGTGACAGTCTCAATCAAAGCCATGACGCAAACACAGGCACTGGTCACGCAGTCACACCAGGTCCGAGCCACACACCCACTCTGGGCTTTGGTACAAAGCTCCGGTGTCGTGTGCATCACCAGGCACTTTTACAGGGCCCTCTCAGGGACATCAATATGAACAAGGTATTTTAGATCCACCGTGTTTTCACACATCAGTGATGGGAAGCAATAAAAAAAAAGAGGTGAAAGTCCTCTACAGTGAAACTACAGAACTCTAATGAGAGAAACTGAAGACCTGAAGAGTGAAAGATCTTCCATGTTCTTGGATAGGCAGAATTAATATTGTCAAAATGACCATACTACCAAAAGCTCTATACAATTCCTATTAAAATCCCAATGTCATTCTTCACAGATATACAAAAAACAATCATAAAATTCATTTGTAAAAATAAGAGGGCCAGAATAGCCAAAGCAATTCTTACCAAGAAAAGTGAAGCAGGAGACATCACAGCACCAGACTTTAAATCATACTACAGAGCTATAGTAACAAAAATGGCATGGTATTGGCACCAAAACAGACGTGAAGACCAACGATACAGAATAGAAAACACAGAGACAAGCCCGAATAAATACAGTTATCTCAAATTAGACAAAGGCACCGTACACATACATTGGAGAAAAGAAAGCCTCTTCAACAAACGGTGCTCGGAAAACTGGAAATGTAACAAAATGAAATTAGACCCCCCATCTCTCACCTTGCATAAAACTCAGATCAAAGTGGATCAAGGACCTAGGCAGACGGCAGGGTCTGTACCTACTAGATGAAAAGGTAGGCTCAATCACCTATCATCAGCTGAGGAACCAAATTCCTCCACCAGACTCCTAAAGCACAAGTAAAATCAAGAATCAATAAATGGGATGGTGTCAAACTAAAAAGTGTCTTCACAGCAAAGGAAACAATCAAGAACATGAAGAAAGAGCCTACAGAATGGGAGAAAAGTCTTTACTACCTGCACCTCAGATAGAGCACTAATCTCCAGGATATGTAAAGAACTCAAAAAACTTAACACCGAAAAAACCAAATAGGGGGCTGGGGTTGTGGCTAAGCAGTAGAGCTCTCGCCTAGCACGGGCGAGGCCCTGAGTTCGATCCTTAGCACCACATAAAAATAAATAAAGATATTGTATCAAACTACAACTAAAAAATGAAAAAATATAATAAGTAAAAAAAAAAAAAAAACCCAATCAGTAAATGAGCAAAGGAATTGAACAGGTACTTTACAGAAGAAGTAGTAAGACTGGTCAACAAATATGTGAAAAAATGTTCAACATCACTAGCAGTTAGAGAAATGCATATTAAAACTACACTGAGATTCCATCTAACTCCAGTCCGAATGGCAATTATCAAGAATAGAAGCAATGATAAGTGTTGGCGAGGATGTGGGGAAAAGGTACACTCATACATTGCTGGTGGAACTGCAAATTGGTGCAACCACTCTGGAAAGCAGTATGGAGATTCCTTAGAAAACTTCGAGTGAAACCACTATTGGACCCAGTTATCCCACTCCTCGGTTTATATGGAAAATACTTTAAAATAGCATACTACGGTGACACCGCCATATCAATGTCATAGCAGTTCAATTCATGATAGGTAAACTAGGCTAGGTATCCTTCAAAAGATGAATGGATAAAGAAAATGTGGTATATATACACAACAGAATGTTCTCAGTCATAAAGAAGAATGAAATCACGGCATTTGCCAGTAAATGGATGGAACTGGAGACTATCATGCTAAGTGAAATAAGCCAACCCCAAAAACCAAAGGCCAAATAGTGAATGTTGTCACTTATACGCAGATGCTAACACACACTAAGGTGGAGGGGGGAGAATAGAAGTTCACTGGATTAGACAAAGGAAAATGAAGGGAAGGAAGAAAAGGGAATGGGAAAGACAATAGAATGAATCAGACATCACTTTCCTATGCTCACGTGTAAACACACGACCAGGGGCACTCCACATCATGTACAGCACAAGAATGGGAACTCACACTCCATGTAGGAGATAGCATGTGTATGGTATGTCAAAATGCACTCTATGATCATGTATAAAAAGAACAAATTAAAAAATTTTTTTTAAAACCCTGGTGTCTACTTTCAGGTGGTGGAATTCTGGTTAGAGCTGATTGTATTTCCTCCTTATTTCTTAAGATTTCTACAAATAACGTGTGTTACGCACATTTTTTTTTTTTTTAATTTAGAAAATGGAGTAAGCAATCAACACCACAAAATCAGCAATGTTGAAACAACTAGCTAGAACAAGGGGGACCCAGAGATTAGGAAAAGTCAGAGCCTGGCTGTCGTGCCCAGGAAGAAGGGGCTTCAGGGCCTGCAGAGAAACAAAGGGAGCACAGGGCAGAGCAGACGTCTGCCGGGCACATAGCACTCTCTGCCTGGCAGCTCAGTGTGACCTGGGGACCAGTGGCAGCTGGAAGGACAGGCCCCAGCACGAGACCCCCACCCCTTCTGAGCCTCCTGGAAATCAAGACTAGGTGCTAGAGCACGGAGCACCACAAAGGGGACCCAGGCTCCCTCTCCCCAGGCAAATGTGCCATAACCCTCATGTCAAACGACAACATATTATCCTTTAGCACACCTTCTCCAAGATGAAGACCACCTGTGCTCTGCTGCGATGCTCTGAGGCAGCAGTGCCTCCCTAGGCCAGAAACACACTCAGCCCCAGTCCCACCCAGGACACACTTAGGCCCCCCAGCCACTCCCAGGCCAGGGACCCATGTAGCCCCAGCCCACAGATACCAGGGACACACTCAGCCACAGCCCCATCCAGGACACACTCAGCTGCAGGCCCTCCCAGGCACACTCAGCTCCGGCCCTACCCAGACACACTTAGCCCAAACCCCACCAAGGACACACTCAGCTGCAGGCCCTCCCAGGGCACACTCAGCTGCAGGCCCTCCCAGGGCACACTCACCCACAGGCCCTCCCAGGCACACTCAGCTACAGGCCCTATCAGAACACACTCAGCTAAAGGCCCTATCAGAACACACTCAGCTAAAGGCCCTATCAGAACACACTCAGCCGCAGGCCCTCCCAGGACACACTCAGCCGCAGGCCCTCCCAGGCACACTCAGCCGCAGGCCCTCCCAGGCCAAGACATACTCAGCCGCAGTCCGTCTCGGTGGTAGCAACTCCCAGAGTAGGTGCCCTCCTGGATCTGCTGCTGCAGGCTGGTAGCCCTGGGTGCCACAGGTGTGGAAGTGACCTGAGCGCTTAGCCTTGGGTCCTCTGCTGACGGGCAAGTATGCTCAGGGCTCACATCCAGTGTGGGAAGGATGTAGTCCGGGCTCTCCATGTCATGTGCTTTGTGATGTTCAGAGGACACCAAACAAATCTCAGAGGGTTCTGTCTGATCGTGTCCTAGATGGCTTTCCTGGAACTGCAGGCCATCACCAGGGTCAAAGTAGGTGCCAGCCAATAGCAACAGTTCCCTGTCCCCCAGGATATCTGGTCTCTGCCTATGGAGATGGCCCACATCCTCATCAGAGTCTACCACCACAGGAGAAGGTGTCTCACTGAGTTCAGATGTGGCACAGGAGCAGCTGGATGAAGCTCGTTCTGCCAAGTCGCTGAGGAAGAGCTCCTTTAGGTTCCAGGAATAAGAATTCACATCGGCCTCCTGGGCCTCCTGGGCCTCCTGGGCCTCCACCACCTCTAGGACACCAGGAAGGTCAGTGGCCAAGGCATAGCAGGCCGAGGAGCTGCCCAAGTGGCTGCTGTGAAGGTCTCTGCCTCCAAGATCGCAGAAGGACATTGGGGCGGAGGGTGGGTGCTCTGCTGGGACCTGCTCACGGCAGGAGAGGCCCAGAGGCCCTGTGCAGCTCAGCTTAGGCAGCCTCTCCTCTGTCAAGCAAGTCTGCAGCTCCTCTCGGTTGTCCTGTGCCCCCAGCCAAGGCTCATCCAGAGTGGGCGTCCCAAAGGAGACACTTGCCCTCCCTGAGGGGCTGGGAGCCAGCTGCCGTAGGGCCCACTTGCTACTATAAAGAGGGCAGTGCATCAGGAGGCCCCCCGTTGCCAGCTGTCCTGCAGTTTGGGCCTGGAGTCTGGCAGGATCAGTCCAAGGGCTAGGGCTGAGGACACCGATCAGCTCCTGCTGGGCCTCCAGACTCAGGCCACTGTCCCTGTCCTCAGCAGGGCCTGCAGGCTCAGAACCCTCACACAAAGCCCAGGATTTTGTATCCACTGGTTCAGACCTGCTTTCTTCCAGGGGACCCTGCCTGGGGTCCTCTGTTGCTGCAGGCTCCTCTTTCCCCAAGGCAGCACATTCCTGGTCTGTGACCAGTGACTGGTCATCTTGGGCTGGTGGGCTCCCTTCTGGGGCATCTTGCTGGTCCTGGAGCAACGAAGACTCACCATGGGTCACGGAGCTTTCCTCTGAGGTACTCTGCTGGTTCTCAGGCAGTGACTGTTCATTATGGGCTGGCGGGCTTCCCTCGGGGACACTTTGTTGGTCCACGGACGACGACTGTTCCCCATGAGCTGGCGGGCTTCCCTCAGTGACACTTTGCTGGTCCATAGATGACAACTGTTCCCCATGGGCTAGAGGGCTTCCCTTGGGGACACTTTGCTGGTCCATAGGTGACAACTGTTCCCCATAGGCTGAAGGATTTTCCTTGGGGACACTTTGCTGGTCCCTGGGTGACAAATGTTCCCTGTGAGCTGGTGGGCTTCCCTCAGTGACACTTTGCTGGTCCCTGGGTGACAACTGTTCCCTGTGGGCTGGAGGGCTTCCCTCAGGGACATTTTGCTGGTCCGTGGATGATGACTGTTCTCCGTGGGGGGCGGGCGGGCTTCCCTCAGGGACACTGTCTACCCTGGAAATAGGAATTCAGATGTCAGGCATTAGCAGTCACAAAAAAGAAGACAGGAGGAACCATTCTGTTAAAACACAAAGCATTTAACACCATAAAATTCACAACAAAAAAGATTAAATTTTGCAACCAAGTCAATACATAAAGCACCTACTCTCCAATACTGTCAGACAAATCCTCGTTTAGCAAGGCTTTATCAAGATGGTGCTGAGACTGCCACAGTGCAGAGACCCAGGCCCAGTGCTCAGCTCAGCCTGCACGCGGCCCAGGCAGCCTGCTGCCAGTGTGCAGCTCACTCTGCCACACTGAAGGCCTGAAGTGAGGGGCCAGAGGGGACTCAGTGTCTGGCAAACTCCACACCAGCCCACTGACTGGCTAGGAATGCCACCACCCTCACAGTCAAGTGGGGAGACGGTCAGGCCAGCCAACAGGCTGAAGGGAGCAGGTGGGGGTGAGGACAAAGAGAAACTCCCCCAAGTGCCTCCAGCAAGTGGTGAGCAGGGAGGAGGCTGCGACAGTTGACACAGTGCCCCCAGGGCACAGGCCCACACCACAAACTGTACCCTGTGCCTGGCCACTGAGCAGCAGGTATGCCAAACAAGTGCACATCCTACAGGGCACAGAGGCAGGTTCACACCTGCCACCCAGCAAGAATGCAGCAGTGATTCCCACTGACAGAAGAGGCCAGGGCCAGCACCAGGACAGAAGTGCAGAGGAGGGCACTGTCAGCAGGGGTCTGAGAAGCAGAGCTGTCCTCTTTATTCCTAAGTTAGATATTGCTAGCACGTTTGTGGATTTTGTAACGTTTACCCCTTTGGTTTTTATTTGGCACTTAAACATGTCAACAGTATTCCTGAGCCCTGTGTGTGGACAGTCTCAGCCTGCTGGTCTCTGGGGAGAAGCTCCCAGCCTCCTGTGCCCAGCAGCCTGCTCTAGCTCAGGACACTGGCAGGGTGTGGGGCCTGTGACAGGGGCACTGGCACCCTTGGTCACGTTCTGCCCTCGACCCCTCAGGTGTGGTTCTGGAGTCCCTGGGCCCTGATGGGGTTTGAGGATCCAGGTGACGTAGTGTGGGCGTGCTGGGCGGGGTCTCTGCTCTCTAGTGGGAAGGAGCAGTGGGGACAGGATGTGAGTGTCAGGAGGTACTAGCAGGGTGCGTTGTGCGCATCATGCTGGGCCGTGGCCCTTGTGGGTGGTGCTCCCCTGGGACGCCGGGTGCCAGCAGCTCAGGCAGCAAGCGCTGTGAGTAGGGTGCAGGCCTTCCCGATTCTGCTCTCAGATCTGAAGGTGAACGTGGTACGTGCTGGTGACCGCCTGCTGCCACAAGATGAGACCCTGAAGCTGGCAAGAAGCCAAGACATCTCCCCTGCTCAGACACAGCAGGAAGTAGGAGCCTGGCTCCCTTCCTCCTCGTCGGAGCCCTCACCGGGGTGAGTGCTGGTGGGAAGTGGNGTGCGGGGGGGGGGGGGTGTCTGCAGAGGTATCCCTCCATGCCCACTCCCACCCTCTCTGTCCAAGCACTGCATGTCCAGAGATGAGCCTCGTGTGGCTCAGGGGACCATGCGTCCTTCTCCAGGGCCAGCAGAGGGGGGTCCACACCAAGGAATCTGGGCAGCCTCTGGATGTGGTGTTCCATGGTCAGGACATGCGGCCTTGACCTCAGGGCAGCTCTGTACTTTCACTCACCCCCTGAGGATCTCTGAGGTGCTAACCACTGGGGGCCCCCAGGGTCCATTTTCCTCTTTGATCACCCCATCCACAGCCCTCCCACCTTAAACCCCTGGGCCAGATGTGCTCTTGGATTTCAGAAAGATCATCAGTCACTTGAAGGAACTCCACAGGACAAACCCAGCATGAGGCCTCTACATACCCCACTGTGGGGTAGCAGGAAAACATCAATGGCTGCCCATCAGCTCAGGGTGGGTTTAATCATCAAACATGCTCCAGCATCAAATTTAGGGAAAAATTTCCATGTTGGGGACTTTTTAGATTTCAAGATGTGGGTTAAGGCTGTGAGCCTGCAGAGTCTCTACGTGTTAGCATGACCACGGAATGGCCTTCCCCAGCTCTCCTGGAGACCACGCTCTGCCCTCCACTCAGCACGGGAGCAAGGGGTGTGGCTGCCACGTGATATCGGGGAGTAGGGCACCTCCACTCCCACCTCCCAGAGTCCACACAGCGTCAGGAGCTGCTGGGACCTGCACCCAGGTCACCCCAGGGATCATAGGCCCCAAAGCAGGGACACCAAGACCTGCCACCGTGGAGACCCCTGAACCAATGTCACTTCATGTGGAGTCCTTTTGAGCCTCTGCCTCTCAGGAGAACCCCCTCAGCATGAGCATCAATTCACTAGAACAGCTCAGCCTGAGCGTGAATGCTGGGGCCAGAGGCGGCGGCGTAGGAAGCCCGACAGAACCCCAGAACATGTGCCTCCCTCCTCCTTCTGTACTTCCCACTTGGACTTGGTGACGCAGCAGCTTGCATTCCTAATTAGACCACAATGTCACAGAGAAGCCTCGACTCTCCGCCCGTTATCTGTTGAACAAGTGAGTGGGTGACTGAAGGGCATGTCACGCACTACTCCGTGCTGCAGGTGGGATGGGTGCCAGCCGAGCTGCAGAACCTGGGCTGGGAGCCGCTCCGCAGCAGAACCTTGGCCTTGTGTGAGCAAGGCATGGTTCCATCCTCAGCACCACCAACGATAACTACGCAAACCCCTAGGATCTAAAACTGTCCCACCTAAAAGAAAATGTAAGACTTAACCAATGCAGTGTAGCTTCCTCACTGAACAACACGAGCCTAGAAGAGGCACTCTGCCCTGATCCTGAGGAGAGCGGCTGGCGAGTGACCCCACTGGACACCCCATTCCTGGAATGATGCACTCACTGGCAGCTGGCAGGAGTAAGCAGCCCAGCCAGGCTGGGGCACTTGACCAGCATCAGCCACTCATGCCAGCTCCCAGCTCCCCTCATCTGCAGATGGGTACACTTCTCATGCCACCCAAAGCAAACCTGAGCCAGGAGGGAGCCAGGGAGACAAATCAAAGGAACACCCTGACACCAAACAGCAGGGAAGGAACAACAGGTGCTGTTGGGGGTCTTGCTGGGAAGAGGTGCTGCATGGGAAGAGGTCAGCAGGCACAAGCACACACAGCCAGGACAACATGCAGCAATCCTGTCCTGTTAGACAAAAGCCAGGCACAAGGGTACACACCACACACACACACACACACACACACACACGACACACATCCATGCTGACTCGCATAGGGGGAGGGTCTGAAGGGTTGGAGCTGCTGACAAGTGTCCTCAGAGTGGGAGGAGGCAGGTCTGGAGAGGGCCAAGGGGAGTCCACCTGTCACTGCTGCTCTGACCTTGAAACACACTCGTGTACTCCTTTAAAATAAGTCCAGGAAGGCTGCCACAACAACAAACTAAAGAAGGCAGACCCAAGGACAAAGGGGACAGCTCAGGCCCAAGGACAGGAAACTCTGACGTACGCTCCAATGCATGCTGGTAAGGGTACAGAGCAGGAGATCCGGGGACAGGAAAGACCATGGATCTGCCCTCCATGTGCACACCTGAGGCTCAGGCATGCTCCTGAACACTGTGCGTAAAATAGGATTTTAAGCCGGACATGTGACACATACCCTTGATCCCAGCCACCTGGCAACTAGGCAGGACGAGGACCCCTAGTATGAGGACAGTCTGGACAACTTAACAAGGCCATCAAGATAAAAATAAATTTAAGAAATTAGGAATGTAGCCCAGGGCTAGAATACCCCAGCTTCAATGCCCAGCACCAAAATATAATTTTTATATATATATACATATATATATATACACACACACACACACACACACACACACACACACGCACACATATATGCGTTTTACATATACATATACATGTTTTATTCGATAATACGTATATTTTTTTTAATGAAAAAACTAGCTAAAAACACCAAAATACTGAGCACAATAGGACTGAGAAACAGAATCAGTGAGCCTTTGTTCCTGTTTTCCCAAGTCATCTAACATAAACGTCCTTCACTCCATGTAGGATACTTTATTTAAAAACGTGCAAAGAAAACAGCTTCATATGATTTCCACAATGCTCAGGCCAGGCCAGCTTCAGCCCTCTTAAGTCTACCTAAACGCCCCTGACCTCTGACAGCCACGGGATAAGATGGCATTGTGGGCACCCCGTCCCACGGCAGAACACTCAGTGGGCAACCTGGGAGAAACATGTCACCATTCAGACAGGGCAGGTGCTGGGTTTGTGGGAGCCAGGTGCATCACCGAACTGCACCCCCCACCCTGGGAGCAGCTCCTCCACCAGCCTCCACTTCCCACCAGCACTCACCCCGGTGAGGGCTCCGACGAGGAGGAAGGGAGCCAGGCTCCTACTTCCTGCTGTGTCTGAGCAGGGGAGATGTCTTGGCTTCTTGCCAGCTTCAGGGTCTCATCTTGTGGCAGCAGGCGGTCACCAGCACGTACCACGTTCACCTTCAGATCTGAGAGCAGAATCGGGAAGGCCTGCACCCTACTCACAGCGCTTGCTGCCTGAGCTGCTGGCACCCGGCGTCCCAGGGGAGCACCACCCACAAGGGCCACGGCCCAGCATGATGCGCACAACGCACCCTGCTAGTACCTCCTGACACTCACATCCTGTCCCCACTGCTCCTTCCCACTAGAGAGCAGAGACCCCGCCCAGCACGCCCACACTACGTCACCTGGATCCTCAAACCCCATCAGGGCCCAGGGACTCCAGAACCACACCTGAGGGGTCGAGGGCAGAACGTGACCAAGGGTGCCAGTGCCCCTGTCACAGGCCCCACACCCTGCCAGTGTCCTGAGCTAGAGCAGGCTGCTGGGCACAGGAGGCTGGGAGCTTCTCCCCAGAGACCAGCAGGCTGAGACTGTCCACACACAGGGCTCAGGAATACTGTTGACATGTTTAAGTGCCAAATAAAAACCAAAGGGGTAAACGTTACAAAATCCACAAACGTGCTAGCAATATCTAACTTAGGAATAAAGAGGACAGCTCATCCACTCCATCTTGGGCCACATGGACCTACATGAATTCCCCTCCCAGAAGCCAAGACTGTGGCTGAGACTCGATAGGGCACGACTCATGGCTTCTTGAAGACCTTTCCTTCAGCTTCTCGCTGCCAATACGTTTGCAAGAAGAGCCCCCACACCTTGCCCTACTGCTGGCGAACAGAAGGCCTGAGAGAGACACAAACACTGAAACAGGACTGGTGCCCCTCACTCAGTCCCCAGCCACGACCCTAAGCCCATCTCTGGTAGGAGGCATGGCCCTGGTGGGGCTGGGCCGCCAGGGGCACACTGGGGAGAGAAGGCCATGTCTCACCCTGGGCTCCACTGCCGGGGTCCCAGCTCATCTGCCCAGGCCTGCTCTCACTGTGGATGTCCAGGCAGTCGGCCAGGTCTGGTAGCTGTGAAGAACTGTCACAGGCAAGGTCCATGTAGTGGTAGAAACCAGGAATCAGGAAAGTGATATTCTGGGAGGCAAAAAGTGACAGTTCAAGACCTGGGGGACTCATTATGCCCCCTCCTGGACACATTCTGCTGGGGCTGAAATGAAAACAACTGGCAAAAAAATTAAACAAATGGAGCAAGTCTCTGGACAGTTCCTCCTAAGGTCAGGAAAGACACTGGGGTCAAATTTTCAGACATGAACCAGTCTGAAGCCACTGCAATTGTGACCCAAACCTGGTCCCATCAGCCAGACCAGATCTCACTGGGAACAGCACTCCTCTCCCTCCCTGGGGTGACTCTGGAATCGGCCAAGGGAAATGACCTGGTGGCCGTCAGCAAGGCTCCCCGCCAGGGCCCACGGTCCTTCCTGGGTGAATCTGTGAGCCACCACCCCCATACACAAGGGCCAGCCTCCCAAATGGGTGGAAAGCCCGCAGCCCCGACGAGCCCACCTTGCCCAGGAGCTCTGTCCTTCCATAACCAAACAGCGTCAGCGCAAAGCTGTGGTTGATGCCGTAGATGGTGCCATCCGGCAGAAGGGTCACAAGCCCACTGATGGTGCAGAACACCCAGACTGATGCCCAGTAGTCCAGCTCGGGGGCCTCCTTGCTGCTGGCCACCTCCGGGTCACTGGGCTTGGCCTTCAGCTTTAGGCTCAGAGGGAAGGTGGTGCCATCCCTGGCTCTGCCAACAGACCTCTGGATCTTCAGACTCTACGAGAGAGGTGCCAGGCTCAGCAGGGCAGCTGGGCTGGGGGGCTGAGCAGACCTTCTCTGCTGTGAGACCCCCTCAGGAAGCACAGGAGCACCTTACACCCACACCTGCTGTCCCCCAGTCCCACCCTGCCTGGGGAATGACAGCAGGGGACACCAAGGACTCAAGAGTGGCCTGGGTATAGCACATGCCAGGGTATTCAAGAAAAGCCTAGTGAGCTAACCAAGACATGGGCAAGTGAGGGACCAGGGCTCCAGCTGTCCAGGGTGGGTAGCTGTGCCACCCGCACTCTGGGCACTGCCCTCAGTTCTGTGTGCAGGAAGAGCTCGGAGTCCACTGGGACTGGGGGCCCCCGCTTCCTGCTGTCACTGACTCCCCATTGCCTTCTCGGCTCCTCCCTCTGCCACACCACCAAGTGCATGTATCACACTCCCCCTGCACGTCACTGTCCCACCACATCCCTACTAGGACTCCCCCCCAGACACTTCAGAGGCCACTAGAGAGTGAACCAAAGAGCACTTTACCACTGAGCTACATTCCAGACCTTTATAATGGTTTTTTCTTTGGAGACAGGGTCTCACTAAGTTGCTGAGGCTGGCCTCCAACTTGCCTCCTGCTTCGGCCTCCCGAGTCGCTGGGATCACCATGCCCAGAGAGTCCTGTCTCTTGACTAACACAGTGTTCCCAGCCAAACACTTCAGAGTCTTCAGGGGCTTCAGGGTGGTAAGGTAGACCCAAGCCTTTGCCCCCACCCTGTTTAGGGGCCCACCCTTCCAGACTGGAAACCTGCAGCTGCCAGGCCGCAGACGGGCAGCACAGCGCCCTGACCCAGCCAGAGGCAGGCCCAGGCCCCAGTGAGCCCTGTGAGGACAGGGTACAGGTCCCTCTGTGTTGGCTCCCAGCATGTCCCTGTCTACTCCTGAGGGACATGGTAGCCCACTTGGGGCTAAGAACACACTCACTTGTGCTTTCTGCCTTGCCTTACCAGGGTGTATCTCTGGGGGAGAGGGCTGTGAGCAGGTGCTGCCAGGCAGTGCCCAGGGTAGACAAGTAGACAGCCCTGCCAGCCGTGAAGCCCACGTGGCCAATGCTCAGAGCACAGGAGGTGGGGACAAGGGCTCCTCCTAGAAGCTGGAGAATCTGATGTAGCAAAAGAGGCTCACGGGCTGAGTTTAGAGAGCTACACCCAGGGAACACTCCAGATGACTCTCGTCTCGCCAGAGGAACTGGCACTGACCAGAGACCAATAGAGCAGTCAGTCCCCACCTGAGGAAGACAGAGGTGACCTTGGGACAAGTCCCCCGGGGAAGGGCTGGCACACTGGCCGAGCACTCCACCACGCCCAGACCCCACCACCCACTTCCTGTGGGACACAGCCGTCCTGCCTCCAGGGCGTGAGGGCCACCTGAGGTGTGGACTTGCCTGGACAAGCAACACCCAGAGCTGAGCAGCACTGCTTCTAGTGCCTGTGAAGGGGCTTCCAGGACACGGGCCTGTGCGCACACTGATGCCGAGACACTGGGGGTGGCTTTGGACTTCAAAGCACTGCTTTCGTTCGTGTTCCCAGGTCCTCAGGCTTTCAAAAATGTGACAAATCCACACTCGGGTCAATTCCAGAGTCTCTAGCTTATAGATGGCGGGTCGTGGGCTATGGCCTTGTGACCTCAAAAGGCAAGTCCCTAATAAATCCCCTCTTGTCTCTATATATGTGCATCCCATTGGTCCAGGTGGAGAACTCTACTGATACCCTGTGAGCATGCTGCCCTCCCTGTGCACATTGACAAGAGAACTGAGGAGACAACAGCGGTCAGCTGGGAGAACACACAGGCTTCAGCCCTTGGCCACACCTCGGAGCACAGAGGGCTGAAGGCTGTCCTGTTGTCAGGTTACGGATTCAGAACTTGACGCCCACCATGTGGCCCAGGTGGTCAGCATCCTACCTTTGGCACAGGCTGGCCAGGAGGAGGGAGCTGCACAGATGGAATGAGGTCTGGGAGATGCTGTCCAACCACATCCTCACCCGAGGCAAACCCATGGAGATGAGCGAAGAGGCTGTCACAGGCCGTGATGGTTCCCTGGAGAAACACACGGCACTCGTAAGGGTTGCAACAAGAGCCCTGTGCACCTGGGCTTGAAGCTGCCTAGACTCCAGTGCCTGTGAGCCAAAAGCAAGACCATTCTCACATTGGGCAGAAGTTCAAGAGGCACACGGAGGGGCTTTCCCAAGAACACCTCCTCTTGTGCCAGACGTGCCTCGGCCTCTGACTTCCTCACGTGCTCTCTGGAAGCCCTGGCCTCAGCAGAAGCTCTTTTTTATAACAATACACTCAGGTGCTGTCTGCAGTGCTGGCATGTTCTGAGGTTTTTCAAACATCACTTCATTTTATATAAGAACAATCTCATGAGTGGATACAGCTCCTCCCCCCACCTCACGGAGAGGACAACTGAGGCATGGGCACTAAGTTCCCTGCCCAAGGGCACACAGTGAGGGGCGCCGCTGGCAGACCCCCAGACACCTTCATACTCCTCTGCTCTTCCCGGCCAAGCCATGGAGAGCACTGGCTGAGGTGCGTGCAGGAGGCAGGACTGGGGTCCTGGGCCAAGGAATGGACACACTCACGTCACTCTGGAAGGCGACCCAGGCTGAGACCCTCTCCACAGGCTCCAGGACCACCACACAGCACAGGCCACGCTCCTGCCGCACTCTCTTCATCCACACAGAGACTGGAATCTTCTCCCCACTGCGGCTGACGATGTCCACCTGCACACACAGACAGGCTGCACTGGGGACCCTGGCGGCAAGCACGGGAGAGGGCTGCCACCAGGAGCCACCCTTCCACACCCCACACCTCAGTGTGTCCAACTTCCCACGCCTACCTTCCATCTTGGAAACTCACCAAGGGTAAACGAAGGGTTTTGTTTGTTTGGGGGGCGTGGAGGTGGAACCAAGAACACTTTACCACTGAGCACACACCTAGCCCTGTTTTTCATTTTGAGACAGGGTTTCTCTGCATTGCTGAGGCTGGCCTGGAACTTGTGATCCTCCTGTCCTCAGCCTCCTGAGTCGCTGGGATTACCAGTGTGCACCACCATGTCCAGCTGAACAAGCTTCTGATACTTAGGGTTGTAGTGTCTGAGTGAATGTTTTACTAAGATTCTTTCTTTAATCCTTAGTGTCATGGTTCATCTTGTCTAATTGACTAGATTAAGGGACACCCACAGAGTGGTAAAGCACACTGTGGCATGTCTATGAGGGTGTTTCTGGTGGAGAAGATGCACTCTGAATGAGGGCAGCACCACCTAGCAGACTGGGGCGAGGACGGAACCCAGGGGTTGGAGAAGGACCCTCACACACACACACTCGGTCCTTCTTGGGTGGATACGTGTTTTGCTGCCATTGTCTGTGGACGTCAGACTGCAGGAGGCTCTTCGGCTTTTAACACAGACTTGAACCAACAACTCTGGGGTTCTGGGATCATCAGATCTGATTGGGCAGCATCGACGCCCATCTTGTTCTCAGGCTCCAGCTTCTCGGGCTAGGCACATACTGGTTTCCCAGCTCTCTGGCCTACAGAAGGACACTGTGCAACTCTCTGGTCTCACATTATGTAAGCAGCCTGATAAATGCCCATTATGATCAGATACATCCTATGGGTTCTATTCCTCTGGAAAAATCTGACCAATACACTCAACTCCGTGGTAAAACAGCAGGAAAAAAGATCAGCATCTGGTATTCCTTAAAGCGGCAGACACCAATGTGCTAAGTCCTACAATTTCCCTCTATAGCAGCAGGCCTCTTAAACCAGGAACCTCCTGATGCAGCTGACCCTCTCCAAGTCTCTTCCGTGCCCGGGGCTCAGTCCTCAGCATCTAACAGCTCAGCTCACCCATCAATATCCAAGTTGGCCCCAGAAGCACAGAGGAGAGACCAAAGCTCTCCAGGGAAGCTCTCCCAGTCACACCAACCAGACATACACCAAACAGAAAATGTGGATTAGATGTAAGAACTGGTCCAGACAATGAAATCACACCCCTCTTCTGGGATTCTCACGTGGTGCCTGTAGGTTTGCCACATGCCAGCCACACCGCACCCCCCATCACACCAAGATGGGGCTCTCCAGGTCACCCGGTGCTCATCCTGAGTCCCCAAGCCCAACCAGCCAAAGACGGAAGCAGAACCCAGGGCCGTGTTTTCAGTTGAAGATGCTACCGTTGCTGCTACGAGGGCCCCACGGCAGAGGGCAGCTCAAAGACAGAGTCTAGGCAGGGAAACCAGGGCTCTTCCGCCCCGCGCTGCTCGTGCCTTGAGGCCTGGGCGTTGCACCCCGCTCACCACTGTGCTGAACACTACGGCGGCGTGGCCATCCGCCTCCACATGCTCCTGGCTGAGGGCTTCCACCACAGCGGAGTCCGACTTCAGGAAGAACTGTGCCAGCTTTTGGCCAATCAGGTCCTGGCTGCTGTACCCCAGGAGACTGCAAGCTTTGTCATTAGCAACCAGGATCTGAGGAGGAGCAGAGAGAAGACACAAACATCACCAGCAGCCCCTCTAAGACAACACAAAGCTGGTATGGCAGCCCAGGGGCTGGTCCTTCCCCAGCAGGGCCCCACCATCATCATTCACATCCCATCAGAGGTGAAGACAACACCCACACATGCACCCAGACGCCTCAACCTCACAGACACAAAACCTGGCCAGTGCCAAGGGCACCCAGGACCCCTGAACCAGGCAAAATAGCACATGGCAATCAAGACCATAGAAAATATGGGCATTTCCAGCAAACTCTGATCCAGTCTAGCAATTCCTAGGTGCATTTCACACAGATGGTGCCACTGTACTGAACATGAATACCGAGTACCCATTCTCGCATAGTTGTGCCAACATGTACAAACACACAGTGCACCTGAGCCTTTCCCAGCATCTGTTCTGAGAAGAGAATCCAATTTGTTCTAATTGATTATACTTAGTTCTCCAAATTCTCATCTTTTGCTACAACATAGCTAAAATCAAATGTTTTTCTAATTGCACTTGAAACACAAAAAACCGTTTAAGTTTCCAGGTACAAACCCCAAATCACATCCATGGCCTGGTCACAAACCAAAGCCAGTACCTCTGTGGTCTTGGCGTCCACAGTGAAGACAGCCTTGTTAGGGTTGCACACGGGGGCTGGGAACGGGGGTGCCGTGCTCCCGGCAGACAAGCCACGCAGCAGGGAGCAGCAGGACGCACTGCCCAGGGACCCAGCGGCATCCACGAGCTCAGGCGCCATAGGGCAGCGCAGCTTGCTTGTGCAGATGTTCTGGGCAGCTAGTGATGAGAGGCAGTAGGAGCTCCATCTGTCTTCTGAAGAAAGAATGAAAGGAAGTGTGAGACCTTACATAGCTGCTTGGAGCTCCCTTCTAAAACAGAAAGAGCACCAGCCCTCACAGGATCCAAGGGTCTGGTCCACCTGCAGGGCTGACTCCCACACTGGACCTAAACCAGTCCTAACGTCCATTCAGACAAGCCTCAGGCACCCAGTTGGGAGGAAAGCACTGCCTGCTCAGAAGCACCAACAGCCTGAGCTCAACACTTGGGTCCAGTCACACTCCGAGGGCCAACACTCCCCCAAGGAGCCCAAGCACCTCTCCAGTGACAATCACTCCAAGGCGCCACCATCCTTCCAAAAGCTGTCACCCAGTTCAAGAGCTGCCTGCACCACACCTCCCCGTCCTCACACCGGCTCCCTCCCTGCTGCTCCAGAACAGCTATGCTGCTGACCCCTCCCACGGCTCCCAAGTGACCTGGCCCAGCCTCTGTCCCCACCCTACTCAACTGGGCAGCACAGAGCCACCAGGAGACTCCTGCCTGCAGCAGCCTTCCAGGCCAGGCCCCCTCCCCTCCGGCACAGGAGCTCTTTCCCCTTCTACACGCCCCACCAAGAGTGCACGGCTTCTCAGTGCCATGGGCTCCCTCCTCACCTCCATTTTTGCAGGGGCTCAAAGCCAAATGCACACAACCTGAGTCCCTGCTGCCTGCCCTTTGGACATCTCCTCCATGTCCCTCACCCAAGGTCCAGACTTCTTCAGCAAGTAGCCTCTCCCTGACCATCCCCTGCACTGGCAGCCAGAGGGCCAAGTTCTTCCTCTCCTCTCCCAAGAAGCAGCTGGTTCTCAGGCCTTTGGCTCTTGCCCTGTTCCCCATGCAGCACCAGAAAGATCGTCCTAGAGCCAGTCTATAGTGTCAGCGCCTTCTGAGAACCCGGCAAACCTCACAGCTGGCTCCCTGCACAACCTCTCGCCCCTCCTAGGACCACGTCCAGCAGCCTCAGGACCAAGGCAAACTTGGTTCCCACACCTGCTGCCCCATCAAGCTTACCCTTGGCCTCGAAGCTGAACCTTCTCCCTTCCTTACCACTGTGCTCTGGCTCCTGGCTGCATCTGCTATCCCAAAAGACTTCCCTGATGTCCAGGGCCACGGCAATTCCCTGCAGACACCCTGCTGTCTCAAGACCCCATCATACGACGTGCCTCTTACGGGCAGGCAGCACTTCCTTCTCGGCCATAGCCCAGCAATAAGCTAGCTGTGGGGTGGGGGGCCACACTGAAGTGGCTGCCCTTGTCCTGTCCCTGTGATGTGAAACCCAAGGGCAGGGCCCTGTCTTTGGGGCTCTAGGCCAGGTGGAAAGCCCCTTCTTCCACAGTGAGCTAATCAGCAAGCTAATACTTTCCTGGGGATGTGGCCCAGTCTAAGACAGTACCCTTGTCCACTCCTAGTAAGAACTACACTTTGTTCTAATCTGGCCTTGAAACACAGAGTATCACATGGAGGAGATGTCCACTGTGTGCCTGAAGCTCCCAGCAGGAAGGCCAGAGGCAGCAGGAAAGTGCTTGGCCAGGCCTCGGCAAGTGAGCTTTCCCACAGACCCACTTTACGCCACTGGCAACAGGCTTCCTGGGGGAAGCAGTGACTCCACATCTCCAAGCTGCGGGGCTGATGCCCATAATGATCAGAAAGGAAGTCATTACCAGAAAGCGCTATTCTGCTCTGGCAGAGCTTAGAAAGCCCGTTCTTCCTGCTCAGGTGTCTGTGGGCTGAGGAGAATGGCTTGCTGGACCCAGAGGCAGCCTCTGCAGCTGGGCCCTCAGCGGGCACTGGCACAGGTAGGCTCCCAGACAGGCATCTCCGGTCATCAACGAAGGCCAGCAAGCCTCTGGCTTCCATGGTAGCAGGTGGGACAGGCACTAAGCTCCCTCCTCTAATAATTCTCACCTAGAAAACCAAGAGCATCTGATTAACATCAGCCACACAAGAATCCACGGCAGTTCGACTGGCAGACTGTGCCATACGAGTTCAGCAGGTCCCACACACCCATCGCCGTCCCAGGTCGGGCTGCAGCCAGTGCTGTCAGTGCAGAGGTGCGCTAAAAGCAGCCCTTTCTAGGAATGGCTGGGAAAGCAGGACGGAGCAAGAGGGAAGGGGCCCCAGGAAGGGCAGGAGCTGCCGTCCACACCAACACAAAACGCTCCTCGGTCAAGGAGATGCCCAGGGTGGCCACAAGAAGAGCCACTGTACAACCTGCTGGCCCAGCTGCATCTAGAACCACCTGGGCACATCCCCAAAAGCAAGGCAAGAGTCTGCTTCGCCTGGGGGCAGGACTAGCACCAGAGGTTTGTGGTTTTGTTCTTTTGTACTTGTAGATTCCAATGCAGACATGGGGGAAAACACAGAAAGATTCCATGTGGCTGTCACTGAGCTGCCTCCCAGGACCACATTTTGTACACATGATGCCACACCAGGAAGCCGACATTGCCACAGCACTCACTGCACTCACCTGCGCCTTCCAATCTGTGCAGTCTTGTCATGTGCAGTCATGTGACCAGCTCCCAAGGGAAACCCTGAACCGGCAAGCACGTGAAACACAAGCATACCTGCTCCAGTGCTCCAGTGCCACTAAGAAAAGCTCCTCTGCTCGGAGGAGGCACGGCCCCACTTGGGCACCCACAGGTAGACAGAAAGGGCACACTGTGGTCAGTCCCAGGGCCACTGGTGGGAGTTCCCACAAAGTGGAAGGCCACAGGGCCAAGAACACCCAGAGCCCGTACTCCTCCTTACAGATCACCTTCTGCACGTCTGGAAGCCCAAAATTCCTGACCAAATGTCCTGGACCCCTCTTCCAAGGCCCACATGGCTCTGCACATGCCATACCCAGACCCAAGAACTGGCCGAGGAGTAGCATCACAAGACCAAGCCTGGACATGCAGGTGTGGTGTTCACACATGCTCACAAGCCCCTCCCAACACAGGACAGACCCGCAGCAGGAGGAAAAGGGAACTGACCCTTCTGAAACCCCCACATTCCACCAAGGAATTCCAAGGAGCCCTGATCCTCAGGTCGTGATAAAGATGTATCTATTGAGACTGGAGGAGCACACCTACTGCAATTAACAGATTTTGAGTCTGATAGTGATGATATACACTCATCACAACAGGGGGTCTCCACTGCACCCACACCCCTGTCCCTTGAGTCTAAGGGCCTGACCACTGCTCACCTCAGCTGTCAGCTCCTGAGATCAGCAAGGCAGGTACCACTTAGATAAAAGGAAAATGAACAACCCCACCCAGACCAGTTGTGGGAGGGTGGTGACATCAAAACATGCCACCAAGCAATACAAGTTAAACATGCAGGGCTGGGGATGTGGCTCCAGCGGTAGTGCACTCGCCTGGCATGCGTGCGGCCCGGGTTCCATCCTCAGCACCACATACAAACAAACATGTTGTGTCCGCCAATAACTAAAAACTAAATATTAAAATTCTCTCTCTCTCTCTCTCTCTCTCTCTTTCAAAAAAAAAAAAAAAAAAATTAAACATGCAAACAGGACCATCAATTCCAGGAGACAGGCCACCAGAGCACAGGAGCCTGGCACACAGCAGAGGGCCCATCTTCATTCTCAGGAATTGATGGGGTACTCACCAGCACAATGTTCCAAGGATCGCTTCCTTGGGTAAAACGCAGGTAATGGCGACTCACCAGGTAGCACCCTCGGGAAAACTCAAAAAGCTAAGTTGGGACTGGCAGGTTGGTGCCTAATAATCGTGATCTGCTTATTTTAAATGGAGTTAAACAGTCTGAGGTAGAATTGCACCCCTTTGACTTCCCATGTACAAACAAGCTCAAGAAAAATCAGGAGCGAGAGCGTGAAGAGCCTACGACTCAGCAGCACTGCATCCTGTAACAGGAGTGTGGCTTCTGTGCACCTCTGAGATGCAGGAGAAAGGAGGTACTTCAAAATGTAAAAGAACACCTAAGACCTGAGAACAGGGCAGTGAGAGCAAACCATCCTGAGGAGCCACTCCCAAGCCGTGAGATGCCAGGGACCCGGGGAGACGGTGCCCAACGCTGAGCTCAGCATCACTCTAGGTTCTGGCAAAAGCAGTCTTCCCAGGAGCCAAGCATCCTGGAATTCCTGAGAAAAACTGAGACAACCCAACAAAAGGAAGATCTGCCTGGAGAGAGAAGGGAGAAAAGCAAATATGTGAAGAGATAATCACACATGAGGAAGAAAATGTACTGAACCAAGATCTCTGTGAATCAGGCACGAGGGGAGTGAGGGCGTGGAGCACTCAGTTTACCGGACGCGAAAACTCGACAGAAAACTGGAGCTCTAGTGTGCTGCCATGGGGCAGGAACAAGAAGATCCCTCAAAGGGGCCAAGCCTGCAGGCGCCGGTCAGGTGATAGGGAGGGACACCGGCTATGAAGCACAGACAGCCATTCAAGCAGTGGTGCTGAGATAATTCGTACCCCAAGGGGACCCCAAAACACAGCCATTGACACTCCACACGCAAAGCCAGTGTCAGAACATGAAGCTTTTGGAAGAAAACGAACAGAATATCTGTAAGACTTGGAGTAGGGGAAGCTCTAAAACCAGAAGCAACAAAGCTCTACTATAAAGTATGATTGATAAATTTAACATTAAAACTGAGGACATGTGTTCATAAGAAATGCCACTGAGAACCTAAAATGAAGCAGGGTGCAGTGGCACGCACACACCTGCCATCCTAATTACTCGGGTCACTGAGGCAGGAGGACTGTAAGCTCAAGACCAGCCTGGGAAACACAGGGAGGCCTTATCTCATAAGTAAGGGGCTGGGGGTACAGCTCAGTGGTAGAACATATGCTCAAGGCCCTAGATTTAATTGAAAGGAAGGAAAAGAAAGAACAAGGTACAATTTAGGAGAAGATATTTGCCAAATGTATAACAGAAAATATTCAGAAGCTTTCGAAAGATGAATAATTTGACACTTAAGAAATTTTAAAGATACAGCCACACGTGGGATGCATGCCTGTAATTCCAGAGACTTGGGAGGCTGAGGTAGGAAGATTGCCAGTTTGAGGCCAGTGTGGGCAACTAGGCAAGACCCTGTCTCAAAAAGGGCAGAGGATGGAGCTCAATGTATTGAGTACTCCTGGGTTTAATCTCTAGGACACCCCCACCCCAAAATTGAAATATACATAGACAAAGAAAAATAACAAGAAATAAGAACAACAGCTTGTAGAACATGAAACCTACAACCAGAGTCTTAACATTTTTATCAGTCTAATCATGATGTTATACCAAATAAATCAGTAAAAATGAAAAATTCGATAACACCAAAGGTCATTAAGGATTTAGATCAACAAATCAATAGAAACTCATTAAGTAAATATAATCCGCATAGGAAACAAAGTCAAACATTTGCTTACTCCAACAGAGCTCTTTCTACTCTTAGATTGATATTCTAGAGAAATGCTTGCACATGGGTAGCAAGACACACACAGGAATGCTTAGGGCAGTAGGTTTACAATGGCAAAGACAGGCAGACAAGCAGGAAGAAAATGAAATAAACACTTATCAACAAGCAAACAGACTTAAAATTTTGGCAGATTCGTGTTATGAATTATAAAACACCTACACACAACATAAATCCTAAATATAAGGAGTGGAAAATATAAAGAGTGGAAAACTACGAGTTTCAAAAGACTATCAACAGTAGGATTCCTTTCTTGTAAAATAAAATAATCTAAACACATTGTTTAGGGGTGCCCACATATAAGACTGTTTATTCAACAAGAGGCTGGTGTGCCCACACTTGTAGCAGACAGGGAGCTGAGATGTGGAAGACACAATGGCAGGGGGGCTTTAGGTCCTGACTTCGGTGGTGGGTTTAAACGTGTCTACTTTACTATCATGATTCATGATCTACTGCCTTTTTTCTTTTGCATGAATCACTTAACATACCCTGAAAAATCAAGAGGTGTTACACACACAAAAATCCAGCCTGGGATCCTGAAATGCAATGGTTCAGTGTAAACTGAAAGATGTGGGGGAAGCTAGAAGTAATTATTAGAATGTGTGGCTTTCCTTACCTAACACCATTTAAATGTTACAGATTTGCATCTCACATCTAAATGCACTTATATTGCTACAATAAATCCCAAGGCCAAGATCCTATTATACAGCAGTTTTTACTTTTAGAACTAACTTATAAAAAAAGCTTGGAACCTTAATTATGACTTCAGAAAACATTGTTATAAAAATCTTAATTTTGTTTTAAAAAGTAACATAATTTCAGATACATCATTACAAAACCTTAAATTTGTCTTTTTTTAAATTTTTTTGACTACATTGTAATTGTTATAAAACTTTATCCTAAAAGTAATATAACTCCTCAGAACACATTGTAAACGTTACAAAAGTTTACTCTGTAAAGTAATATAAAACAGGAATACAGAAAAGAAATACAAAAGGAGGGTAAGAGCATGGAACTTTTGTTTTTCATGGGAAAAAAGGTAAATACTGTCTGAGTTGATGCAGTAAGAAGTGGGGTGGGGATGTTCAGTTATATTACCAACAGTCACAATGGTATTTAGGGAGGAAAGTCAATGCTGGCTGACAGATGTGAGGCACTGGCTGCAGGGAAGACGGATTCTTTTTCCCTGTGCGTATCCTGTACTGCACAAGGTCCACATGGCTGCTGAGCCAGCACCTCTGCACACGGGAACAGAAGGTCCCAGCCTCACATGTCTCAACTCCACAGCCAGAGGTGTGGCTTCTGAGAGCACAGGCTGACTTCACATGACCAGAGATCCCTTAATTTTTCACAGGTTTAATTTTAACTCAGATGTTGTTCAGAAACACTTCCAAACCCAGGTCTAGGGTTTTAGAATTCACTTTTTAAAATCCTCTCTAAGCTGTAGAAATAGGAAGATGAACCCAGAGCAGACCTGAGGGTGTCACAGAGTGACCCTACTCTCTTGGCTAGTTATGAGTCCAGAGGCACAAGGTACCCCACCTCCCCAATACAGAGCTCTGCAAATGCACTCCTTGCTCTTCTGGGTGAACCTCTGGAAGCAACCCTCTGTCCCACCTGAACAACTGTACATACTGACCATGTACAAGAACAGAACCAGCTTTTCAAGGGGATCCAACCAGTAGACAACAGACCAGCAAACATGAGGACTTCAGGCCTGGACACCTGAAGTACTGAATCAACCCACCCTGAAACCTGCCTTCCTCTAGACTTTGGGCCTGACAGCCAGTTGTTTTCCTCTCTGTCAGACCACCCTGAGCACACAGCTCTGTGTCTTGCATCAAGGCAGTCTAATGAACACATAAAACACAGCTACTTGGATGGTGGGCCCCTGGAGTCCAGAATGGTGGGGAAAGGCTTGGGAGGTGCCAAGGCAGCAGAGCCCTGCAAGCTGAGTGAAGCCGTCCAGACAGAAGCACAGGAGTTGGGTGTGCAGAAGGACAGGGGAGAGGAGCCTGGAGAAGCCTGAATAACTCCCAGGGCTTCTTAGGCCTGACTAAGGAGCCTGGATTTTTATCCTAAAGATTAGCTTTAAGGGATCAACAGTTAAGGAAAAACAACCTGCTATGCATTTTACAAAGATAATTCCAGGGGCAGTATAGGGGCAAGGCTGGGAGGAAGAAAGGTCACAGCAATTCAAGTCAGAAATTGTGAGGTCTTAAAATGAAGATCATAGCAGAAACGTGGAGAAGGGAACCCAAAAGAGAAGAACAGACATGGAATTGGCTGGATTTGCTGAGCAAGAAGATAACGTGTGCAAGTACCCCAAGTTCTCAGTGAGGCAACTCCTACGCTCTGAGAAAAGGAAAAGCAGGGAAGCCAGGCCTGGGGGCGAAGCCTAAGGTGAATGGGGCATTCAAGTGCTGAAGTGGGGCGCAGAGCTCACTCCTCGCACCGAGTGGCAAGACGGCGGCGCTGGGATGCAGCTTGGCGCAGGACGCGGACTCCGTCGGCCTCGCAGTAGCGCAGGCTACGAAGGAGAGAACTAAAGGCGCAAAGCCACCCCCAGGCCAGGAGACCGAGAGCCTGGGTGGCTTCCTCGGACCGGGCGGGTTACCCTGCAAGGACGCTCGGGCACGGGCGGCCCGATGCGCGGGGCAAACGGCCAGTGTCCGCCGCGCCGCGGGCCGGGGCCGTGACCTGCGTACAGGGACAGGCCGCAGGCCGTAGGGGCCCCTAGGCCNGCCCGGTCCGGGGGGATTACGGCGAGTTGGCACGGCCCCTCACCCAAGAGGAGCTTGACGTCCAGGGCACCGCCGCGGAGCCCTGACAGCTGCCCGCCAGGCTAGAAACAGGGGACATTCGGACCCGGGGAGCCCTGGCCCGAGGGCGGCAGCGGCCCGAGGACCTTAGCCGAGAGGAGCGAGCTGCGCGAGCCCGGTCCGGGGGTGGGAGCCGTCGGGGACCAGCGGCGGTGGGAGCCCGGCCCCGAACCTCCGAGATTGACAGGCCGGACGCGGTCCTCCGTCGGCTCAGGCGCGGGCACCTGCCGGGAGTGCGCGGTGTGTTCTCGTGGCTGGGGCGGACCAGGGTCCTTTCCAGGAAGTGAACGGGTTGTGCAGGGATGACGGGGAGCTCCAGAGACTGAGTTGTACAAGGCAATGCCTGTTTCCCAGATGATCATAGTCACGAAAAGACTAAATTCAACTTTCTTCCTCCTTTACCACTTTGTTGGAATTGTATTTTACAGTTACGTGTGTCTGTACGTTATACATACGCATGTATTTGTACTCGGTTACATGTATTCTTTATTCCTACATGCGTAGACTTGTGCATCCGCACACTTGTTCCCAGTCAGAGAACCAATCGTTTCTTGGAGTGCTTCAATGCTCTTGATTCTCCAGACCTCCAGAAAAGCAGTCACTGCCTCATGTGAAAAGTGCTAGGGAAGTGGGTCACAGAGATAGGAGGGAGGGTGCAGAAGGAAGGACTGGCATGTTTGGGAGTGGTGAAGGCTGCTTTGAGCTGGACCTTGAAGAATCCTTAGACTGGAGTAGGAAGAGTTGGGGTGGGAGGAATCAAATGTTATTCCAGCCAGAGGCATCCCTGTCAAATAAGAAGTGGGGTGGAGGAGAGTTTGAGCCAGGATGACCACCATACATGATGTAGGTGGGGGTGGCCAATGAGGCTGGCCAGGGAAGATCACACCAAAGTTCCTGGACTTTGGATATCCTTGAATCTTTTTAAGCAAGGGATGCCTTTTCTGTATCCCTCTTCCCACCACTCCCCCAGCCACTCCTTCTCCCACTTCAGCTGTTTCCATTTCTTGGTAAAGGGCAAATACAAAAGTCAGACTTTTCACTGTTCTACTCCCACATGTGTCATTACAAGCCCTGACACTTCTACTGCTTTAGTAGTTCCAAATCCTCAACACCTCCTCTGTTCTTACTGCCAATGCCTTAACTGAGACCTTCTTTTTCTCAGGGCAATTGTATTGCCAGCCCATTGTACCAGCCAGAGCTGCACAGTCACTTTCTTTGCTGATCCTCTGTCCCACACTTTACACTCTCTGTTGCCCTCAGGATAGAGTCACAGGTTGCACACTGGGTGCCCCTCCTCTCTCCTGGGAGGTGTGCAGAACCTGCTTTCCCTGACCCTGGACCACAGAGTGGCTAGCAGTCACTTATTTGTTAAATTCTCCTGCATGTCATACACATGTAACTGCTCTTGTGACTTTTCGAATTTAATATTGATAGCAGCACTGAGGTATGGGTACTCTGCTAGCTCCCCCTGCAGATGAGGATACTGAGACTTGGAAAAGAAAATGGTTTGCCAAAGCTATGTCTCTAGGAGCAAGGTTTGCAAACTCAGGGAGAGCCATTGATATTCCAGAAATTTCTGGAATCATGGATCAGATTCCCACACAATGGAGAATAGATTAAACCGAGCAAGACAAGCCATAGAGAGACTAATTAGGGAGGCAGGGCAGGATCCCAGGCCCCGGGCAAGAAGTGGTTGAGCCAAGGCAGCTGCCAGGTCAGAGAAAAAGGAATGGATGTAATTTTTAGAAGGGCTTGTTTTATCCACTAGTCCTTTCCTGTGTATGGTTTGTATTTCCTGCAGAGCCGAGCAAAGATGAAATGGAACTTCACCTCAGAGAACACACCCCTCTGTAGAGTAAGCCATAATCAGAACACTTTCCGTGTGATTGATAATTCCATGTAATTTGTTGGTGTCTCAGACCTTCCAGACAGGCTTCCGAGAGAGGTCATGGAAAATGTTATGAAAAGGAAT
Organism: Marmota marmota marmota; assembly: GCF_001458135.2. Classification (NCBI taxonomy): domain Eukaryota; kingdom Metazoa; phylum Chordata; class Mammalia; order Rodentia; family Sciuridae; genus Marmota; species Marmota marmota. The sequence goes on from NW_026000005.1 coordinate 53,440,474, forward strand.
AATTATCTAACAACCTTGCCGGAGAATTTTTACTAGCCTGCCACATTTAGTCATTGCCTTTTTCATTAACTCAAAAAATATTTTTTTACCAGCCTTTAAAATCCTTGAGTTGGTAACTCTCTGTCCAGTGACACTTAACTTCGGTGACCTTCGCTGGAGTGTAGCGGTATGGGTGCATTCTTATTTTTCATTAAAGCTCCTCCCTGCCCACAGTCTGGTTTAAGTTAGTCTTGATTTCTTTCAGGATGTGGTTCTGTGCACTGATTTCTTGACCAAATGGATAGTGGAATGTGGGTGAGATGTGTGGCCAGAGGGTCACAATGATCCGCTGTGGTTTGTATCTAGGCCCAAGTGAGAGCTGCCCAGGATGCACTTCACCATGTGGCTGTTAACACCTGTGAGCACAGAGGGGTCTGGGGCTTTTTGAACACATGGCAACTCTTCACAAGACCCTGAGGGAAAGAGTATTATATTATTCGCCCAAGTGTCCAGGTGACCTTCTCACTCTGCCTCCAGTTCTCCCTGCCACTGCGTGCCTCAGGTGGTGCTGAGACACAAATCGTCACCAACAGAACTCAATCACTATTTCTGAGTGAGGTCTTGCTGACTGACAACTGAGTGTTAGCCTATTAACATTCCTCATGGGCATGTAAAGTGGACTGAATTCTCACTGATACACATGGGTTCAGTTGACAGGCGGGTGGAATCCGAAGAATCGGGTGATGAGGAAGGAAAGAAGCGCAGCAGCGGCCTTGTGGCAGACCTCAGCGAGCAGAGCCTGAAGGACAGAGCAGAGCGTGGCGAGGAGGACCCAGAAGGTACTGGGTGCAGCCAAGAAACCTAAGCTTACCGTGACGGCAAGTGTGTCTGTGTGGATGACAGCTGTGTGGCATGTGTGTCCTGCTCAGGTGGTATCTTGCCAGTCCTGAGAAGGAGTGCTGTGCTCCAAGGGTCCTCAGTGGGCTGGGGCAGGTAGGCATGCTGTTGGGAGCAGTCTGCCCTGGGGTGATTCCTTAGCCAGCGAACTCACCTGTGGTGCATGCAGGAAGAATGTAGTTCTGACTGCACTGATGGCAGTGTGTCCTCTGGCACAGAACCAGAGGATTGAGAACCGAGGTATGATGTAGACACAGTGGCTGACCTATCACAGTAACAGTAGCACTCACTTCTTGCAAAGTCATTTCTGACCCTGCTTCCTCATGTCCCCAGGCCTGGGAGTCGGGTAGGTGGTGGTTAGGATGGTCACCTCCGTAGAACCAGCCACACGGCTCCTGAGCAGTCCGCACCCTCCCAGCTGTGGCGCTCACCTTTCTGCTGGTTTGCTTAGAAAATGAGCCTGCGTTAGAGAGAATGAGAGAGACCACATGAACACAGAGAGGTGTCTGAGACAGATGATTAAGTTTAAAAAGGCGAGTTTCTGAACAGTATACATGTCAAAGTCATATTTTCAGTTTAAAAATATGAATATGTAGTTTTTCCTACTTAAAAAAGAAAACGCATCCGTGTTGCTGAGGGTCTCTGGATGATGTGACTTCAGCCTTCTGTGTTTTCCAGACTCGTAGGCAATGTATAGATTTTTTAGGTGTTCATAATCACACATTACCCTTATATATATAAATAAGTTTATAAAAACAAAGCTGATTTTTAAAATAGGATTGTGCTCTCTGTGCCAGCAAGATGATTGGTAACTATGGCAACTGAATTTTAAGGCAAAAGGAGATTACCACAAAAATACCCATCACATTTACTTTGAAACTTCAAAGTCTGTTCTACAAGTGACGTGGGTGGATAAAGCCATGGGCACGGATGTCATCATCTGACTCAGTCACGAAGGGCTCTGGCATGTGCTCGTGCTAGCAGTCTGTGGGGGACTTGGAAGTTGTAGCAACTGGGTCCTGGACTTCTCCGTTCCCAAGGTAGTGATGTCATCTTGGTGGATCATGGTAACAAGGCTCTAATTTGGGGTAGATGAGAAGAGTAAGACACCCCTCGCTTGCCCAGAAGGCACATTGCTGGGGGGTGGGCCAGCTGGATTGGAGCCCAGTTTATCTAAACCTCAGGCTCCTTCCTCTAGAGGACTAGGTGATTCTCCATTCTCTGGGAATATGCCTTTGGAGTCTTTTTAGAGAAACTGGGACTCACTCCTCCCTGTACTTTTTTAAGTCTTAAGTTCCAACTACACAAACTCGAACACATCAACCTTTACCTTTTATTTATTTTCTCTAACTTATATTTTTGTGTCAAGGGGTTTTGTTTTGTTTTGCAGTCCTGGGATTGAACCCAGAGCTTCACACATGTTAGGCGAGCACTCTACCACTGAGCCACACCTCCACACACACTTTTTTTCAGTGTCTCACTAAGTTGCTCAAGCTGACCTCAAACATGCAGTCCTCCTGTCGTAGCCTCCCAAGTACCTGTGATGATAAGTCTGTGCTGTGGCTCCTGGCATTCCCTTACCCTTTTTTTTATGGTAATCATGATAATTGAGAAGAATGGCAGGTAACTGCTCTCAGTTCCGCTGGCATTTCAAGTGGTGGGGGCAGTGTGTACTCCCTTGACTATAGATCACAAGTCCTATGGAGTTTGGAGCAGCCCCTGTTCCCACCTGCTGGCCCAGCACCACTGTCTGTGGTGTCATCTTTAGTCTCCCAGTATCCTGGTTGGACACCAAATGGCCTGGGCACCCCAGCTTGATTGCAGTGCTTCTCATCCCACAACTTCCTGAGCTCAGGGAGAGTGAGCTAATGCTATCTTTTGAGGGAGGTTTGGGTTGATCTCTTGGCAGTTCTCAATTCTTTTTATTTAATTCTTAGATTAGTGAGTATTCTGTAAGATTGAGTAAACTATAGTAAATGACTTTTTTTTTTTTATCAACTGGCCACTGTTGATCATTATAGAAGAGACGTCATGAAAAAGCAAATCAGTGTTGGGCCACTGCTGCTTTGTTTTAAGCTGGTCCTGTGCCCAGTGCTCCTCTCCAAGGCTCCAGTCCAGGTGCACGTTAACTGGCATGCAGGCTCCTTATCCTCTGGGGAGCCAGCCATGGACATGAGGTCCAGGGCTGTGTCAGCCAGCTCCATTGCAGAGGCAAGTGCACAGAAGAGTGAGCCCAGATAGACTTGAAAAGGTGATGATCAGTTTACAGGAACTATAGGGGTGAAAGCCTGGTCATCCCAGCAACTCAGGAGGCTGAGGCAGGAGGATTGTTAAGTCCAAGGCCAACCTAGGCAACTTAGCCAGAGCCTGTTTCAAAATGAAAAGAGCTGAGGATGACTCAGTGGGAAGCACTTGAATGGCATGCTCAACATCCTGTAAGTAGCCTCTAAAACCACAAAAAGTTTAAAAATTAGTAAGAGCCTCTGGGCATAGAATTCAGAATCCACTATAAAACAAACAGCCTGTTTTCTTCCAGCAAAAAGTTGCAAGGTAAAAAAGGGATTTAACAGAAATGCATGCAGTCACACAATGTATAACTTTATTTGGATTCTATTTCAAGTAAACTGGGGGAAGAAATTATAAGACAATCGGGAAAATGTTAGCAATGATTGGACATTTTATAATATGGAAGAAAAACTATTGCTCTTCAAGTGTGGGGTTTTTTGTTTCTTTGTTTTTGTTTGGGGCGATTCCAAGGATGAAACTGAGGCCTTGAGCATACTTAAGGGGTGTGTATTGCCTGTGTGTGCTCACGTGTGTCTCTGTGTGTCTTAGCGCCTAGCTTGAAGGAGCCCAGCTCTGGGGTAGATAGTCCTTGTGAAATCTTGAGTGAGCCTCTCTGCTGGAATTAGTTCACCGTCTTCTAGTTGAGAAGGTGTTTAAATTATTCATTGAGGCTCCTTAGTCCTGCTCTTAGCTGTGCCTCATTTTGTTTGCTCTTTGCAGAGAAGAGCATTCATAGATGCAGGGCTGTCTTCTAAGCACTAAAAGGCTCGTCCTGGAACACATGGCACACCCAGCATGGTTTGTATTCAGATGGCCTGATTTACTGCCACAGACAAGAGGGAAGGAATGAACAGGAGGGCAGGCAGCTGCCAGCGAGCACTCTGAGGTTTCCAGGAAGGTTCTGAGTCTGCATCCCCAGCAGAGACTGGGCTCTCCATGGCTCGGGCAGCTCCTTCTTCCGCCAGTACCTTCAGGCTGCATTTCCTTTCTTGGGAAGTTTGGAGGCACTGATGGAAGTTTGGAGACCTTTGCCAGAAGCTGGATTCAGGAAACTCGGGATGCTTGAAACATCAATCTTTACCCTTGGTGTCCTCTGCATTTCAGTTAGGTGCATGAGCCGGATGTCTCAGACCCTGGACAGAATAGCAGCTCTTCACTGACTCGGGGCGACTGCCTCTCGTGAACAGTTCTAAATGAGCTCTTTCCTTCTCCTTTTCTTTAGAGGAACATGAGCTGGCTGTGGATATGGAAACCATTAGCCTGGACCGAGATGCAGAGGTAATGCAGCCTACTCGACCCAGCCTCAGGGGGGCATGACAGATCACCCTGACTGTCAGGTTATTTTTTATGAAGGTGACAAATTAGTAAGTGATTTCCCTAAAGAGGTCACCTAAGCCTCCCTTAGTTGGGTCAATTTTCTGTATTCTTGCTTTGTTTAACACCAGTGATTGAGTCTCATTTCTGTTTACCCACTGAGGACTATGGCCAATGAAATCCTTTTTGACTTGTGAATCACATGAGCACAATGACTACTTTGTCAGTGGTGGGACCCTCACATCCCCAACGGCCAACTGTTAAGGGATTGAATAGCCTGGGGTCTTCTCTTCAACCCACAGCTGCTCATTGATGCTGACATTAAGAAGTGCATCTTCTTGGAGCTGGAGCTGTGCTTTGTGCTCAAGGGAGCTGGGAGTAGCCCAGAGAAAACTGCCACATGCCAATCATGTAGAGGGTCAGTCTCATGTAAAACTAATATGAACAGTAGCTAAACCAAGAGCATCAGATTGACAGCTTACCCCACATCACCATCACCTGTCAGTCACAAACCCAATCTGGGTCTCTCACACTCACCCTCACCTCATCCACCTGACAGCCTCCCTTGGCAGCCCCTGTTCCAGGAACCAGGTCACCAGGCATTCTGCTGCAGCTGAGCTAGATTTTGTCTGTTTCAGGATGTTGATCTGAATCACTATCGCATTGGAAAAATTGAAGGCTTCGAGGTGCTGAAGAAGGTGAAGGTGAGGAGGTTCTGTCCTTGTTCCCATCCTATGAAAGGCACAGACCTGTGTATGGACCTTTCATGCACCTCCCTGTCTTCTGAACATAGCCAGCATTTTGCAGTAGTGGAGGAACCTGAGAGGTAGTCTGGGCTTAGGCCTGCCTTGGTTCTGAGCCTCTTTCAGAGGGGCACTTGCCTAAGTCTACAGTCCTTGACTTCTGCAGTCAAATTTGCTTCTCAAGAACTAGGGTACAGCTCAGGTGGTAGAATGCTTGCCTAGCATGCACAAGACCCTGGGTTCATCCCAGCACCACACACAAAAAACATGTCTGCTTCTCAGAATGGAGACTCCAAAGGCTCATTCTGCCAGAACACGGCTTGTGTTCCAGCCCCGGACCTTTCCTCCCTCCCCAAGTAGGCCTACTTGGTGTGGGGCCTGCACAGCCTCCTCCCTTTGGCCTCTGCTTGTCCCCAGGTGGGGCAGGACAATTCCAGCTTCATACCTCTGCCCACCTGCCTCTGGAAGGACACCACTTTTCTAGGAAACAGTGAGAAAAGTAGACCGTGTCTTCTGGCTAGGAAGGCTGGCTCTGCAACCTGCCCATTGCCTGTGTCAATTGTCCTCTTCCTGTCCCCAGACTCTGTGCCTTCGTCAGAATTTAATTAAATGCATTGAGAACCTGGAAGAACTGCAGAGTCTTCGTGAGTTGGATCTGTATGACAATCAGATCAAGAAGATCGAGAACCTGGAGGCACTGACACAGTTGGAGTGAGTGGGAAGACCCAGAGGAGTTGGGACTGGGGGGGGGGGGAAGATAACTGGATAGGGGGCAGCCAGCCTTCCTAGAACCAACACCCTCTGGAGGCCACCTCTGACACAGGGTCCTCCCCTGCACCTGGCTCCCAGTTTTTTGCCTGCTGTGTCCAGGGCTCCCAGTGGGCACGGCAGCTCCTGTGTGCCATCCCCTTGCTAGTCAGTCTTAACTAGAAAACTGGTATGGGACTCTGGCCAGGCTCCAGGGATGAAGGCAAAATCAGGAAGATGAGAACTTAAATCAAAAATGTCCTTTTGCCCTTTGAACCCTCTTTTAAAATAAAGAATTCACTGTCCTTTCTAATTAAAGGAATCAGGTCCTGATAAGTAACTTTACCTAGACTTCTGCAAACCCTCTGTTGCTTGTTGATCTTTGTTTTTAATTCAGCACTTCTTAGGTTCATTCTGTGTGCAGCACCTGGTGCTTGGTCCTCCCCTGGAATGGAACCTGGTTTCTGCCCCACACACAGCCCTAGGAGACCGTGTCAGGTGCCTGGGCTGCTCTAGTGCACTCCAGGTCCTGGCAGCCTCACCACTGTGTGACAGCACTGTGTGACAGACCATTCAGGGCTGTGGTCAGACCCTGTGTCCACAGTGGTGATGCCACCTCTGAGCTAGTTAAATTCTAACTCATGTGCATTCTGTTTTCATTTTTATTTAAAAAAAAAAAAAAAATGTTTTGCTTATTCCCAGGATTCTAGATATTTCTTTTAATCTACTAAGAAACATTGAAGGGATTGACAAATTGACACGGCTGAAAAAACTCTTCTTGGTCAACAATAAAATCAATAAAATTGAGAATATAAGCAACTTACACCAACTGCAGATGCTGGAGCTGGGGTCTAACCGCATCCGGGTAGGTGCAGACAATGCCTGCGGGTGTCCTGGGGAGCCACCGGGTCTGCCTGGGCCACCAGGGAGCACACCAGAGGTGCACTTGGCTGGGTTTCTCTCACAGTGTTGTGGTTCTTCAGAAAAAGGAAAATCATTATTATTATTATTATTTTAATTGCTAACTAGAAGTCAATATTAATCAGAATACGTGGGGCTGGGGATGTGGCTCAAGTGGTAGCGCGCTCGCCTGGCATGCGTGCGGCCCGGGTTCGATCCTCAGCACCAAATACAAACAAAGATGTTGTGTCCGCCGAAAACTAAAAAATAAATATTAAAAAATTCTTAAAAAAAATATATTAATCAGAATACGTGCCCATACTAAGTGGTCTGCCATGTCTTCAGTGCATAGATTTTGGGGGCCCCAATTCACACCCTTCCCAGCTGGCGTTCGCCACAGCCAGCCAGCCAGCCAGCCAGCCTGGAAACCTCGCTTCTGAACTTGTTCCCTGCTTATGGTTTTCTCTAGGGAGCCTCCAAGATAAAGGTTCCCCAAACACAGCTAGGTGGTCCCTTCAGTGATCTGCCATTGGATAAGCAAGTGGCATTTTGCTGAGAATAGTGTACTGGGCTGGTGCTTCTCCTGGAGTGGGTCCCCTGGCAAGATCCGATCTGCTCTTCTCCAGGATCCATTTGACCTTGAAGACAAGGTGCAAAATGGAAAGTGAGGCTTTGAAAAGCAAAGGTGGTATTCCATAGAACCAGGATCGAGTCCTTTACCAGCTGACTGAGAGTCCTGTGAAGAGTCCCCAGCATCTGATGGAGCGCAAACCTGAGAGGTCACATGTGGATTGTTACTGGGGCATGAATCTGCCCAACAGAAAGAAAGGAGGGTCCCCCTGGGCAGGAATGAGAACCATTCAAGCCCATAGCAATGGAGGAGTGTTTGGTAGTAAAGCAGTGGAATGAAGATAGCCCAGCCCCCAGGATCGTCATGAATGTTTCAGGATCTGGAGATGTGGAGGCCTGAGTCAGAGCTGCTAGCATCTCACTCTTGGAGACCTAGGCTCAGGGGAGTGAGTGCACTTTGACACGTACAAGATAAGATGAATATGCCAGCCCAGGCCAGAGAACTGGAGGGACACAAGAAAGCCGCTCCATGAGTTTCAAACTGTGTCCCTGGAACCCCAGAGGTCTGAAAACCCTCTTGGGTTTGGGAGTCAGGCCAAGAGACAGGGCCTTGGACCCCACCCATCATTTTCCTGTTTTTCATTATATATTTTCCAGTGAGATTTCATTGGAAAATTCGCAGAGCAGATGAGAGGCTGGCCCAGTGTCATTGCTGAAGTCCAGGTTGCCTTGCCTCCTGGTCTAGGGCCTCACTGTCCCACATAGTCCCCGGCACAGTGCTGACTGCCCTTCTGTCCTCTTCACAGGCAATCGAAAATATCGACACATTAACCAACCTGGAGAGTTTGTTTTTGGGGAAAAACAAAATCACTAAACTTCAGAACCTGGATGCACTTACCAACCTGACCGTCCTCAGTATGCAGGTACTGGTACCCCCAGCTTTCTGGCAGGGCCTGAGCCACAGCTACACCCAGCATCCACAGACCACATACTCTCATATGTGTGCCCAACTAACAGTTTGGTTTTTTATAAATATTAAAAATTTCAGGCTGGCCTAGTGGTAGGGTATTTGCCTAGCATATGTGAGGCACTGGGTTTGACCCTCAGCACCACATAAAAAATAAATAAATAAAGTTATTAATTTTTTTTTTCTTTTTTGTGGCAATGAGGGTAGAACCCAGGGTCTGAAACATGTTAGGCAAGTACTCTACTGCTAAGCCACGGTCCCAGCCCCCATATCCCCACTTTCCCCCTAGACAGGTTCTCACTGAGTTATCCAGGCTGGCTAGAACTTGGGATCCTCCTGCCTCAGCTCCCAGGTAGCTGGGACTATGCGCAACCCTACCCTGCTAAAATTTCTTTCTTTAAAGATCATGTTCTTTTTTTTCCTATTAGCAGTTAGATAATGAGGTAGTTTTCATTTACAGGTCAGAAGAGCTTGCCTGCTCCCAGAGGGTCCAGGCCCTGTTGCCAGCAGCAGATGGGCAGCAGTCAACACTCAAGTGTGCTGGGCCTCAGATGACCAATTGGGGTTTTGTTTTGGGGGTTTGTTTGTTTGTTTGGCTTTTGTCAGAAGCAAATTTGTGAAATGAGACCCTTGAAGGGAGTTGTGACTGGATGCTCTAGGGACAGCCTGGCATGGCAGGTCCCACTGACCACCAGTGATGTACACATAAAACCACTCTGATCCTTTGTAAAGCAGATGTTTTGCAGAGTGAAAACAAGTTCTTCAGGTCTAACTTTTAAAAGAAATGATAATTTATTTCAAAATATTCAGTGATTTTGATATTTTAAAGTTGTTAAATTTAATTCAAGTAAATCTTCCTAAGTACATCTAAAAAGAGTTCCTAATGTAAGAAACTGAATTTCCATGCATGAATTTTAGTGTTGTTTAACAGACTTGGTCCTCTTTCCAATCTGCACAAGCTCCATTCTAGAACGTTTTAAATGAAATACCCATTTAGGATTCTTCAGAATAATAAGGAGCTCCACTTCCTAAAACCCTTTATCTCTCACTCTCTGCACTGCTCCTTGCTCTTGTGACTCTGGCTCTCCCCTCACAGAGCAACCGGCTGACGAAGATCGAGGGCCTGCAGAGCCTGGTGAACCTGCGGGAGCTGTACCTGAGCCACAATGGCATCGAGGTCATCGAGGGCCTGGAGAACAACGTAAGCACCCACCAATCTGTCTGGGGCGGAGTGGGGGGTGCCTGTGGGCAGGCAGCTGGCAGCCTGCATACCCTGCCTTCAGGACTGGTCTCAGGTAGACACTCTGCCCAAGTGCGTTGAAGGGCCCATGCGCTACACCATGGCCACGTGGGGGATTTCAGGAGGCCTTTGCTGGCATGTCCACCATGCAGTCTAGGCACAAATGGGAATGCTGGCGTCAGCAGCCCTCCCTCCCTCCTCCCTCCTGGCCACTGAACTCACTGCCCCATGCCTGCTGCCTCAGCCCCTCCTCAAGCTGCAGGGGTCTCTTGGGGCCACAGGGCAAGGGGCTGTCAGCTGCTCTCAGGAAGCTGCTCCTCTCCACCTCTCCACCTCTCCACTGCCCCTGCGGCTTCTCACCAGTCTGCTCCTACTCCCCGATCCACCCTGCTCTCCCCTCACCCTCTAGACCCTCTCCCGCAGCTGCCTTCAGCTCATCCTGCTGCTGCTCAGTGCAGAAGTCAAGACAAATAAAATACTTTTTCTCACTCAATTTTACTGTATTTTTTTTCCCCCTGTTTTGTTTAATTGCCAGCAAATGTAACCAGAAGGGTCACTTTTGTACTGTCAAGGTAGTGTTTCAGTCTCATCTCAGGCTCCTTTGGCTTTTGCCTCAGCCAGGGCCTGGATGCCATTATTACTGTTATAGAAGGAAAAAGATGTTTCTAATTTCAGTTCACCAATATCTAAAAAAAAAAAAAAAATTGGAAAAGTTGGACTATACCTGTGGGAAGTTTGGTCACCTTCCTTCAGTTTTGCACTCAAGAGTTTATAAAACTGATGTGCAGGCCAGGTGTTTGCTTCTGCAGTGCAGGATGAGCAGGAGTGGGAGCGTTCCTGGTGGTGGGATGGGGGTTCTAGCTGTAGCAGGGGGATTGCAGGAAACAGATACACAAGCAGCCCCAACAAGGAGCCTGTGTCAGCAGTCCCACTGCCGCGGAAGATGGGACCTGTTCAGCAAGCAGGAGAGAAGCAGGAGTGCAGAGTCTTACCTTGGTCAAACACTAGACCCTCCCTGGGCTCTGAAACAAAACAGAAGGGAAAAAAAAAACAGTGGCATTAAAGATGATTGCGTTATTAAGACATTCACTGTAATTGAATGTGCCAGTGTCTTCTCTGGAATGTTCTCAACTAGAAAGCATATATTCACCTAATTTTCTTCTGAGTTTGATCTCTTGGTTGAGGGGAGACTTATCCTCTGGAAGAAGATAAGGAAGTATGTGCCTTTTTCCCAGATGGCAGATGTGCTGTCACAGATCCCCCCACCTCCGTGTCCTGTGCCCTGGGCTTTTCTCTGCACTGGTCTGGCTCATGCTGGCACCAGCCTTGGCCCACGTGTTACTTGGCACCACAGAATGCCATGACCTCTGTGTGTGTGCACTTACCTGTTACTTCCCCCCCCCCCCTTTGGTACCAGGAATTGAACCCAGAGGCACTTTACCACTGAATCACATCCCCAGTCCTTTTTATATTTTATTTAGAGATACGGTTTCACTAAATTGCTGAGGCTGGCTTTGAACTTACAATCCTCCTGCCTTGGCTTCCTCAGTCACTGGGATGACAGGCGTGGGCCGCTGCTCCTGGCTTTACTGGTTTGCTTTTAATGAGCTTTCAAAACATTGTCCAGCTCCCAAAACACATGAAAGTCTTTGAGTGTGCAACTGAATCCCTGAGTTCAGTGTTTAGAGGCCAGTTCTGAGAGCCAGCACCCAGTGCTCTGTCCGAGTGCCAGGTCTTCCTGCTTCACGAGGCCTAGGTTGACCATGCAAGTTTCAGACACACAGGGTACCCCCACAGGGCAGGCAGAGTGCTGGGACGAGCTGCTGGCAGCGGGCAGCTCCTAAGACCCTTTTTGCTCTGAAGCTCCCTGAACTCCTGCCCTGTGCTCTCAGTGCTCAGTACTCTGATCGGACATAGCTGGGTCAGCAAGAGAGAAGTAGAAGGAGCCACCATGGCTGTGCCCACACCAGTCCCACTCCAGGCCCAGCATGGTAACCATGTAGCAACTCTCACACCCATGCACTTCTGTGACTCTGCTGGTGCTCTCAGCACCAGCTGGTGGGATGCTAGGTGTGCAGGCCAGGGAGGCAACCCTGGGACCTCAAGGAGTGCCAAGGCCACAGCTGCCAGCCCAGCACTTGCAAGCTCTTGTGGGGTTTTATATTTTATTAAGGTGTTTCTTAACTTTCCCTTAAAACCCAGGAGAATTTGCTGGGCATGGTGGTGCATGCCTATAATCCCAGCAGCTCAGGAGGCTAAGGCAGGAGGATCATGAGTTCAAAGCCAGCCTCAGAAAAAGCCAAATGATAAGCAACTCAGTGAGAACCTGTCTCTATGTAAAATACAAGATAGGGCTGGGGATGTGGCTCAGTGGCTGAATGCTCCAAGTTCAATCCCTGGTACCCAAAAAAAAAAAAAAAAAATCAGGAGAATTTGGAATTAGAATACCAGGAATACAGTAGAAAATGGAGGACAAGGACCCTCAATCAGGAGCACTGAAGGGCAAAGAGGAGGGGAGGGACTGCTGTCCAGGCGTTTGGCCAGTATGAGTGATGGCCTTCAATTAGAAAAACTTGCTGGGTGGCTTTTAAGTACACTGTGTCGAGCAGCGTGACAGACTTCTCTTTCACCATGAGATTGTGGTTTGTGAAACCTTGAAGCTCTGAACTTTAAAACAGTCACCCAGGCTTAGCTGACATGTGAGAAGTGTCTCACACACATCTGTAGAACAGAGCCCAAAGCACCAGGCTGTGTCCTGCACAAACCGTCTGTGTCAGTGCTCAGCCTGCCCAGACGCTGTCCTCTGTGGCTGAATGTCACAGCCTTCCAGCTTCTAATCCCGTCATCCCTGAGTCCCAGCAGGGTGCAGCTCCAGCCTTTGCTCAGCACTGAGCTTCCTGGCCTTGCTCCTGGTCACTTCACCCCAGGTGGAAGGGCCTCTGTTAAGAAGACAGGTGGAGGCCAGAGTGCCTTCTCCCACCTCTGCTGTGTGCCTGGCCAGCTTCTAGCCTCAGCGGGCCCCAGGCTCTTTTCTAGTGAGAGGTGTTTCATTTGCAAGAATGGAACACTGAATACTTGTTGGCACAGTTGTCACCCCTTCTTCAGAGCCCAGGGTCTAAGTCTCACTGGGGCCCTCAGTAGACCTGGGGCTTGGGAACTCACATAGCCAGCTTCAAATGCCAGGGAGGGCTCTGTGGGCAGCACTGAAGCCAGAGCCTGGCTGGGAAGGGCTGCAGGCAGGGGGCAGGCTACCTCCTCTGGTCAGCATGGGAACTAACTGACACCCTGCAGCTCTGAACTCTGTACTTCCCACTGTATGTGGTCACAGGGTCACTGTTGAGCTGTGGTAATCCAGGAAGAATCTTATTTTCTTATTTTAGAACAAACTTACGATGTTGGACATTGCATCAAATAGAATCAAGAAGATCGAAAATATCAGCCATCTAACAGAGCTGCAAGAATTCTGGGTAAGTTATATTCTAGGGTTGGTGGTCCTTAGCTGAGTGGGTCCTATTGAGTGAAATGTGCTAGAGGTCGTGAGAAACCCTGAGGTGTCTATGGCCTTGCTCCTCAGTGCAAGTCACACACCAGTAGCACCCCCAGAACTGGGAAGCAGTCCCACCACCCCCGTCTCCCAAGTGCAGAATCTTCACCTTAACAAAACCCCAGGTGGTGGTTGTGCACGTGCACATGGGAGAAGCCCTGTTGTATGTACGGTTAAGCCTAGAATTGTCCACTGACTGAGAGGCTTCCAGATCCCAGTGGAGGGGCGGATGCATTTAGTGCAGACACAGCCCAGCACAGTGGAAGGAGTGTCAGGTGGGTTGGCCACCCTGGGATTTGCTGTGTTCATCAGTAGTTGTGGTGTGGCTGTGGGTGCAGTGTGGCAGAGCCCGTAGGAGGAAATCAGGATAAGAGGTCTTTGCAACTGGGCGTGGTGGCACATGCCTATAATCCCAGCAGCTCAGGAGGCTGAGACAGGAGGATCATGAGTTCCAAAGCCAGCCTCAGCAACAGCAAGGCACTAAACAATTCAGTGAGACCCTGTCTCTAAATAAAATACAAAATAGGGCTGAGGATGTGGCTTAGTTGTCAAGTGCCCCTAAGTTCAATCCCCGGTACCGCCCCTCCCTAAAAAAAAAAAAAAAAAAAGGAGGTTTTTCCATCCTCTGAAGGGGCTGAGAAGTGACTACAGCATTGAAGTCCTTGGTGTTGGGATTCCATAGGAGTTCTCCCAAGTTTTGACCCTCCCCTCACGTTATCCCCTGCAGGAGGCATGGCACTTAGCACCTGAAGTGCCGTGGACTGATGTCCTTGGATGCAAGGTCTGTGGGAATTCTAAGGGGTGATCCCTTCTGTCTACCACACTGTTGACTGCAGTGTTTTCCTTTTCCCATCTTGAAAGATCGTCCAAGTTACCCCAGAACACAAGTAGCCCACTATGAAAATGCCCCTTGCCCCCTATTAAGAGACTGAGTCTTGGGTGGTGTCAGAACATGGTACAGAGCATATCTGTGGTGGGTGGTGAGAGTGCCCAGGCTGAGGGAGTCCACTAGTGAGTGGGAAGGTGTGGCTGCCAGTAGGCCGACACGAGCAGCCCAGAGAACCACACAGAGGAGCCAGACAGGAATGAGGAGCCCAGAGAAGGGCCTGGGCATTGGTAGGAAATGGTACCGAAACAGATTTCTGAAACATGATTCTTCTGAGTGTTCTGCCAGTGGGCAGGACGTGGGCCGAGGCACAGCCGGGAGCCAGGGGGCGTCCCAGCTCAGGGAAGCAGGTCAGCTGGTGCTTGATCACTGGGGCCAGACAGTACCTGACCCTGGAGCAGAAAGAAACCCTGTTTCTGAGACCACAGAAAAAGGCCATGGACAAAGCCAGAGTCCATTCAGGGCTCTGAGTGTCCCCTGCTCCCCGTCTCCTCTCACAGTGGCAGCCCGCCTATGAATAAGGTGCTTGGCCTGTTTTGCAGATGAGGAATTAGATCCAAGAAGGGAAACTGCTGACTCTGAACTCTCAAACTAGGTTCCCTGCCCACATCACATGTGAGCTGCATTTGGTCCGTAGGAGGAAATAGGGAGCCAGTCCTAAGAAAGGTTTAATGACCCAGAGATGGTAACTAGTGGCTATCCACTTGTTATGCCTTGACTGACAGAAGAGCGTGCAGTCTTCCTGCTGTACCTGGTGGATACTGTTTCTTCTCCCAGAGCCAGCAGCCTTCACTGCCTGTGCTTTGGAGGTCTGTTACCAGGTACATGCACATGCAGGGCTGTGGGGTCTAGTGCAGTTCCCTCCTCACTGTTGTCCTCTTCACCCTAGTTCTGGGTGCTAACAGATCCCCTGCATCTGTCTAGGACCAGTATTTCAGGGACTCTGTCTCTACCCATCTGCTTTCTTTTTTTTTTTTTTTTTTTTTTTTGGTAGTGCTGGGCATCAAACCCTGGGCTTATGCATGCCAGGCAAGCACTCTACCACTAGCCCCACCCATCCGCTCTGACCTTGTGTCCTTATGATTTACCTGTTGCTCCCTGCAGACAGTGTACAGTCAGGCTTGCTCTTTTGTCCAGGCTGGCACGGCCAACTCTAGACTACTTCCATCTAATGCAATTGCATTTACTGTGTTTCCTGCCATTTGGGTATTTGCTTTTTATTTGTCTCATCTATTCTTTGTTCCTTTTCTCTTTTCTTAGATTCTTTTAGAATGAAAATATTTGTTTTACTTTATCTCTATTATTGGTGTATTTGATATACCTCTTTTGGATTTTTGTTATTGTTGTTTTATTGGTTGATCTAAGATGCAAAGTATATTTTTAATTTACCACATTCTTTGTACAGATAATATTGTGCTACTGCACATATAATGGAAGGCCCTTACAAAAGTGTACTCTGTTCTTCCCTCCAGTAGCTATGTTGTCATACATTTCATTTTTAAATATCTTATAAGCTTCATGATCTATTGTTATATCAGTTATCCTTTAAATTTAAAACAAGAAAACTCACTTATTTTGCTATTTCTGGCGTTCTTCTTTCTTTTTTGTAGATCTGAGTTTCCACTGGGTATTTTCCTTCTACCTGAAGAATTTTAATATTCTTCATTATTAATCTGCTATAAAGCAACTCCTCAGTTTGATTTGTCTTCAGAATCTCTACTTGGCCTTCCCTCTTGAAGGCTGGTGTTATGGGTAGGCATGGTTTTCTTTTCCTGTTCCATGGTCCTCTGGTTTGCCTTGTTTCCAGTGAGAAATCTCTGATGGTTCTTATTTGTGTAACTTGTCTTTTGTCTTCTGACTGCTTTTTTAATGTTCTTTTAATCAATTTTTATTTTGTTTTGTTTTTGTTTTTACAACTGTAATACGAAGTGCCATAGAGTAGTTTATTTTTTCTTTGATGTGTGAGAGTTCATTGAGCTTTTTAGATCTGTGAATTTATAGGTTGTATCAAATATGGAAAATGCCTGGGAATCATCCTCTGAAGTCTGGCCAGCCCCCTGCCCCCAGAGTCTTCCCCATGGGCCTTTTGGCAGTCAGCTCCTGGAGGCCCGTGCCCGCCCCCCCATCTCACCCCTGCTGTGCCTCCCCTTACTGTCCCCGTCACTGTTCCTCATGATCATTCTTATCGTCTCCAAGGTCTGCGTCTCTTCTGCCATGGCCAGGTGGCTGCTGAGCCAGGGAGTGGGTTTTTATACCAGATGTCGTATTTCCCGACCCTAAGAAGAGCTGGTTGTTTTCAGAATCGGCTTCCCTCCTCCTCAGTCAGGTGCTGTGCCACCCTATTAGTGTGATGTTCTGGGAGGTGCTGAACTGTGAAGTGTCTGGATTTGAAGGACACTGACTGTTCATCTGGCAGAAGTGGAGCGACTGCTGGACCTACTGAGGCTTCTCTAGGCTCCCAGGGCAAGTCTGCACAGTCCTCTTCTGGGACCAACCCACCTCTGTTCCCACGCCGTTGCCCCCTGGTGTTGCTTAGTGCATGTTCTGAGTGGACACACACGTCCCTGCCCGTGTTTGCTCTGGTAACTGTTCAGCTCCCTCTGCCTGGTGTCCCTACTGTGTGTGGCTTAGCTTCAGTCCAGGGTGCAAGAGGACAGACACAGTGGGCTTCCTGGAGCTCTTTTCCCTGCACAGCTCACACCTACCTGGAAACTCCAGCCACCTCTGCCTCCCTGGTCACCGTCTCACCTCAGCATGACCCCAGGCCTGTCTGGGCCCCTCCTCACAGTACAGAAAGCTCCTCAGACAGAGGCTTACGCATCTGCTGCCTTCCTCAGAATCACTGTCCTGCATCGCCTGAGGTCCAGTGTGCAGAAGCAGCTGCTTCCTGTGTCCTGTGTCCTGCTGGCGCGTGACAGAAGGCAGGCCCAGCGCAGGGCCTTCACATGTCTTGAGGCAGATGCCCTCTCTATCTACCCTCTGTTTGTGTCTGTGCGGTCTTCATGAGGGTGAGGGGATTTATCTGCTGTTGTCTTTTTTTAATTGTTAAAAACAGTACATAACAAGAGGTATCATCTTAACCATCTTCAGGTGTCCCATCTCATGACACTAAAAATAGTCTTACTGTGCAGCCATCAGCTCCTTCCTCTCACAGAACCAAGGCTCTGTCCCTCCCTGGGCACTGGCACCAGCAGCCCACGTGTGTCTGTGGAGTGCACTCTCTGGGCCATCCTGCTCCCTGGGTCTCACCAGCACCCAGTAGTGCTGGGGGCAGAGCTGGCTGAACTAGAGGAGTGGACTTCGGAAGGGAACGTGGGCAGTCAGGTGGAGGCCACTGTGAATAACACTGGACACCACACTTACCGGCATCCCATGCATGGGATCCCCTGCGACTCAGCAGCCTGACCGAAGCAAGAAGATGGCACATTTGAGACCAGCCTCAGCAATTTAGTGAGGCCCCGTCTCGAAAAGGGGTGAGGAGACTGGTAGAGCACCCTGCGCTCCATCCCATACGGCAGAACGACAGAAATGCCCACACTGAGCCAGTGGTTCCACATGGGGACCTCCCAGCAGAGTGAGAGGTACAGATAAAGGCTCACGTGCTAGAGCATGTAACTGCAGTCAGGTTGCTTACAGCAGAGTGCATCTGAGAAAAGTGTGGCCAGCGGCCTTGTCACTGTTCAGGCATCATAGAGTGATTTAACCATGATGGCTGAGACATTATGAGTGCCAAGTCCTACGACACTTGCCACAGACGCAATCTAAAGTCGCCTGGACCGTCCGTGTGCCCTGTGGCTGCTGTGAGAGTCACCTTGCGGTGTAAAGTGCTTAGCTGTGTTTTCTGCTGGTAGAAGGGTGTCTGTTGATGGTAAACGTGAAAAAGGTCAGATTGTAAATAAGTAGAGAAGAAGCTCCTGGAGGACTGTTTGACGTAGTGCCCTGAGATCGTTTTTCACTGAAGATGTCATAGAGATCTTCCTAACCAAGTTTAGAAAGCCAAGAGTGAAAAAAACAAAACATAGACATGTCTGATTTTATAAAAATGCAGAATATCTTGCTGGTTAAAAAAGCACACCTGGTCTCTGAAAGGTCTGTCATTCTCTGTGGTGTGCAAGGTCTGTAAGCACCATAAGAACACAGCCCACAGGAGCCAAGAGTACAGGGGAGGCAGGTGTGGGCTCCCAGCATGGGCACTCGCCTCTGCCTCACAGGACAAGCTGGCCCAAAGGGGTGACACAGGCTCCCTGGTCCCTCCCTCAGGGGACTGCCTGTCTCTTTCCTCCAGCAAGAGGAGCGGTCGTCACCCTGACCAAATGCAGGAGCAGGGCACTAGGAATCCTTGGCAAGAAGGTGCTCCTGTCCCAAGCTGTCTACTGCAAGGGTCTGTGGAACCAGCTCCCTGCCTCTGGGTATGCAGGCCCTGCCTGCATTGGCCTTGTGACCAGCTCAGGCCGGGTGGTGTGGTGTCACAGGCTCATGCTCAACAGAACAGAATCTAAGACTCTACCCTAGAGCGGCCACTGCGCCTTGCGCCCTCCGGTGGAGGCCGACGGGCCGGCAGCAGTGTGCCACTTGAGCTTCAGCTCTCATGGGCAGCTCTGGGGATCAGCCCCCATGGCCTGAGCTCTGGGTTTTGGAAACCTAGATTCCCCAGAGCTGGTGACACACTAGTCCCGTGAAAGGGTCTGTGAAAAGAGGTCCTCAAGCAGGGGAGCAGGAAGCCTGCCTGTCACACCCCTCTGCAGGAGACCTTGACATGGAGCTGGGCTGCTTCGCCCTCCCACAGGGTCAGCTCTCTGGAAGCCACAGGACTACAGGCTGGAGAAGAGAGAGTTCAGGGTGAGCAGTGTCACTCCCTTCTGGCCTAGAACACTTGGCCAAGCAGAGTAGGCCCTTCTGCCAGCAGAGGTCAGCTATGACATCAGGAAGGTGCCATACGGGCAGGGTGGAGGGGTGCTGCACAGAGCAGAGCCTCCCGAAGCCCATGTGGACGTCCCTCTCCATCTGTGGCTGAGAGCAGGGCAGCATGGATTTCAGACCAACGACCAGAGAGCTGCCCTGGCTGCCCCTGAACTGGGCTCCTCCTGCCTCTGCTCCCAAGTAGCTGGGATATTGGCATGTGCCGCTGCACCTGGCTTCAGTAGATAACATGTGATCGATCTGTTCTTGAAATACTTGCTTCATTAACTTCTGGGAAATACATCAATGGATATGGATAACAGATGATTAATGGGCAGATGGATGATAGATAGATGGCGGATAGAGATAGATGCGATGACAGGTGATAGGCCAGCTTGGCTCTGCTGTCACCTTAGTCACACCTTGGTGGTCTTTGCTGGTTCCTCCTGGATTTTTTGCACCCACAGATCAAGGGAGTGCTCCGGGGCTGAGTCCTCGGCATTCTTCTCTCCCCCTGGTAGGCCTGTTCAGTCTCACAGATGTACGTGGCATTGCTGTGCTCCTGGAAGCATCTCTGGACATCCAACTGCCACCCAAGCAAGATGTCCAAGCTTGGGCTCATGAGTTCTCTCCCTGTCTCCTCTATGTGGCTCATCTCAGTGGGCAGCATCTCTGTCCTTCCAGCTCTTTGGGCCCCAAACCTTGGATTTCTCCCGTACTTTCCCCTTCTCTTACATGCCACATCCAATCCAGCATCTTGCCTCTGCCTCCAGAATGTGTCTAGAATTCCACCTCCTCCCCTCTGCTGCAGATGCCTGGCCTAGGCCACCGGCATCCCTTCCCTGAGCCATTTCAGGGGCCTCCTGACTTGCAGCCCTGTGTGTCCCCTCACATAAGATGGATCCTTCTCAAATACGAAGTTCCAAGCGCCTTCCCTTTCACTTCAGAACAAAAGCCAAGCCCTGCAAAGTCCTCAAGATCGCCCCTTCCCTGCCTCCACTGGCCTCTCTCTGTCCTCTCCCTGGCCCCTGTGCCATCTGCTCAGTGCTGAATCCCAGCACAGAGCAGAGCCTCCCACAAGGTAGGCACCTCTGCAGATATGGCAGTTCTACGAGCCAGTGTGAGAGATGTCATGCCCGGCTGTTGAGGCTGCAGGCCCAGTGGCATGTGCCACTGCACCTGGCTTCAGTAGATAAGGTGTGATCCAGTGCCATGCCCACCAGCACATCTGCGACACTCAGACTCGGAAGCCCTACAGGGGGACCTACCCCACGGCCCTGGAGTGTGAGCCTGGCCAGCAGGGCCTTCCCCTCAGGGCCCTTGGTGTCTGTGTCTGCTGTCCATTCCAGCTGTGCACAAGTCTCATCAAGCTTCTCGAGGCGAGTCCTCTTGGCCTCCTATCCGCCTGGTTCTGCCTGCCAACCTCCAGGAGCATCCTGCTCTCCCTCCACCATCGGGTGGCAGGCCCTGAGACGTGGCATGTCTGAAGAGTGACTCGCAGAGGGCAGGACAGATATGGGGTCAGACTCAGGGCTTGGTGCCCTCTTCTCCAGGGAGCCTTTGTTAGCATTGCCAGCACACCGTGGCCCGGGGCCTGGCTGCTTCCCCCACACCTGCCCTTCGCAGACGTCCCACATGTCTCGTTAGTTTCATAGGTGCTCAAGCTCTTACCAAGATAGCTTTGTTGTCCTTGCATGTCCTTTGGAAAGTGTGGGCCACTTGTGCATTGGTCACTTAAGTCTTGTCCTGAGGGCTTGTTTGAGAAGTGAGAGTTCTTCCTGCTACAGGCAGCCCCTCCAATGGACCTTGGCAGAGTGACTCTTTCCCCGGGTGTGGCGGCATGGGAACAGCAGGGGTGGGCCTTGGGAACCAATGTGAGGTGGTTCTGGGAGCCTGGGAGCCCTGCAGTTGGGTGGAGCAGCCTTGCCTGCTGCGTCAGCCTTGGGAACAGCTGTGGAGAACTGATCTGTCAGAGAGGGGACCAGGCCTGTGTCAGCACCTGCCTGCAGGAGAGAAGTTTTGAGGCAGCACTCTGCACTGCTGCCCTGAGGCCAGACCACAGGGGATGTGGCCCCAGTGCCCAGGTGAACAGGTACATTGCACTGGAACCTGCTGCTGAGAGGTGGACAGGAGGCATCCAGGGGACAGAGGGGATGCCCACACCGACTCCCGCCCTCTCCT
This sequence comes from Marmota marmota marmota, assembly GCF_001458135.2. NCBI lineage: Eukaryota > Metazoa > Chordata > Mammalia > Rodentia > Sciuridae > Marmota > Marmota marmota. Next base: position 53,461,627 of record NW_026000005.1, read on the forward strand.
GAGGGAGGACTTGGTGCCTCGCACCCCTTCCAAGGTCCTGAGGGCTATTCTCCCATGTGTCCCCAGATGAATGACAACCTCCTGGAGAGCTGGAGTGACCTCGAGGAGCTGAAGGGCGCCCACAGCCTGGAGACCGTGTACCTGGAGCGCAACCCCCTGCAGAAGGACCCGCAGTACCGGCGGAAGGTCATGCTGGCCCTGCCCTCCGTGCGGCAGATCGATGCCACGTTCGTCAGGTTCTGAGTCACCCTGCTCCTCACCTGGTCCCTCTCCTCGGAAGAATGTCCCAGCCACGGTTTTCTAATCCACCTGTTGCTCCTGAAGGCATCACTACACCAACAGTCACAACCCAATGGCAATAAAAAGGCCCTGGTGGTGGCCGCGTGTCTGATGCTGCGCACCTGGAGACGCCAGTGCCATTAAATCCCGCCACAAGGTCCCGAGAGGGAGCGCACACCTTCTTGCGCTCACACAGCTCCACCTCGTGGTGCAGCTCGGGGCCTGAGGGTGCCCTGAGGATGTCCATGCTGCCCTGCCCCGGTGGGTGCAGGGCATCCTAATAGAGGGCTCACACAGCCCTGGCCTGCAGCAGCCATGACCACACCTCTTTCAGACGGGTCCATGCCAATTTTGAAAAAATCATATATATTAAAAACAAAACAGGTGTGGACAGGAGGTGGTCCAGCCCTGTGTGCCCCTCAGTGCTCTGGCCTGGAGTCACAGCTGTTGCACAGCATGCCCTGGCAGCCTGCGCACATGCTCCTCACCACCTGTGGGAGGAGTGGAGGTGTGCAGCGGCGCCCCCCAGAGGCAGGCTGTCAGCAGAGCATGAGCTCTTCTCCAAAGGGCCAGACTCCTGACCTGCTCGTGTGGCCTCCATTCCTACCCGCTATCGCCTTGGCTTCTTTAAATATGAAATTGACATCAACAGACCTAAATTTAATGCTTGGAGGGCATTGTCCCCCTCAGGGCCCCTCGTTTCCCCTGAAAGACATGGTCAACAGAGGTACCTTTTTCTCCCAGACTCTAGAGCTGCACTGTCCAGTGTGGGGCCACTCACTGCCACCCGTGGCTTTCTCAGTTGAAATTCATTAAAAATGAATTAACAATTAGCTCCTCGTTTGCACTCACACACCCCGGGTGCTCAGCAGCCACGTGTTTCTGGGGGCAGCCTGTTTCCGTCATCACAGAAGACCCTGGGCAGTGCTGCTCTAGATTCTGCCCAGCATCACGGGGACAGACTGCCCTGGGAGCTGGGGAGAGTGAGCTGGCGCATCCGAGCTGACTCCCTGATCAGCTGCCAAGGAGGCTGCAGATGTCAGAATGGTTGGCCTGGAACTGAATGTCCGTTTCCTGGTTCTGATCCTCACCAAAATAAAGTGTGTGACCTGAATCTGTGAAGCATCTTCCTATTGAAGCAAACTCGGAAAGGAAAGCGGGCAAGGCAGGGTGTGCCCCAGAGAGAGCCTTTGCCCCACGACCCCGGAGTTCTGCCCACAGCCAAGCGTTCGTATCTGAGGACAGGAGAGATGTTTCTAGACACAGACTGAGGTTGAGATGGGGTGCCCCAGAGGCAGAATGGCAAGCACAAGGCCAGCAGAGCCATAGTCTGAAGAACCACAGTCTGATGTGGACAGGCAGCTTTTGCAAATGCTGAGAATCTTGAGGAGACACAAAGTGTGCACCGCAGAAGCAGTCATGACCCGAGGCATGGGCTGGAGCTTTTCACTTGGGGCAGAAAGAGTGGCCACAGAAATCCAGGTTGTGCAGCCTGTCCTCCTAGCAGGGAGGGGAGAGGCAGTCATTTGTATATGAGCTTAAAATAACCCCCAGTTAGGCTGGCTGTGGGGGTGCCTGCCTGGAGTCCCAACTGCTAGGGACGTTGAGATGGGAGGACAGCTCCAGCTTTGGAGTTATAGGCCAGCTTGCAACCCAGCAAGACCCCATCTTCAAAAGAAGCAACCCTAGTGGGCCATGGGAGCCTTTAATGTCCACTGCTCAGGAGACAGAGGAGGGTTGCGAGTACAAGGCTAGCCTGGCGATTTAGTGAGACCTTGGCGCAAAGCAAAAAGTGAAAGGAGCTGGGATGCAGCTCAGTGGTAGAGCTCTCTGGGTTCAGTCACCAGTACCGAGAAACAAAGTTCTGGAAACCTCTATAGGGCAGGAGTGTGTTCTGAAACACCAGCTCCACAGGCAGCCCATGGGGGACTCCCTGGGGGAGCAGTAGAGGACCAAAGGGGCAGCCACACCTTGCCCCATGCAGGAGAGTCCCCTGAGGGAGAGGCCCTAGCTACTCCAGCCATCTGGTTCTCACTGTGCTTGCTTGTTTGTTTCCAGGTTGGGGTGGAACCAAGGGCCTTGCATAGACTAGGCCAGGGCTCTTCACGGAGCTGTAGCCCCAGTCCTGGCCCCCAGGTTCTTCATCAGATGGTTTTTAAAATATACCACAATGTTGAAAGGATGAGAAGGGCATTAAATTCAGCACAGTCCTAATCAAAATACCACTTAATTTTTTTAGGCATCATTAAAGTCTAAAATGAACATGGAAGAGAAAAATCCCACAATATGGTTTAGTTGCTTAGGGAAAGAGCATGAGAGACTGTACCCTTCCAGCCACAAACCCTTCATGCAGATGGTGGGAAGCCAGAGCTGCGCAGCCTGAGATGCCCGGGACCTGGGAGAAGCCTGGGTTGGGACTTGTCGGGAAGATGGTGTCCAGGATGGAACTGGAGCCCCGCCCGTACTCCCAGGGAGACACCCCTCTTAACCCCAGAGCATAGCATGCAACAGACTGCTGTAGAAAGGGAGCGCCTGCATGGGGACCCTGGGCAGCAGGGGGCCGATGCCACCACAGGGAAGGGACGTCTGTGTAGGTTCAGTTTTGACAACCTCGATGCCTCTCATTACACTCTGAGTAGAAGCACTTGGTCTCATTTTGTCCATGTCTGCATTCTGTTAAAAAGTCACAAGGGTACCTAATCGAAGGGGTGCCAGGTGATGTCCATCACATCTGAAGTCCTCACCTGGCCCCAGTCAGTGAGTTCCCCGCCCTGCTCCTCCACAGGATTGTGCTGGCACCTGCTGCATGCACTCCAGTGACTCCCAGGGCACCTGTCCAAAGCCCTGACTTCCCCAAAGCACGCCGTCTCTCAGAAGCATTCATCAAGATAATGTTGTTCATGTCAGACGTCCTGCATGGCTGCCTTTCATTCCATGTAGACCATGCTCTGTGCTGGACACTCTAGGGCAGGGCTTGTGAATCGGCTGCAGTCGTGATGTGACCCAAACTCCTAGACATGGGCACAGCCTGGATCAGTGCTCCGATGCCAGCTGTGGCCACCACTCTGTCAACCTCACTTGTGTCTTAGACTCACCTCCCTCCCTGTCTCTGGCTGCAGCAGACAGCCCTGTGTGGGTGGAGCTTGCTGACACACTGTTGTGTAGAGGTAAAGCTGGCAACATCTGCAGCACCACATTTTCTGTGACTGTGTCCTTCGGCAGTGCCACCGGACACACAGTGAGTGAGACTGCAGGTCCCTGCTGGGGTCTGCGTCTTCTACTCCACACATCTGCCATGGTCTTCTTGGCTCGGGGTTGTTCTCGACCTCCGTGAGGTGCTCTCTTGTCTGCCTCCAGCAAGGCCCTTCTCTGGTGGACCTTTATCCTTCAGCCCCTCTGGAGAGGCCTGTCTGCATCTTCAGCAGCCTTCTCCGTCCCGGGCAGACAGAGGGAGCCCAGCTCCTGCACCTCTGCCACCCCCTCTCCCGCCATCCCATCCAGCCAGGGCTCCAGTCCTTCTGGGCAGCCTCACAGACTGTGGCACGCCCTCACCTGCCTCTCCATTGGAATGCCAGCTGCCTTCTGTGTTTGAGGAGTTCCTTCTGTCTGGGTCACAGCCCAGGCAGAGCCTCCCTGCTCTCCCCAGTCTCCATGCAGGTGCTCTGTGGACCCTGCTGGTGAGACCCATGAGCAGTCTCCATGCTGCCTGCCGTCCTCCAGCCTCAGCCTCCCCAGCACTGGGGTCACAGCGTGGGGTCCACCCACCCACAATGCAAACATTTTCAAGAATGAGAAGGAAGAGAAAAGCGGAAGGGAGGACAGTGCAGGAGGGAGCGGGAGCCCTGGAGGGGCTGGAGCATAGATCG
>NW_026000005.1:53466078-53489572 GCF_001458135.2 Marmota marmota marmota
GGAACCAGACCAAGCGCCACACAGAAGGCCTTTCTTCTGTTAAACCACAGTAGTTGGAGACTTATTTTTTAACTTCTACTAAATGCCTGTCTATCTTTTCTGGTTCTGGGGGTGCAAACCCAGGGCCTTGCACATGCTAGGCAAGCACTTTACTACTCAGATTCATCCCCAGCCCCCCAAATGTATCTCTAAATGTTACATAATTTGATATAAAAATTATAGTCAAGGGCTGGGGATGTGGCTCAAGCAGTAGCGCGCTCGCCTGGCATGCGTGAGGCCCGGGTTCAATCCTCAGCACCACATACAAACAAAGATGTTGTGTCCGCCGAAAACTAAATAAATAAATAAATATTAAAATTCTCTCTCTCTCTCTCTCTCTCTCTCTCTCTCTCTCTCTCTCTCTCTCTTTAAAAAAAAAATTATAGTCAAACAGAACTCCCATAGAAGATTTTGCACTTGGGCTCTCCCTGGTACCTGGGACCCAACAAGAAGACGACTATGTTTGCTGCTCTGTCTGTCTCTGTGTGTGTCTCTGTCTCTCCTGCAAAGACCAATGCAGCTGCTGGGTGCAGTGGTGCTTGCCTGAAATACCAGCAGCTCAGGAGTCTGAGGCAGGAGGATCACAAGTTTGAGTCAAGCCTAGGCAACTTAGTGAGGCACTAGGCAACTTAGCCAGACCCTGTCTCTAAATAAAAATAATGCAGTGCAACTTGGAAAAAGCATCAGAGCACTTGGGCTGTAGAGCACACACACCGAACAGTGCATGCAGGGTGAGCATCCTAGATATTTGACACACATATGCCCCTTGGGATCCTCTTGGTGTGAGATGGCCTCCAGAAGCCTGCTCCAATGCTGTTCCAGGGCACATAGCCTTGGGGCCAATGGAACCATGTTGCTACCATCAGCAGAGACCAGGAGCCCTGGGAGCTGATTCTTCCTCGGCCTTTGCAACCAGAGCAAGAGAGCAAAGCTGCAGGAGGCTAGGGAACGCTGAGCTCCGCCTGACCCTGCAGTGTTCCCAGCTGACACTCTGCAGGTATGAGATCAGGCCCGGCTAGCACTGCGCCCTCCCATGTCCTCTCCTGGCTACTGGGAGGCTTCTTCAACGCAGTCCTGTACAGAAATACCCTGTGCCTGCTGCTGGCCAGGCTCGACAGCCTGCAAGGCCTTTGCCTGCTGGTCAAAGCCAAGAATGGGGCAGCCTGGGAGGTGCTCAGGGCTGAGGCCACTGGGAGGGGACTTGGTGATAAAGGAATGACTCCAGCCAGGATGAGGGCATGAGTAGGGGAGGCTCTACGGCAGAAGAGTTCCCAGAATGGGCATGGTGCCAGCTGAGCTGAGGGCCTCCAGGGCAGCTGGTGCAGGAAGACAGCAAGCCTTGGTACCGCAAGCAGCTGCAGGTCAGGGTCAGCCCAGGCTGGGGGGAGAGGGTGGGCCACTAGTCCCACTGCAGCAACAAGGCCACACCCATCACAGCAGCCCTGAGCAAGTGGGACAAGTTTCCAGGAAGTGTCAGCACTGGCACTGACCTGGTCTTTTGATGTTCTTAAGTGACACATGGCCCAGCACTTAACACAGCTTCATAACAGAGGAGGGCCTCATCTCAGTAAGTGGAGCTGCACTGGCCGGAGGACTCCTGTGGCTGTCCCCGGCAGTGCCCCCCCCAGCCATCCTGACAGGCCCTCAGAGGCACCTTGCATTTGATGCGGGATGTGTGAAGCTGCCTCTGTGTGCAGGCACCAGGTTCCACACCCCCTTTTCAAATAAAGGCAGGTCGTCCAGGCTGGGGAGACCTGCCATGGCCACTGCAGCACGGGGTGTCTCTCTTGGCCTGTTCCTGGGCAGTCTGCCAGTGCGGCAAGGGCCGGCATGTGGCTGCCACCACCTGGGCAGGGCCCCAAAGAAAAGCTCCCACCCAACCCTGTCCTGGGGGCTGTTGGACTGCTGTGGAGACCAGCTTCCTGCTGAGAGCTTGGCCCTGACCTCTGAGGCCTCTCCGAGAAGTCACTGTACCAGGTAGAAACCCATCCCAGACGCCTAGGCCGTGGGCAGGGTCTCCAACACCCTGGGCCATGGGAAGCAGGGGTGCCCAACCTGGCAGTGTCTATGCCAAGCCCCAGGGAGAGGAGGCAAGGTCTCAGCCTGGCTTTGGATGGGCAGCCCAGTGCCAAGGAGCCTCAGTCTCCCAGTGAGTCCACAGGGAGCAGGCAGCATCTGGGCCTTGGGGCTGGCCTTGCTTTCATCACCTGTCCTTCTGCAGAGCCCTGAGGAGGGGACCCTGCTCACTGCAGAGAATGGGGAGTGTCAGGTTGCCAGGCAACTTCTCCCTCCCAGCGTCCCCAGCCCTGGCTTGGGGACCATATTGTGACACTGAGTCCTCCCAGAGGCCAGAGATCTGGGCTCATACCCTGTCTTTCTGGGCTTTTATCTGAAAGAAGGAGTTGGTCTAGAGATCTGATCCCTCCTGGGTCCTTTAGAGCCTGCAGGTTCCTCCCAGGGAAGCCCAGCACGGCTCAGTCCCACCTCCTTCCCAGGCCAGTTCCTCACTCTGCACCCTGGAACAGCAGCACTGCCCCCCACAGCTAGAGACCTGGAGGGCAGATGTGCATGGGAAGCCAGACCAGTCTTGGCACTGCCAGATCCCACAGGAGCTCGGAGGAGTCTGCCCTGCCTTTGTAGAGGACTCCGAGCTGGGGTCCTGGAGTAGGTCCTCCCCATTCAGCAGAGGTAGGCGACTTACAGGGTGCAGTTGTAAGGGTCCGGCGAAGCGTCGGAGAAAGAGACCACCAAGTGACCACTCATGCAATTGGCAGAAGGGGATTTATTGAACCAGCATGCTGGGGCTCCGTGCCCACTCAAGAAGGGAGAACAGCCCAGAGCCCCAAGCAGGGGCTGAGCACTGCTTAAGTACACTTTTTTTGGGAGGGGGGGGGGCTTTGTATACATCAGAACAAATCATCATGAGGCGCGGGAAAATTGAACAACAACTCCTAAACCTGATTAGTTCATTCATTGGCGGGAACAGGTCGGACGGGGGTGATTGGTCACTCCTAAGCGGGGTACACATTCAAACTGATTGGTTTTAGGGCCTAAATGACTACATGACAAGTTACACAGAGTCCCTAGTTATTAGACAACCAGGGAGTCAGTGGGAATATTTACTGGGCAGTTCCAGTATTGTCCTNGGTATCCTCCACACACGGTCGGCCTCCACCACCTTGCTGAACGGGGAGAGTTGTGCAAATCCAGGCTAGACGGAGGGAGGAAGCCAGGTGGTGTCCATGAGTTCCCAGAAACACTGCTCCTCCCTGGAGTGTGAGCACTGTGTCCTAATGTGGGCCGAGGGAGCAAGTGGCCGGTGCCAGAGGCCACCAGAGCACAGGGACTTACTACATGCTGAATGTTCCATTGCCTAAGAGGTGACAGTGGACAGCAAGGGCCGAGAGCTGCCCTGCAGGACAGTATCTGGTGCTCGTGACACACCTGCCGTCTGTTGGACCCCGAAGGCCTGCTGAGCAGGGCGCTGCTGTGGAGTCGGGGCCTGGGTCAGGGCAGAGTTAGGGCTGCGGTTAGTGAGAGGGTGGGGGCAGGGGCAGGGCCGGGGCTGTCTTACACTTACAGTGAAGGTGGACAGGGTCAGGGTCAGGGTCAGGCTGATCCAGTGAGGTGGAGAGATGCCCTTTCTTAAGGGCCCCCATGTATGGCACCCTGGGGAGAGCATCATGCCCCACATCAGGCCCATCAGATCCCAGGGCTCCCAGTGGCCCCAGCCTGGGGCTCTGGCTTGGTTCAGATGTTGGTCTCCTAAGTTTAACCAGAGTAAGAAGACGTTGGCTCCCATGGGGGGACAGAACCCTTCCTGATGCCATGTCCTGGCCTTGCCCAGGTCTGTGTTCAGGGCCCTCCTGCCCCCAGGAGGAGGTCACTAGCAGACCCTGAGGTTAGGGAGCACTCTGGGCCCTTGAGGCATGCAGGAGGCCCTGCTCCTCCTGAGGTGGACACAAGGCCCACCTGCCCACAGTGCAGGGAGATGAACGCAGCCTCACTCACAGCTGCTGAGAAACCCAGGAAGCCATCCTCTCTTGTCATGGCCACCTCTGGCTAGTGCCCGAGGCTTCCCTCTGCTCCTGGAGGTGGGAGGGACAGGCACCTGGTCCTGGCCCTGCTTCCTGCTCGCCTGACCCTGGCCACAGGCCTGAAGAGGGGCTCAGAGACTAGTGCAGGCTGGCGGGGATGGGGGACCCAGGGCTGCCCTTGCCTTCTGGTTCTCCTGCCTGCAGCCCCTCTGCCCACACACAGGGTTCAGTTTTCCTCCACCCAGTCTTCTGTGGCCTGGGGTGTCTGGGGCCTGGTGGGGTCAGATACGGGTGCAGCAGAGAGAGGGCATGGAGGGACGTGGTGGAGGGGAGCCATTCTGGGCTGGGTGTGGACACCCCTCCTTGTTCTCCCAGGTGGCCCCCAGCAGCCCTGGCAGCCCAGCCAGGCCCAGGAGCAGTGAGCCCATCCCTTGGTCTGCAGCCTGCCGTTACTTGTCCCGGGGGTAGAGTCTCGGATGGGCCTGGGGTGGCCGCAGGGTCTGCAAGCCTCGGCCCCCACCCATCTTGCATGAGGGGCTGGGAGAGAGCTGCCTGGGGGCGAGCCATAGCCGGGGAGACTGCAGGAAAAGAGGTCCCTCCTGTGGTGTGGGCTAGGGAGGGCTCTCGGCCTCCAAACTCATCATCTCAGGAGTCCTCTCCTGCACCCTCCATCTCTTCCCCTTTAGACCTCCCTTCACTCCCCACCCATCTGCCCAGAGCTCCCACCTCTCCCCAGGGGACTGCACAGTCCTACACCAGGCACCTCGGGCAGACCGCCCTACCTCCAGGCATCGGGACGGCCATGGGTGTGGGGGAGGAACAGAGCAAAACAGGAAATGGCAAGTTTGGGCAAGGACCTGCAGAAATTGGGGCACTCGCGCTGGAGGGGCCATGAAATGGAGCATCTGCTGTGGAAAATAGTAAGGAGGTGTCTCAAAAATCAAGCCCAGGGCTGGGCTGTGGCTCAGTGATGGGGCACTTGCCTCACAGGGCAAGGCACTGGGTTCGAGCCTCAGCACCACATAAAGATAAATAAAATAAGGGTATTGAAAAAAAAAATCAAGCCCAGAGTCTCCAGAGGGCCCAGCGATTCCCTATCTGGGTAAACACCCCAAAGAGCTGGAAGCCAGTCTCCTTGGTGTGGCCCTGTGTGTGCAGTGGCCCTGCACCTGAGGGCCCCAAGAGCCCAACAGGCTCCATGCCCACCCCACAGCACCAGCTTCCACAGGGAGAGCCTCTGGCCCACTCGGGATCTGGGACACGTTTTGTGTGAAGCTTTATTCATTCTGTCTGTCCGTCCCGTTCACATTCTGTGCCGTCTTGGGTCCTCTGTGGATTTCCTGTGCTTCTCCCTGAAGAACTCACTCTCTTCCTTTGGGTTCAGGTGGCTGGCGGAGGGTCCTCTCTGCTCTGCTGATGTCAATCAGTTTATTGTGCCTCCTCCTTCTCAGGGTGTCGTCACCGCCTGTGAGAGGCTGGCTTGGCCCTGAGTTGGCTTCCCAAGATCCCACTCAGAGTCTTCTGGCAGTTTCTGTGAACCCCCCTGTCACCCTCACTGCCGTCTTGCTGCAGGTGCTATGTCTCCAGCTCAGTTTGGATATGGTTTGAGTGTGTCCCAGGTCAGAAGCTCGGTCCCCAGTGTGGCCATGCTGAGGTGGTGGACCTTTAAGAAGCAGGGCAGGGTGTCCCCAGGGGTCGGTTTGAAGGTCATTCCAGGTCTCTCTCTCTCCTGGCCTCTGTCTGGCCCTGTGAACTCTTCTCACCTTCTGTCTCTTCAAGATCTTTGCCCATGGGGCTGGGACTGTAGCTCAGTGGAGGAGCACTTGCCTACCAAGTGAGGTCCTCCCCAGAGCCAAGCTGGGGCAGCGACCCTCCAGCCTCCACCACAGTGGGCTCACGGGCCTCTCTCCTTCATAAAGGCTGACACTGAACAGCATTCCGTGTGTGGACGTGCCGCCGTGTCCGTTGCTGACAGATGATGGACACTGCTGTTCTGTTGTGCGGTTGTGATAATGCCTTCACAGGCCCCGGTGTGGAGGAGTTGCTGCGTTGTGTGGTACCTCTGGTACTAGGGCCACAACCCCAGCCCTGGGTATCTTGAGACAGGGTCTCTCTAACTTCCTTTGGGTCTTGCTAAGTTGCTGAGGCTGGCTTTGGACTTGTAATTCTCCTTCCTGGGCCCCCTGAGCCTCTGGGATCACAGGCCTGCACCACCACGCTGGGCCGTCACAGGGTCAACCCAACAGTTGGCATTCTGAGGAGACGCCAAGCTGCTTCCTGAGATGGCTGGGCCACCTCAAAGCCTCGGGCTGGCAGGGCTTCGGCCACCCGTCCTCCTCGCCCCCGTCACACCTCCTGTAGTACAGTTGGGGTGCGTGTGAAGTGACCCCTCTTGGCTGGCACTTGTACCTTCCCTAATGACCATTATGGTGACCATCTTTTTGTGGGCTTACTGACATTCATGTCTTCTTTAGAGAAATGTCTCTTCAAGATCTTTGCCCATGGGGCTGGGACTGTGGCTCAGTGGTAGAGCACTTGCCTAGCATGTGTGAGGCACTGGCTTTGATTGTTGGCACTGCATGTGAATAGATAAAAATCCATCGACAACTGATATAGATGCCCATTTTAAAATTGGTGTTCACCTTTCTACTGCTGAGTTGTAAGAGCTCTGCAGTTCCTGGAGGGAGACCCTTCTCACACACAGTCTGCAGCATCTCCTCCTCCTCTGGCGGCCTTCCCCGTGTTTGGTGGGGCCCTGGTGAAGTCCACCCTGCCAGCATCTGTGTTGCTGGGCTCTGGAGTTGTGGTGAGGGAGTCATGGAAGCAGGTCTCTTCTTCAGTAGGAGTCAGGGGTGCACCCAGCCCTCCGTGCCCTGGCCCCCTGAGGGCATGCAGAGCTGCGCGGGATGCTCCCCTGGAGTCCCCCGCCCTCCTGGGCCTGAAACACAGAGGAACAGGCAGACAGACGATGTGTGCTCTGCTTCCCACAGGACCCTGTGTGCAGAGGGACGGTGGGGCCTCCCCGAAGCCTGCCTCCTCACCAGCTGGCTCTCAGAGTAGACTTCATCTTCCTCAGGGAGGAAGGTCTGAGCCTGGGAGGGAGCAGGACAGAGCCACCCGGGACAAGACAGACACATACGCGTCCTGGAAGGAGCCTTTCTGGAAAACCTGTGTGCAGCTGGATTGCGTGTACAAGGGTCACCTGGAGAGGGGGCTGTGCAGAGGCCCAGGGACCTATGGCCTTGCCCCCTGGGCCTAAGGGCATGGTATCCAGAGCCCTGAAGAAAAATATGTCCCCCAGTCCTGCTGGACATCCTGTCCCTCAGCGGGCTCCCTATGGTGGGAACCACTGACCCCAGGCCAGCTTGATTGCAGACCCCACGCAGCAGGCTAGGCTCACCAGGGAAGGCCCATCTCGGAAGCTTTGGCTGCTGTGCTGTTCCCGTTCATCACTCCTGGTGTGTTCACGGTCTGACAGTGGCTCGTCACGTGTCATGTGAGAGGCCACTTGGAGGCGTTAAGCACCATCCCAGAGGTCAGGAGAAAGCAGGGACTGGCTCCGGGTGCTGGGTGCACAGATAGCGGGGCTTGGGCTGCCGAGCTGCCTCGTCCCTGTGGCCCTGCTGCGGGCCTCTGGGGTCTCCTGTTCTCGGGTTCCTGGCCACCTTCCTCTGTTTGGAGCAGCAGGGCGGCCGCCGGCAGCTCTCCACCCCGGGGAATCGGCTCTGAGTTTTCTGTCGGTCACCCGGCCCTGCCTCTCCCGGGCACCAGCCTCCCTTGCCTGAGGCCGGCATGGCCGTCTACCCTACCTCGGTAGACCTGTTGGACGCATCTCCTTGCCCAGGCCTCCATTCTCCCACCTGCCTTCTGACTGAAGCCCACCTGCTGGGGCAGGGCCAGGGCTGCTGCTGGCTGTTGGACGTGTGTGTGGTGTGCTGGCCTGGGCTTCTTGACCCTTCCCTGGTTCCAGTGGGGCCCCTACACCCTGCCCAGGTGTTCCAACAGCAGGCCCAGTTACTCTGCCATCTGTAGCACGTCAGCACCCCGTGGCTTGGGGTCTCCTGCACACTTGACCTCTCGATTCCTACCAGGCAGGGGTCACAGAATGGAATTTCACAGGCTTTGTAACCACTGCATTTACTGAGACCAGCTGCTCCTCACTCCCTGTGGGACTGACCACTCCCTGTGGGGACTGACCACTCCCGACAAACCCTTCCTAAACTGCAAGCCCTGTAAGCCACCATGCGTGGGGTATGCCCACCAGCTCCCCAGGGTGGCCACCTCTGCCCATAGGCTCCTGGCTGTCCCCTGAGAGCACCTGGCAGGAGCTGTGCTCTTAGCCTGCCCACTGGGGAATGAACCCCAGGGCATTTAACCATGAACCACACCCCCAGCTCTTTTTATTTTTTTATTTTTGACATGGTCTCACTAAGTTGCTAAGACTGGCCTTGAACTTGGGCATAGGCCTTGGGAGGATCCAGATGACTGTGATGCCCCATGAGGGCTGAGAACCCCTGGGAAAGGGGGTCTCTGGAGAATACACACTGAATAGAGGCTCTTGCTCATGGAACTGCAAGTCCCACCTCACCCTGCCCAGGGCTCCGGGGTGCCTGTCACCCGGTGCACCCACACAGGAGGGACAGGCAGCAACTCCCACCTGTGCACACACACACTCCAACCTGTGTGCACGACAGGTACAGACTGCAGACGGGGCACGGGAAGCCCATGAGCATGGAGAGCCATGCTGAATTCCTGGCCCCTCGACTCAGGAGAGGCAGGGGTCTCAGAGCCAGTGGGGCCAGGTTCCCTCGACTCAGGGAAGCATCTCCTGGTGTTGGAGGAGGCCAGTTGCGAGCCGGCTGCTGACCTGCTGGCTGCATGCAGAGTCCCATGCTCAGACAGCAGGCGGCCACCAGGGCCAAGGAGACGCAGTCCTTCCCTAGGAGTGCACCAGCACCTGTCATGGCCAGGCCCTCACAGAGCCCCTCGGTGCCCACAGTGCCACGTCCAGGATCAGGCCTCCAGGGTGCACTTCACCCCCTTCGGCGTCCTCTGGGCCGTGCCCTGGTGCTATTGGAAGACCTGCACCTGAAGCTGCCCCTGCAGGAACGGGGTGCGTGGGGCCAGGCCCAGAGGTCCCCCAGCACACCGACTCAGGATGTTCCCCGAGCCCTGGAGGGCTCCCCTCTTGGGGGCACCCCTCCACGGCTGGCCTGGGAGGGAGGGAGGGACTGACAGGTGTGAGGTGACCAGCTGTGTCCCCTCCAGGCCCAGTCCACCCTGGCTGCTTGCCAAGGCAGCCCCAGCCTGGTACTTGTAGCTAGAGAGGTCAGAGGCTGGAGTGACCCAGGACCATATGCTGGACACAGGTCTGCTGGTGTGGGACGGACAGGAACATGCTGTGCCTCCTCTGTTTTCCCCTTCCTGCCTGATGGACTCTGGGCCTCAAAGGCACAAGCTCAGCAGCCCAGAGCCTGCCACAGGCTGAACCCCAGCGCCCCTCCTCCCTGCCGGGGCCTTTGCCCAGGGCCTAGCTGGCAAGCTGCATCCACCTGCCCGCCATGATACTTCCTCTCGGGAGTGGAGCCACAGCCCAAGTGTCCTTGCAGGAGCTCCCCAGCCAGGCCTCCACTGGGCATCAACACCCTGCTGGAGGACCTGCCCGATGTGCCTCCTGAGCACTACCCTTGCCGGTTCAGAGTAAGCGAGCTGTCACGGGAAGGCCCAGCCTCCCTGGATGCCTGGAGGGACGGCCTCCCCCAGGTAGGCCTGCATGAGGACCAGGAGTGCATGCAGGAATGCACCAGGGAAGGAGTGAGCTACGTGGTGCTTCCCCAAATCCTCCCCACACCTGGGGTTTTAAACAAGGTGATGGATTCCAGGCCAAGCTTTATTGCACATCTGCTTACCCATGTCTCCTGCATCTGTGCTGCGGGACACACACACCCCAATTCCTGGTGACTGGACACACAAGATCCATGTCTGGGTCTCTCCTAAATTGCTATAAGAAAACACCTGAGGCTGAGTATTTCATAAAAAGAAGAGATTTATTTAGCTCAAGTTTGGGAGGCTAAGTTGGGCAGCCTACCTGTTTCATCTCTGGTGAGGGCCTCAGAATATGGTGAAGAGATGGAAAGGGACTGACCATAACCAGAAGGGACCAAGCATGTGGTCCCCCCGTGTCTTGCTTTACAACACTACTCTTCTGGGAACTGACTCACTCCGTAAGACCTGCATCAGCCCTTCCCAAGATCAAGCCCCATGACCTCATTACCTGGCACCCGGTCTACCTCTTAAAGGTCCACCACCTCAGCACGCCACAGTGTGAACCTGGCAGGACACTCTCAGGCCATGTCCTGCCCAGGGCCTAGCTGGCAAGCTGCATCCACCTGCGCGCCATGATACTTCCTCTGGGCAGTGGCCCAGCCCTGCCCGGCGGCCCCATCATGGCCTTCCCTGACTGCCCTCATGGGCTCTGGAGTTCCTACTGGAAAGGACAAGGCTTCATGCACATGCACTGGACAGAGCAAGGTGCCCCCGGTGCAGGTCAAGGAGCTGGCTGGAGCGGAGGCAGTGGTGGGGCCCATACCCTAGACCTCCTGCAGACCCACCGGCCTCCCCCCACACCGAGGAGATCTCCTTTCTGGCTGGTGGGATATTCAGGCTTGTCTGCTATTTCCCCACCAGTGGTGTTCCCAGGACTCCGGTGTCCTGGTCAACCACAGGTGCTGTCCATGAGCACGTTGGCCCCGGCCCCAGCCCCAGCTCCAGGGCAGGGCAGGGGCTCCCTGGCCAGCCTGGCGCTTCTCCACCACTGTGCCCTCCGCTGGGGCCCGGTCCTTCCTTCCCTGTCCTGTGTGCGGCGGAGCCTGCTGCCACCTCGGGGGTTTGAGGAGTGCTGGTGGCAGCAGGCTCTCAGGGCAGGGTTGGAAGTGGGTCATGCACCACAAGCACAGGCCTCTGGGCCTCTGGGTGCCCCGTGCTCCTGCGGGCGTGCTCCTGGGAGCTGGCACCCCGTGTGTGCACAAGGCCCCGTGCCCCAGAGCTCTGTGCTTGTCACATGCCTCCATGCTTACTGGGAGTGGCAGCCAAGACACCTTCTTTGCTGACACCAAGGGTCACCGATTGTGAGTGGGAGCCCTGCTGCAGGTCCCAAACTTTCACCAACCTCCCAGGGAGCTGGGGACAAAGACTTCCATGGGTACCTCAAGACTCCTCTGTGATCAGAGGGCCAAGAACTTAGAGGCTGCCCCTTGTTAGGTGCAGGACAGGCTGAGTCAGCTGTCTGCAGGGCAGGCCAAACAAAGTTAGCTGCAGGATGACCTGGTCACTCAACCCTCTGTCTGGTTCTTTATCAACTATTTGCTTCAAGCCCAAAGGCCCAAGCCCCCCCCCCCTCGCTCAAGGCTGAACACTTAACCCCCCTTGTGCCAACAAGGCAGCTTGCAGACCCAGAGGCCTCATTAGATTTGGGCTATAAAATCTCCCTCCTGCTGGGCCCCTCTCTCTTGCTCTCTCTGTCTCCTTTGCGCATGTGCTCTCTTCTCTCTCTCTCTCTCTCTCTCTCTCCCCCCTTCTTTCCTTCTTTCTTTTCTCTTTGTTGCACTGCTGCAATAAAGATCTTTTGGTTGCTCTGAGTGTTGTGGTCACTTTTCTTTCATTTGGTGCCGAAACCCGGGAGAGGGTTAAAACCCACTTTTGGGTCCCTCTTCCTTCGGAAGTGCCACTCACCAGATGACCTGAACCCCATTTTCTCGATCACAGAACTCCATCCACCACCGGCCTTCGATCGGTGAGTTTCTCCTTCCTGGAGTCCTAAACCCAATGGTGGTGTCAGGAGGATTTGACCGTTGATTGTCCGGCAAACCTCTTTGCCCACCTACGGGGAGAAAAACACCCCACCACAGCCTTTAAGGCTACGGTGGCCCTCAGGGACTCCTTCCTAGGGCAGAATAGACTCCTGGGTTCAAACTTATTCCCTTCCCTTCCCGGCTGGTAGTTTCCCAGCATAGGCTTTGTAGGTCTCCCTCAAAGGACTGTGAAACCTCCAGGGACACATAACAGAGAACCAAACATCACACCCTACCCAGACCTTCACGGTTTCGGTGGCTCTCATAAAGTCCTAGTCCTCACCTTCAAGACTCGGCTGCTAGAGAGACGCTTACCCTCGCCTTCCTCTCCCCCTGTCTCTCTCCCCTCTTTCTGGCCCTGGGAATATCCGGCCTCTCCAGGAGGGGTCCCGAAAAGCCTTGGCCAAGGTCTCCCACCGCTCTGGCTCCGTCCAGGAGGAGAGCTTCAACTGTCAGGATTCGGTGACGACCAATCTCTGCAGCTCGAACCTGCCACTAAGGCACTCCTGATTTTTGGCTCTAGCGGGGACGCCCCTTTTGCCAATAAATCAATTTTCTCCTTCTCTCTTATACTATCTTTGCATCTCCTTCCTTCTCCCCTATACTACGTTTGCGTCCTCTTCCCTCCTCCTTATACTACGTTTGAAACATGGGTAATGTGTCCTCTCTGCCGGTCGACTCTCCCCTACGATGCCTCTTGGATAACCTCAAAACCCTCTCCTTGACACCAGACATCAAAGCCCCCAAATTGATCAAATATAGCACCCAGGCCTGGCCCACTTAGCCCTTAGACAACCAAAGCAGATGGCCCCCTTTTGGGTCCCTGGATCCCTCCATTCTAAGGGATCTCTACAATTACTGTGAGCATTCGAAAAAATGGGTAGAGAGCTGCTATGTCCAGGCTTCCTTCTTGCTCCATTCCAATCCTGCTCTCTGCACCTCTTGCAATCCTCAACAAATTCTTCCAGCCTACAAACCAACACCCCCAACCACGATCCCCAACTTTCTCCTCCTCCGGACTCATCCACTACTTTTGACCCTGTTAATGAACCTCTGTCCTATCGCCTGGCTCGAATAGGTCCTCACCCTCAGCCTTCTGCCCCAGACTCTCCGCCGTCACTGCCCCCTCAGTAACCTGCTTTCTCCCCTCCAATCACTAGATCAAAACCTACACCACCACCCTTCCTCAGACCGCTGCCCCCTTGCTGAGGGAGCAGGTTCTGAGGTGCCCCTCCACCCACTCACTCCTCTCTTCTCTTGTCAGCGCCCACACACGTCCCACCAGGTCCTCTTCCCAGCTAACCCAGAGCTCAAATGAGCTGAGGAGAGCCCTCAGACCCCTATCCAAGATCTGGTGAAAGTGGCCTTTAAAGTTGCTTTGTCATCACTGAAAACAGGTTCCTAAGAATTTAATGTCCCCCACAGGCTTTGGGGGACACTCACTCCCATCCTCCCCTCTGCTCTACCTGTTCTGCTGCTCAAGTTTTCCTGGCTAGGGAGTATCCCCAACCCCTTTCCCATTATTCTATTACGTCTCTCCTTCCTCACTCTCAGCCCCGCCTTCCCCTCTCCCCTCCCTACCCAGGCCACAGAAAAGTCCTCACTGACCTTCTCCAGCAATATCCACCGTGGCTGATTTTAGGACTTGCCGCCGTCTGGCTGGGCACAAAATAATTGAGCCGCCATGAGGAACTTGTAGGTTCAAACAGGAACTCCTTTATTGCCCGAACTCTCACCAGCACTCCATGCGCTCTCCCCGGGAACTCGCTCCACGAGAACTCAACAGGAACTGAACGGGCACCCTAGGCAGCAGGAGCCGCCCTATTGCCGGACAGCAGGGGTCCATATACAACTGAATACACAGCCTGTTTCAATCCAGCATCATCCAGTTATACACAGCTTAACTTAATTATCATCTTAATGGCTGGCAGAGTTCCTGGGTTTTCCTTTTCTATCCTTTTTAAATCTTTACCATGATGGTTCCATTGTGATATATTTAACAGCCCCTCTTTAATGAGCCATGGGCTACACCTTTGTATCGTCTTAACGTATGCCCTAACTGTTCTTGATTTTACTGAGATGCCTCCTTCCCCTAGCAATTTACTTAACACCCTTTCGATTTGGTTTTTATTAATTTTAATTCCATATTTCTGCTATAAATATAACGCAGCCCAACAAGATAACACAAAACAAAACCGAAGCAAAACGAAACAAAAACAGAACAAAAAATTGTTGTATCAGTTTTTCTATTTTCTTGATATGTGTATCCATGGTTTATCTCTGTCTCTTCCTCAGGGTCGAACAATGTCAAACCCTGAGCCAACCACTTTCCCCAGTTTGCCTGAGAAAGTTCTAGGGACAGGCAACTTGAAATAAAAAGAAAATAATCAAAACAAGAACACATTGTTTTTTGAAATGGTCACCCATTCTCTCGCCCTGCCCTCAGGGGCGGAGCAATTTCACTTACCCCCAAGCTTCAGGCGTCCCTGCACGGGCCACCAAATGCCACAGTCTGGCTGGGCACAAAATAATCAAGCCGCCACGAGGCACTCAATGGGAACTCAACGGGCACCCTAGGCAGCAGGAGCCGCCCTATTGCTGGACAGCAGGGGTCCATATACAACTGAATACACAGCCTGTTTCAATCCAGCATCATCCAGTTATACACAGCTTAACTTAATTATCATCATCTTAGTGGCTCGCTAGCGTCACCTCTCAACCACTCCTTCTGGTAAAATGCCAGGCTCCATTCCGACTCGGCTGTGGGTCTCAACAAGGACTTTCAGCAAAAGAATCTCTACAAAAGAGTTTAATGTAGATAAACTTCCTATTTTCATGTTGCCCTGTTTTACTTGGCCACTGGCTGGAAAAATCAGCACTCCCAAAAGCTAGACACCCCCTTACTAGTTTTTCACAAAAATATAATGAACAAGGCCTCTGGCCTTGAGTGGGGCTTCACAGAGATGGCTACATTTCTAAGATAAGGAAGTTACCAACTGGGCTCCATGGTAACAGCTGGCAGGGGGAGGAGAGAAAGGGAAAAAGAAGCTGTCCCCTTCCCAGGTGTCCTTGAAGGGGTAACTTGCCCAGAACAAAGAAAAAAACTGCTTTTTGTGAACTTCTGCAGACTGTGAACTTCTGAGCCCCTCCCCTTACATGCTGGCTGTAAAATTCTGAAACTACCTAAACTTGGGGTTCAGGGGATTAATTGGTTATGGCAGAAGCTGTGTCCTCTGAATCTGGCTGCAACCAAATAAGACTGTTCCCCTATCTTCACTGCTATCCTAGGTGCCTTGCCTTGTCCGTCCCTACAACAGTATAATTCTATATACTTAAACATTGTTCATGTTTTCATGAAATGGTCAACAGATGTGATTAATTGTGTACTGCAAGTAAGAAAATATCTCTTATTAAAATGGAATAATTTGCCTAAGTCCAGAAATTTACAAGGATTATTTCAAAATGTGAAAAAAGAAAGAGTTAACAGATAGGAAAGAGAAATTAGAAGGTTCTAAGTATGGATTTAATAGAAGGTAAAGGTGTTTCTGGATAAGAGAGTCTATGTGATTAAGTAAATAAGAGGGTTTAAGTAAGTGCTAAAGAAGGTCTGTGTACGTTGGTTATATATGAACTTTTTTGAGCAAGTAATCTTGAAGGAATTAAGCATTATACAACTATCGTTAAACAACAACTGTTATTTTGCAATATTGTAATAAGTTATTTCTTTAAGAGCTAACCTTGATTAATATAAAAACATCAATAGCAATTGTGGTACTATTACTCTTCTTTGTATATTAAATGTGTTCATATTTTCCAGGTATATAAGTCATTAAGATAAGAAGCTTTAAAAAAAACACATTATATCAAGCTGATATTCTCCAAAAGGTTGCATGGTAATTTTAGGCTTATAAAAATAACATATTGGAGATTTATTTATATCATTTAATTTTCTATAACTGGACCTGTTATCAATAAGATTAATATAAAGTTCTATAAGCTGGGTATAATTTAAATGTAATATATTGTGTTAGCTAGTATTCATGTGACCTCGAACAACTATATATGTAAACTTTATAAAATGATATTTAAAAACAAAGATCAGCTTCAATACTAGAACACTTTACCTAAGATTTATAAAGAGCCCTGCCTTACCTGAGATAAGGCTGTGCCTCCCATCTTACTATATGTCAGAATGACTCCAAAGTGGGTCAGACTTCAGCTAAAGCCCAACACTCTTAATTTAAGGTGAATCTGACTTTGCTGGATGTTCATGATCAAGATTTAAAGTTAAATTAAAATGGCCAAGAAAACCAATATTTGGCTCTGTCCCTCTGAGTCAGTCTGAATCCAGGGAACAGGGAACTTCTCTAAAGAACTTTGCAACTCTGGGCCACATAACCTCTTGATCAGGGAGATTAATGAGACCACTGGAGAATGAAAAGCCAATCCGTGCATTTGCTGTGAAGAGGAGGGTCATTAGAGACAAGAGACATCCTTGATGCTTCCAAGGGAAGCCACATGGTCAAGCAAGACCTGGACCCATCCTAGCACAAATGGCACTAGCAGAACTGAGAAGCTGCTCTCAAGTTCCCCCCAGCCACCCCTATGGGAACTCGGCTGACTCTTTTTTTTTTTTTTTTTTAAAGAGAGAGTGAGAGAGGGAGAGAGAGAGAAAGAGAGAATTCTAATATTTATTTTTTAGTTATCGGCGGACACAACATCTTTGTTTGTA
The DNA here is from genome assembly GCF_001458135.2 of Marmota marmota marmota. Taxonomy (NCBI): domain Eukaryota; kingdom Metazoa; phylum Chordata; class Mammalia; order Rodentia; family Sciuridae; genus Marmota; species Marmota marmota. The sequence continues at coordinate 53,482,737 of NW_026000005.1, forward strand.
TGTGGTGCTGAGGATCGAACCCGGGCCGCACGCATGCCAGGCGAACGCGCTACCGCTTGAGCCACATCCCAGCCCCTCGGCTGACTCTTAACAATAGATAGAAACAAAGTCAATTTTGACCAGCTTGATCTTAAACACCTACCAAACAGTTAAGCCAAAACCAGTCATTCCTGGCAGTAATGAAGGACGAGAACAGCTAGAAAAGAGGAGACAGCAACCAGGCCAACTGGCTCCATGGGGAATGTTCAGTCAAGTATGGCCTGGGCTCCTCCCCCTTGCAGGACCCCTATGAGTCCTCTTTAGGTTTCTCCTAATAGGACCATGTCTATTAAACTGCCTACAGAAGTTCCTGCAAGATCAGATACACAAATTCACCAACCAGTCAGTCAATCAACCACTTCTTTAAGACTACCAGCCCTGGTGCCCAAGACGGAGACCTACGACTCCTGACCAACTCCTCCAGCTCCAGAGACTCTGCCCCCACCTAAAATCCTCTCTAACCCCTTTTTCAGATTTTACAACCCCTCTTTCACTTCCTAGGAATGAGAACTACTCTCTAGCAGGTCCACTCTGCTTGTTCTGCCTGCTCTACAGTATCCCCAAAGGAAACATCAAACCCAAACTCCCCACACCTCAGATGAGGAGCCACCGGCCAGGCGAAGACTGGCAGATCCACTCCACCCACGTGCCTAGGCACAGAGCTTCACTGCCTACTTACTCTGGTTGATAGTTTTTCAGGTTGGACAGATGCCTTCCCTATCTCCAGGGAAACTGCTGACACCGTCGCCTCCATCCTCATTGAGGGGATCATTCCCAGGTTCAGACTTCCCGCCTCCACCCAGTCAGACAACGGTCCAGCCCTCACTTCTCAGGGAACACGCAGACCGGTGCCTTCCTGCGCCATTCATTGCCTCATCCCCAGCACATCCAGGAACTGAATCGGACCCCCTTCAACTGGGTGACTCAGTCTTACTTCAGGAACTGCATCCTCCATTGTTGGAACCTCGCTGGACGGGACCCCATACGGTCATACTTACTACCCCAATGGTGACCAAGCTTTTGGGCCACTCCCCCTGGTACCATGTCTCCCACCTTAAAAAGGCACTTGTTCCAAATGTCCAGTCCTGGACTTCCACCACGCCCACCAAACTCAAAATTTCTCGCCAACCCTCTTCTTCTTTTACTAATCATTAATCTCTCTCAAGTTTCAATCCCAACCACAGATGGCACTTCAACATCCAAGTGACTTGGCACCAAGATGACACCACCCACTCTCAGTTTATGGGTCAAGGCAATTGCCCTTCCACTGGCTGCAATCGGGCTGTCACCCTTAACATTACTGGATTCAACCCAGCCACCTCCGATACTTCCTAGAGTCCCTACAACAGGACCAGTGGCTGATACCAAGAATCTCCTCCACCCAGGACTGGTTTGATGCCATCCACGACTTGTGGCTTCAAGGAACTTTTATGGACTTCACCCCTACCACAGTAGTTGTCTATAGCCACTGAGTGTTATTTCTGGCTGCCCTGGTGTTCTCAGACCTGTCCCCCCAAACATTCCTCCACTTCCCCTTCTAGGCCCAACACTGCCCACCATTAAGCAGGAAGTAGCCAGAGGACTTTACCTCATCCCCCACGTCACTTAGAAAAACAAAAAGGGAGGAATGTCAGGTGCAGCACAGGCTGCGTCAGCTGTCTGCAGGGCAGGCTGAACAGATGTTACTGCAGGGTGAGCCGGCCACTCAACCCTCTGTCTGGTTCTTTATCACCTGTTTGCTTCAAGCCCAAACGCCCAAGCTCCCCACCGCCAAGGCTGAACACTCAACCCCCTGCTCAGGGCCGAACACTTAACCCCCCTTGTGCCAACAAGGCAGCTTGCAGACCCAGAGACCTCATTAGATTTGGGTATAAAATCTCCCTCCTGCTGGGCCCCTGTCTCTTGGTCTTCTCTCTTGCTCTCTCTGTCTCTCTCTCCTTCTCTCTCTCTCTCTCTCTCCTTCTCTGTTGCGCTGCTGCAATAAAGATCTCTTGGTTGCTCTGAGTGTTGTAGTCACTTTTCTTTCACCCCTGACCTCACTCCGCAGGAGAGAATGAGGCTGGGATGAGGACAGACGGGGTCGTGCCCAGACTGCACACCAGGTCAAGTGAAAGGTGGTCCCCTGCCTGAAACTGTTCAAGGGTCCCATGGCCCTGCCTGGTGCCCCAGAGCTACCCAGGGCCCACAGCAGAATGTGGGACAGAGAGGCAGGACACCAAGCCCAGGGGGGCCTGCTGGCTGGCCAGGGCCTAGCCAGGATGACCTTGGCTGGCACAGAACTGGGCAGTGTCCTGATGGAGCTGGCAGATCCCTGGATGAGGTCCAGAGCAGGCTGTGTGCGGCGGGCCAGGGCCACATCCAGGATGGCCCTGCAGGACCATGTGGCCGGCGAGGTCTGCGTTTCTAACTGGGAGAATGCTTGCCTTCGGGTGGTCTGTTTCAGGGAGCCAGAGGGGCAAGACTGGGGACTTTCCAGAGCTGCATGAAGCCACCTGTGGCTTCGGCCCTAAGATGGGCCAGTTGGGATGTCCCTGCCCTGCAGTCACATGACCAGCGCCATCCCTCACCCACCCTGCAGCTGTTTTCGACCCTGGCCCAGCCCCCATACGTCCACGAGAAGAAAGGCTTGCGGGGGTCGGGGGTCGAGCGGCTCTGGTGGACAAGGCCCCAGGGCTGCCTTCCCCTGCACCATGTGCGTCCAAGCCCGGGCCTGGATCTGGGCGTAGGGGGCGTCTCCCTCTGGGGGGAGGTGGGGCAGTGCGTCCCGCCCTGAACACCATGAGTGGGCAGCTCCGGGGCAGCTCTGTCTCGTCCAGCAGCTCCTCTTGCTGGGGAAGACAGGCCACCTGTGCCCTCCGAGAAGCTGGGTGTGGGGCTGTGGTGCCGTGCCCGTCCCTGACATCGAACACGTCCTTGACAGGAGGCATGCCTGTTGGTCAGGAGCCCGTGCTCAGCCTCCTTGGCAGAGCAGGCCAGGCCCATGCAGCTACCTCAGGGACAGCTACTCAGGCCTCAGCGAAGTGGTCACGGGTGCCAGCTGCCTGGTGTTGGGAGATGTGGCTGGGAGAGGAGGAGCCCCTGCCCAGAGCGGCAGCCAGTGCACTGCAGCTCAGCCCCTGCCAACACGTGTGCTGCTTGGAGACCACAGCCACTGTCCTCCTGGCTGGACCCTCAGCTGTCCAGGAATGCAAGGGCTCAGCCCGGATGTGCCCTGCTCAGAGCACCCTTCCTGAGCCACCCTGAGCCCGTGCCGCGCCTTTCTCCATGGTCTTCCTGGAGCAGCCGCCTGAACTCCTGGGCCTGTCTGCCCCTCTCCCAGCACAGAGGGGGGACTCACAGGTCTGGTCAGCACTGAGGTCTCACACCTGGAAGGATCCCCCCTCAGGGGGCAGGCAAAGCTCTGCCATCATGGAATTGCCCAGCTCAGGGGCCTCTTGACCCCAGGGTCCCTTCACAATACCCCAGAGAGCCTGCAGGCCCTTGGCCTCGCCAGTGCCACGCTGGGCACACTGGGGCCAGGGAACGAGGACAGCCCCTGGACCACGTGCACAGGTACTTTGGGGAGAAGGTGTCCCTTGCCTTTGCCTGGCCTGGCGAGTCCTGCCCACTGCCTTGGGGACACCCAGGCCCCTCCACTGGATCCTTGCTTCATGACCATCTGCCAAGCTCTGCCCCACATACCCTCCTGCCGTGTCCACACTCCTACTCTGGCCAGCCCTGACCAGCCACTAGGCACTGTGGTTGCTCCCAGGCCTGGCCTCTCAAAGCCCCAGGAAGGGGACTGGGACCCCTTCAGCCAGGTGTACCCCTCCTGACTCCAGCCTCCATGGTGCCCAGCCCACCAGATGTGGCCCACAGATCCTGGGGTGCCCTGGGGACTTCTACCCTGAAGCCATCGTCCCTGCCTGCCGTCCAGGCGGAACTGTCCTCTCCTGTTCTCCAGGCAGGCCAGCACCTTTGTGGTGGGTGCCCACCTGACTTCCTCTGGAGTTTGCCCTCACTGGGCTCTGCTCTTGTCCCCACTGTCCCCTGGGACAGCAAGGCCAGGCAGGAGGGCAAGGAAGGCTGGGTCACCATCTGGTTTCCACACAGACCTCCTGGCCAATGCAGGGTCATCTAGTGCCAGGACACTAGGCCAGGATCTGGACTGTCCCCATGGAAGGCAGGCTCAGACAGTGGCCCTGAGGGGTGGGTGTGGGTAAGGGAGGTGTGGGGAATGAACCCCACTTTCCCCAGGGCTGGAACCCTGGTGGGTGGGCACTGTGCCTCTCGCCAAGGGGTTGTGGTGGGCAGGACCCTGAGGGTTTCACCAGACTACCCAGTGTGTGAGTGGACGTGAGCAGGGAGGGAGAGGGTTATCCAGGAGGTGGAGGGCCCAGTGAGCTGCCACCCCAGGGCATCCGCTCGGAGGTCAGCACGGCCAGGGGCAGGGTCCCAAGCTGAAGACGGGCTCAGGAAGGAGGGGCAACACCCTGGCCTCGGATTCCTCCCAGAAGGCTCTGGCCCTCCACCTGGGACACAGGCTAGCCTGGGGCCTTGAAGCCAACCCTGATGTCCCCTTTCCAGTGTTCTACACAGGCTGGCTCCTACCAGCTGTGTTTCCTGGTGGGCTGCTTCGTGGTCTTCTCAGACATGCCTACCTAAGTATCTCCTCCCCCTGGCTATGGGTTTTGCCCGGGGCCACACGAGGGGTGTATGTCTAGGCCCAGGTGCCAGGCGCTGTGCCAGCTAACAGAGGCCAGTGGTGGGCTATCCACGCTCTCGTGGTTACCGGAGCTCGGTGACGCGGCAGGAAGCTTACTGGGGACAGGGGACAGGCAGGCCCAGGCTGGAAGGCAGAGCGGGAGACCCAGGCTGGCTCTGTTGGCGCCACCTTTGTTCGTCACAACAGTGTGAGCTTCTCTTTCAAGAAACAGATCCCAGAACTTGCTTTACTTCAGGTAGAGCTGAAATCTCAAAAAAGTTTTTCAAAACTGATATTTCATGTATTAAGAAACCCATTTCTTAAAGAAGTGTGGGCCTGGAGAGGGCAGGGGGGGAAAGGGGGCAAAGCGCCGCCTGCGGGAGGTGGGCCGCCTGCCCTGCTCCTGAAGCTGTCTGCGCCCTCAGGCAGGAGCCGCGTGGCAGTGAAGTCAGCCTGGAAATGAGCCCTCTCTGCCCTGAGTGCCCCTTCTGGCTGCACCCCAGCACCTGAAGGCAGGCCCAGGTACAGGGAAAGGGCGGGGTGGGCTGGGGCCAGAGAGTCGGGGTGAAGTGGCCTCCTCCTGGGTTCCGGCCCCAGCTGCACCTGAGCCGGTTCCTGCCTGGCCTGTGCTCCGGCTCCGCCATCCTGTGGAGCAGAACCCGGGGGGGGGGGGGACTCTGTGACCTCTCTGGCCTTACCTGGAGTCAGGGACCAGCCACAGCCAAGAAGCCATCAAACACAGGTGCCTCACGTAGGGTGACACCCACACACAGAGCCCTGTGTGTGACGGAGCAACACACCAATACCCAAGCTGCTCCCAGGTGTCACAAAGTCCACATGTACACCCCACAGCGCCTGCTTTCCCGGGACCCTGTCATCAGCGCACAGCTGTGTCCCAGCTCCTGGCCTCTGTAAGCCCCTGGAGGACATGGATTCTCCTGGGCTTGCAGAGAGGCCAGGAGCTGGCTCTGGGTGCGGGGACTGGGGATGTGCCCCTGGGTTCAATCCCCCATACCAAAATCATTCAGTCTGTCCGTCAGTCTAGGGGTGCAGCTCAGTGGTAGAGCACCCCAGGTTCAAGCAAACCTGACAGCCACGATCCTGGAGAGCTTTAACCTGCCTCCGTGGGCCCCACTGGGTGGAGGTCGGGTAGGACGGAAACCAGGCGACAGAATCAAGAGGCCTGATGTAGTGAGCACATGCAGACCCTCACTCAGAAACAGAACCAGGGGTTGGTCCAGCTCACGGGAAGTAACCGGGAAACACACTTAACCAGCCAGGTCCTGTGGAAGCCTCCAGGGGGAAGGAACACCCCGGAAAGAGCCCCACAGGCCAGCCTTGTGTGCGAGTCTGGCGGGCGCTGAGCACAGGCCAGGTAAGCCCCAAACCGAGCTGCCCAGGGTCCAGGGGAGGGCCCGGGGCCAGGGAGCTCCAGCTAGCGGCAGAGTAGAGTGGCGCTGCTACAAGGAAGCCGTAGGGAGCCCAGGAGACTTAGGAGAGAGAGTTGCAAAGGGAAGAAGGCTGCAATCGCAGGGCAGGGCAAAGCCCGAGGGGCCACAGGGCTTGGCCCGAAACCAGCACCTACCTTTACCAGGAGGAGACCACCAGCCGTCCCGCACACCCCTACCCTGCCCCTTCTGCCCACTGCCCCATCTCCACAGCCCCGCTGTCCCTGCCCGCCTCCCGCTCCCCACCTGCCGTACCGCCCCTTCCCACCTGCCGCCGCCCGGCCCGCTGTCACCTCTGTCCCCAGCCCCAAAGTCCCCTCCCGTCCCCTGTCCACTCCGTCCCTGCCCTCTCCCGCCCTCGGCCTCACGTGCGGTCCTGCTGCGCTGTGGTGGAGGTGGGCGGGGCGCGTGAAGTCCATTAGGCCGCTCAGGTCACTGCGCGTGTCCCCTGGAAGTAGCGCCGACCCCCGCTCGCGACCCGCGCTCACGATGCTGACCACCGCCAGGTGCGTGATGACCGCCAGGATGGGGAACCCGACGCCGACGTCCTGGGCATGCGGCCGCACGAACTCGCGCGCATCCAGGCGGGTCTCCACTGGCGCCAGCGGCAGGCCACCGCCAAGACGTCAGGGAAGCCCAGCTGCCGCGCTGCGGTCGCGGCGCTG
>NW_026000005.1:53489749-53527639 GCF_001458135.2 Marmota marmota marmota
TCCTTGGCCAGCCCCCACAGGAGGCCCCGGGAACACCCCTGCCTGCCCATGGCGCTCCAGTTTCGCGCACCTGCGCTCGGCCAGCTGTCAGCTTGGCACGGGGTGGTGCGTCCTGATCGCGGCCTCCCTCCCCTGCCCACCTGGTACCATGTAGCCGGGCCACGTCCCCAAGGGAGCCCCATGAGCTCCAGGCCTGGCAGCCCTGCCCTGTGCTGCGACCTGCCCGCCTCTGCCATGCTGCTGAGGCCAGGGACAGCGACCCCCTGGCAGAGGGACACCACGGCTGGCAGCAGCGGCCAGCAGCAGGTCTCGGACTCGCACCGCGACTCGCACCGCACCGTGTGCAAGTCCGCGCGGCTACTACCCATTTTCAGATACAGCCTCTGCGGCTGGCTGGCCTTCCTCCTCCTGGAGCCCAGGGGCCTTCCGCCAGCCTTGGGGTGGAGGTGGGAGGGGGTGCAGGATGATTCCGTCCTACCCGACCTCCACCCAGTGGGGCCCACGGAGGCAGGTTAAAGCTCTCCAGGATCGTGGCTGTCAGGTTTGCTTGAACCTGGGGTGCTCTACCACTGAGCTGCACCCCTAGACTGACGGACAGACTGAATGATTTTGGTATGGGGGATTGAACCCAGGGGCTGTACATCCCCAGTCCCCCCACCCCTTTTCTGAGACAGAGTCTGACTAAGTTACTTTGGGCCTGGCTAAATTGCTGAGGCTGGCTTTGAACTCATGATCCTCCTGCCTCAGGCTCCTCCTTGGGATTACACCACCGCACCCACATTTTTTTTTATAGTATATATATTTTTAGTTGTAGATGGGCACAATACCATTGTTTGTTTTTTTAAAATGTGGTGCTGAGGATCAAACCCAGTGCCTCACATGTGCAAGGCAAGCACTGTACCACTGAGCCACAGCCCATGCCCACATTCAGGGGCACTCCACCGCTGAGCCGCATCCCCAGCCCTATTTTGTATTTTATTTAGAGACAGGATCTCGCTGAGTTGCTTAGTGTCTTGCTGTTGCTGAGGCTGGCTTTGAACTTTTGGTCCTCCTGCCTCAGCCTCCTGAGCTGCTGGGATTACAGGTGTGCACCACTGCATCTGGCCCAGGGTGCACATTTTATTTATTTATTTTTTGTGGTGCTGGGGATGGAACCCAGGGCCTTGTGCATGCAGGGCAAATGCTGTACCAACTGAGCCGTATCCCCAGTGTGCACATTTTTAACACACACTCTTAACTACTTATTTTCAGGAGACTGGGTGGATTCAGTTGTTTCCTCTTGCTGTGCGTGACGAGGCCTCCTGGGCTGTGTGCACTAATCACACCTTCTTATCACCGTGGCAAAAGTTTAGCTTTTCTTTAAACCACAAGCACACAGTGAACGTTCTCAGCCATCTGTCGGTCAGGCCGTTGGTGCTGACCGGTCAGTGGCTGCACTCGTTCCCCGTACCTTCCCTCTGGTTCGGCGCCTTGCTAAGTCACATCTTCAGGAGCCAGGTGCTGTGGCGCACCCCTGTGACCGCAGTTCCTCTGGAGGCCGAGGTGAGAGGAACCTGGCACGCCCGAGGCCCTGGCTTCTCTCCAGTGCTACCAAGAGGACGTGCTTTCGGGGAGGGTATGTGGTGGGAAGATTCTTAGTTCTTATGTACGTGGACATAGTTTTGTATTCTTGCCTTTCAGGTTTCTAGTTCAAAGCTGCTTTTCCTCAGGTCTTGGGGAATATTATTCTTTTGTCACCTGAGTTTTCTTAGATACATCGTAGATTCCCTCTCCATCTTCCACAGTTTGTTTCAGTAACAGGTGTCTGTTAAGGAGGGTTTGTTTCCCAAAGAGACTCAGAAGGTGCTGTTGATCCGACTGAGGCTTCCTCACCTCTCCTGTGCCTCCTGGGTCCTCTTCCCATGAGAACCCTTTCTGGCAGGCTGGGCCACGCGCAGTGACCTCCCATGTATTTCCAGTTCCTGTTCCTGTTGCTGTGCATGACATTTTGCCATTTAAAACTCCACTCATTAAGGGGTTTGTTTTCAAGGATACATTTTAATTTTGAAGATTTCTGTAATCTTAGTGCTCAGGAGGTTGAGGCAGGAGGATTATAAGTTTGAGGCCAGCCTCAGCAACTTAGGGAGACCCTAAACAATTTATCAAGAAAGACCCTGTCTCAAAATGAAAAAAATAAAAATAAAAATAAAAAGAGGGATGTAACTCCGTGGTGGAGCACCTGCCTGGCATGCTTGGGGCCATGGTACCTGCAAAAAAAAAATAAAAATGTTTTTTTTCCCTTTTTCTTGGTAATGCTCTATGTGGAGTGCACATGAGCACTCATGTCACCGCAGGGACGGCCACGTCTTCATCACCTGGCCCGTCCAGGAGGATGTCCGCGAGGAGCCAGGTCCTCTGCAGCCTGGAGGCTGAGGCAGCTTTTCCTGGGCAGCTGGGGGTGTGTGCTCAGCTGCGCAGGCTCCACCTGAGCAAGTGGACTGAAGTCCTGTTGAGGCCGGGGCCTTGCGTCCCCTGGCGCGAGCAGGCTGATGCCAGACAGAGGCACGGACTTGGTGGGTGGCCAGGTGACTGGCACGCCATGTGTAGTCCAGCGTGGGGCAGGACGCGCAGTGGCTCTGCTTTTGGGACCCCCCCCACTTCAGGCACCCTGGAGAGCCAGCGGGATGGGCAGGGGCAGGGGGGTGAGAAGTCCACTGCAGAGGCACCTGCTGCCTGGTCCTGCGCACAGAGAGGCCCCTGTCTCCTGCAGGCACACCATGATGGACACTATTCGCGGACCTCCTGGAACCTTCTGGCCATCCTCCTGGCCTTTGTCACGTGTTGGAGGTAGCCAAGGGGCCTGCCAGCAGCACCGTCACCCCACCAGCCCCTGTCCCTGCCACGCTCTGCCTAGTGCGGGCCTGTGCGTGGACGGTGTGGCCAGGAGACTCCACTCCATCCTCGTGGTCCTCCAGAGCTCCCTGCACCTCCACCCTCCTGCTGGCCTCTGTCCCCTGGGAGCTGGCGGGCCATGCACCCCTGGGTGGGCTCCATGGTGGTGGACCATGCCTGGGGAGCAGGCGCTGGAGCCCAGGCCTCCTGCGCCCTGCAGGCTGCTCTGGGCATTTGCTCTGCCAAGGGCTTGGGTTGGACCTTCTCCTCCCAGCACGTGGTGTCCTGCGTTGGCCACGTCTGGAACATCCCAGAGCCGGTGGAGCTCAAGGCGAAACAAGAACATTACTTGGCTGAGCAGGCACTGGCAGAGTGTGGGGTGAGCGCTTCCACCCAGCCTGTCCATCCACAGCGTGTCCATCCACAGCCTGCCCCTTCGCCCGAGGGGGGACCCTGGCCGCCTCTCCCTGATGGGCCTGGGTGTGGTGAGCAGCACACCGAGCCTGTCCTGGGCTCTAACCACGCCGGGGAGACAACTCGCTTCCTGTCCCCCAGGTCATGGACCCCGCTGGACACTCCTCAGGGTCCCTGAGGCCAGCCGCCTGCAGCTGCAGGGGTGGCCTTCGTGGTGCCCCTCTGCTGCCCCTCACAAGCCCCGTGAGCCAGAACACTGGAAGAAGTGCGTCCTGTGGTGCTCAGCGGTCTCCGCAGACCTTTCCCGCTCATCCATGGGGTGGCTTCCCTGGGCAGTTCTGACCTCGCGCTGCTTGCCCTCTGCCAACTCGGCCAGCTGCCGTGATGCCCGCATTTCCTAACTCTGTCCACTTGCCATTGAGGTCTCTTCCTCTGCCATGACAGATGGTGCTGAATAAACACCCGTGGACACTTGCCCATCTTGGCTGACTCCGGGAGGGCACTGAGTGGGACTGGGGTGTCTGGGGACCTGGCCATGCGTCCCCCTGGGAAATGCTTCTTCACACACAAGGTCCTCAGCCACGTGTCATTCAGCCACGGCCACCCTTGGCCTCAGACCAGGGCCCTGTGCTGGGCAGTGAGCTGCTTCTTCACCTCCGCCAGGGGTGCTGGGGGTGCGGGTGCCAGGGGGCGTGGAGAACCCAGCCAGCACCAGGCTCCCGCTGACCTGCTTCTCTGCTTCAGCGCTGAGGGTGGAATCTAGGGGCACTCCATCGCTAGGCCACACCCCCACCCTTTTTATTTGAGACCGGGTCTCACTAGGTCACTGAGGCTGGCCTTTAACTCAACACCCGCCTGCCTCAGCCTCCTGAGTTACTGGGACCACAGGTGTGGCCCTGCGGCCAGCTGGGTGCTTCTTTTTGTCATGGCCATCTGAAGCTCAAATCTCAAGGCAGACTTAGAGGAACGCCAGGAGCTTGCCGTCCCCGACGGGGCTCTCCCACCCACCATGGGGGCTGCGGGGCCAGGGATGTGGTGGCCCCTCATTGACGGCAGCCTCCTGGCGTGTGGATGTCTCGGTGGCCATTCACTGGGCTGCCTCGCTGGTCACACACAGTGTGGGCCCAGCTGCAGGGACCGAGCTCAGGAGTGGGACCACTGGGTCCCTAGGTCCTTGTCACAGGTGGGGGCCTGTCCTCTTGGCAGCAGGGGTGCCACTGGCTCCTCACAGACTCACCCACCATGTGGGGGCTGGAGTGACCTCCCTGCTGAACCCCCACCCTGTCCTCCTTGCAACCCTCACGCTGGGCACCCTGGTGCCGGGTGCTGGGGGCCCTGCTGGGAGTGCCGGTGCAGAGCAGGCAGGCAGCACCCTGAGCTAGTGGATGCAGCTGGGTGGGGTGCGGCCAGCGCTGGCTTCCCCCACCGTGGCTCTGAGAGGTGGGGGCAGTGCTGGATTCGCTGGGAGGACCACAGAAGACTGGGACCACCCAGCATGTTGCCACCCACCACAGTAAGGAGAACACACCGTGCATCTGATTCTGGCTTTTATTTTAGAATCTATATAAAATTCCAGTGTCACCCATATTCACGAGCCTTTACAGGTGGTTTGCAGATAATTTCCAACTGGCAAAAGTTAAGGCCGAGGGATGAACGCAGCTACAGAGACGGGACAGGAAGACATTCAGCCGCAGGAAGGGCCTCCCGTGGCATGGGTACAGTCATCTCAGTCTTTATGACAACCAAGGGAGAGGGGTGCGGGACCCTGAGCAGCTCGAGGACCTGCGTGGACGGGACTCAGCAACATGGAGATGCCGGGCTCGCCCTGTGAGGGCTGGGCTGTCTCCTGGGAGGGGAGGGCTGGGCCCTGCAGGAGGGCGTTGCAGGAAAGAAGCAAGAGCACAGGGCAGGCCAGAGGTGGTGTGGGGGGCCGGGAAGCCCAGGGCTCCACAGGAAAGCGCCCCAGCCCTCCCTGCACGGCCTCCCCGCCCCTGGGAAGGCAGAGTCCCTGCCTCCTTCCCCATGGTCATCCCAAGCCACCGAGGGCCACTGGCCTCTGGAGCAGCAGAGGTCTTCCCTGTCTGGGCCTGGCCTGCCTGTCGACGGCACGCGAGGCGGCTGGAGCTCCGGGAGCCACAGGCAGACCTGGGGGCAGCAGCTCTGGGCAGTCCCGAGCTTGGGGTTAAAGATGGCCAAGCCCGAGTGACTGCAGTCAGCGGGCCCAGCACCTCCAGAGAAGGCCTGGAGGGGCACAGGGTGGCTGGGCCGGACGCTGCTGCCCGGGACCACCTTCCCTCCTGAGGGCCCTTCCGCCTGGCCAGCTGAGGCCCCTGTCACGCCCAGGCCCTCCTCGGCCAGCGGCCCTCAGCACCCAGTCCTGCGGTCCTCCTGCTGTACTCCTTGGCCCAGCGACTGCGAAACCTGCCCCAGGACTGGGAACCTGGGCCCTGGGGGCAGTTCCACGGCAGGAACAGCGCCCCCTGGAGGGCACCAGCCTTGGCACGCAGCTCCTGGCCCCAGCTCCGCAGCCGGGCTCCTGCTCAAGACCCCTTCACACCAGCTGAGGTAGAAAGAAGGCTGCTGAGACGAGGGGCCCGGGAGTGGAGTGTCAAGCTCCCATCTCCACTGGATGTGAGCCACAGCCCACTAGGCCACGGCGACAGCCGCAGGACCAGGGGCACACACTCACACGGCTTCACCTCGAGGCTCACCCACAGACCCCGGGGCCCAGGAGGCGCCAGGAGCCCTGGTACTGTCGCACCTGAAGCAGGCTCACGGGTGCGGCGTAGGGCCCAGGCTGCCCCCCCGCCGTCTAAGCCAGGCACTCCTCCCACCTGCTCCCCGTGCTGAGCAGACCCTTCAGCCAGAGGCCAGCTGCAGTCTACCAAAAGGAGGGTCCGGGTGACAGGCAGTGGGCAGGGGAGGTGGGAAAGGAAGAGGGCAAACGTTTGGCTTTTATAAAGTCAAGGAAATTTATTTCCTGAGGTCATGACACAGGAAGTCGACTCCGAGCCGCTGCTGTGGAGCTCTGGTGAAGGTCAGTGCTGACCGCATGCTGGGTGACCAGGAAGCTGGAGTCTTACCACAAATGTGCAATGACCTCTGCTTAGTGTTCAACATGGTGGCACCTGTCCTGGGGCACCACCCAGGGGCAGCCCCTGAGCCCGCTGGGTGACGACCAGGCCTGGGGAGGTGGTGACAGGGCCGGCCGTCAGGCTTCACTGCGAGACCTCGGGAGGGGGGAGCGTCAGCAATTGGGGCCCAGCCGCTNTATCAGGAGCCTGTGGAGAGGAGAAGCAGCCTCAGCCTGGGGCCCAACGGCACCCACATGGCCTCCAGGGCCTGCCAGCTGGCCTGCGGCCCATCGCCCCCTGCCCCCCGCCCCAGGGCCAAGGAGCAGAGGGAGAGAGGCCGCTGACCTTCTCACTGCTGCTGGCAGTCCAGGGCGCATCCCGCACCACAAAGCCTTTGGAGGGGGCCTTGGACTCCTCGTGCACGGGGGGCTTAAGGTAGCCCTGCAGAGCCTCACTGTCCACCACGTCGGCCAGCTGTGGGACAGGGAGGGGCGTCTTATCAGGCATCGGCCCAGGCCAGCAGCATCTGAGGACCACTGCCGCAGAGCTGCCCTGGCTGCCGCCTCCCCAGGTCCCGACTCACGTATTCCTCCTCCAGGTTGAGGATGTGATCGATGGCCTCCTCCACGTTCTCCGGGAGCCCTGTCACAGTGACACAGTTGGGGTCTGGGGCTCCAGTCTGTGGGAAGCGGATGTCCACCTGGAAGGAGCACATGTTAGCCCAGGGGCCGAGGGAGGCCTGTTTCCAGGAGTGTCCTCTGAACTGGTGAAGGTGCAGACCCCTGCTCTGGGTGCTCTTGCCTCCCCTGTATGGGGGGCTCAGGGGCACGGGGTCCCCGAGACACCATGTTGGAGAAACGCACCACTTGGCTTGCCAGCCTGCAGGTGCCCTGCCCTGTGGGGCGCAGGAGTCGGGGGCCACGGGCATCCAAGGAGGATGTGCACTTTCTTATTCCCGGGCTTCTGGCCACTCCGGGGACTCACCTTGAATTCATCCATGATTTTTCGGATGGCTTTGCCTCGGGCGCCAATGATGCGGGCGTGGACACGGTGGTCCAGCGGGACGTCTTCAGAGACCATCTGCTCAAGCTCGCCCACGATCTTCAGGATGGCGTTGCGGGCGGCTTCTGTGTTCTTCTCGTACCCTGTGATGGTGATTTGGTCCTGGGGCTGAAAGAGGAGAAGGCGGTCAGAGAAGGGGGCGTCCTGCTGGGCTCCCGAGGCAGCGGCTGGAGGGCCGAGGCGTCTACAGCGCCCTGAAAAGTAAGCATCAGCTCTAGAAGGAAGGAGGCTGAGGGCCGGTGCTGCGGTGAGACGGCAGGCTCCCCACGTCCACTCAGCACTGTGCCCACCAGAGACAACCAACGCAGGACCAGAAAGGACACTGCCGATGAAGACGGGCAGCAGGAGTGTGGGCTCCAGAGCAGGGGCAGACGGGAAGCAGAGGAGGCTGGTCCTCAGGACGGGGAAGAGCCGGTCCCGGCGAGGGGCAGACCCAGCGGGGAACCACAGACTCTGGAGGGGACACCAGGGCAGTCAGAACCAGCGAGCAGGGGCAAGGGAGGCCGGCTCTGCCCTTGACGGGCGCAGCCCCGCTTGGCCACGCCCAGCAGTGGACAGCCGTGCCTGCTCCACCCGGCACAGCTTGTGGGTGTTGGCCAGAGCGGCTGAGCTCCAAGTCCAACCTGGAAACTGGTAGATAGGGGACAATGGTGGCAGCCAACCCATGGGCACCAGGGCAGTCAGAACCAGGAGCCAGGAATGCAAGGGCCAGTGGAATAAGAAGTGGGGCAGGCCAGGGGGCCCTGCTGGACACGCTGAGGTGGGCAGGGCCTGGTGAGCTGCTGCTGGTGCTCTGTGGGCAGGTCCTGCTGGGCCCCAGGACGTGCTAGAAGAAGTAGCCCACACCAGCAAGCAGAGATCTCGCAGGGCAGCCGGGGCCACCCAGAGAGGCCCAGCCTGAGGGCAGGATGGCCAACATCTGGGCAGGACCAAGCTGGAAATGGACCTGAGGGTGAGGCAGGAAAGTCCAGTGCCAGAGGTGGGAGCGGGATCTGCCTTCCGATTTGTCTTGAGCGAGCAGTAAGGAGGCCATATGGCTACAGAGGAGCTGGACCTTGGTGGTTTTAGGTCCACCTGCTCCCAGGGCCCTAGGAGCTGGTGGACAAGCATGATAGCCTAAGAAGGACCTGCTGGGGCTCCTGCCTGCCGAGACTGAACAAGTGGGCACAGGGGAAACGCCCAAGGTCCCCAGGGACACCCGTGTTGAGGGGCAGAGATGTGGTCACACCTCAGGCCCAAATCAGATTCTCAGACCTGCTCTATAAACTCACCCCTGACCCCAGCTGGGGGTCTGGCTGATGCGTGTCTGGCGACTGCGTCCAGGTCAACACCAAGGTCAGGGACGCCCACTGGGTCCCAGCACCATGCTCACGCTCACCTGGCTGCCATCGTCCTTGTCCGGAAACTGGATGTTCACGTCGTGCTCCAGCCGGATCTGGGTGATCACTGCCCCCTTTCTCCCGATGATTTTGGGATGGTATTTGGGGTCTACAGTGACGCTCAGCTTGAAGCTCCGTAGAGCCTAGAAAGACAGAGTGAGGCAGAGGCAGTTCAGCCACACGCGCCTGGCTACAGTGGCCTCTGACCAGTGCTCCAGGCGTGACCCCCACCAACAGCTGAGAGCGAGCACAGAGACGCTGGCCGCTCTGAGAAAGCCGAGGTGCCTGGGGTTGGCACCCTTGCTCAGGACTCTCCCGGGCCGGCCTGCCGGGCTCTGAGGGCTGATGTGAAGAGACGCACGCACTGGACTTTTAAGGAGAAGCCGAGGAAGAGGCAACCGCAACATCTACGGCAGAGGGCCCGGGAGCTTGGGCTGGCCTGAGCACACTCCCCGGGTGAGCAGGCGACAGACCTGCTCCATGCCGGTCGCAGCAGCAACCGTCCCTGTGGTGGGCCCTGTTCCCACAGTGGCAGCTGCTCCAGGCCCCCGACCACCCTCTCCCATGCAGGTGGCGCTCAGACCCTGCATGTAGCACCGTGCCTGGGGCGAGGAGGAGTCTTGCCCCACTGCACAGCAGGGAGTCCTGGGCTGGCTGGCTACATTTCTTACAGGGCCTGAGGCACCCCAATGTTTCTCCTGGAATTATAAATCAATGCAACTGTCCAACTCTTGTCGTCGTAAAGGGGAAGACTGCCTGGCCCTTGGCTCCTCCCACAGGGCTCTCTGGTCCAGGTCCCTTGGGGGGTGCGTCCTGCCCGGCCCCACTCACCCGGTCCTCCTGCTCAGCCTGCAGCTCCTTCACGCGCTCTAGCAGCCCGGCCTTGGCTCGGTCCAGATTAGCAGCGAGGCCGGTGATGGCGATGACGTCAGACTGCCGCTCAGGAGCTGGGACGTGAATGTTCACCTGTACAGTTGGGAGCAGGGATGATGTCTGGGGCCAGGCAGCAGGTGTCACCTGGCCCCAGGTCACAAGCCCAGGCTGGGGGTCCAGAGGGAGGGCAGGAGGGAGGTTAGAGCAGAAGAAGGTGATGCCAAGGGTCCCCAAGGGATGGCGGCACTTTGGAGCTGTGGGCACATCCCCTGCACGTCCCCAGGGAGCTGTGGTGCGCAGCCCACCTCCATGACAGCCTGGAAGGAACTCTACCTCAAACTCGTCCATCATCTTGCGGATCCCGCTTCCCTTCTGCCCGATGATGTAACGGTGAAGGTCAAAGGGCACCTCCACCTCGATGGTGACAGGAACCAGAGCCTGTGGGAAGGGCAAGGTTGGGCCGAGAGCAGAGGGCCTGAGCTCAGGGCCCTGTCCCTCCTGCCCTGTGCCCTGATAAGCTAACCAGACCTTGACCCATGGAAAGCAGGAACAGGACAGGGCTCAGCCTTGGCAGTGCCCTCCTGAATAGCAGGCCTGAGGCCCCCAGGGAGGGGCATGCAGCCTCGAAGCCCGGCTCCTACACATCCGAGGTCCCTGTGGGACCCTCCTGACGGCTGGTCGCCTGCCCGGCCCCACTTGGGTCTGACAGCTACTGCCCTGCGCCCATCACCTCTGCAGGTGAGCGCTACAGCTGGAGTCTCTGTCCTTCTGAGGCAGATACACCGTGGTGTCACAGTGTTCACACCAAGACCAGCGTGGGTGGCACTCAATAAATATTCAGCGCCACAACCACTCACGGTCATAACGAGCCTGAGATGGCTGCTCCTTCCGTGATGCCGGGGCCCTGTGCTTACACCTCAGGGCCACAGTGAAGAAACCTACTGCCCGTGGTCATCAGGGCAGCTGCCCAGCCCCTGGGGAGGCCACGCACCTCCAGTGCCTCCTTGGCTGCCTCACACCTCTCTTTTCGGCCAGAGATGACGATGATGTCGCACCTCCGTGGAGAGCCAGGCTCAGCGTCTCTGCCCTCCCCGGCATCCTCACCGTTCTCCTGGACAGCTGGCTCTGTGCTGGGGACTGGGGAGAGGAGAGGTGTCACCTCTGCTTGTCACTGCTATTTGTCAAGCGCCTGCTATGTGAGCGTGGGAAAGGGAGGGAAGGTCCATTCATCTTCCAAGCCGAGGTCTGGACAGGGAGGGCAGATGGCAGGTCTCACAGGGGCCGTGAGGCTGGTGGCACAGGAGACCTGGGCTCTGCATGTCCCCTCCTCACCTAAGCCTGGGCTGAGAGACACCACAGGAGTGGACGAGGCTCGCAGCGTGTGAGAGTATGAGCAGCCCTGCGTGTGCAGCTGAGCACAGGCCACACAGCTGGTCCAGTAAGCTGCCTCTGAACAGGCAGGGGGAGGCCAGGAGCACGGGGCCTGACCACAGAACACAGACCAGGTGGGACCAGGTGTGCAAGCCACAGCCCAGACACCACCTGTCCCCTCACACCCGTGAGCGCCACAGCCACCTAAGGGACACCTGCTGTGGAAATGCTTCCGTGGATGCAGGGGTGGGCAAGGACGCAGGCTGTGACCTGGACGGGTCTGTGCAGCTGGCCGTCCAGGTGTGACTGTGGACACACAGGCAGCAGGATTCAGCTGGCTTCCTCCACAAAGCAGCCCGAGGTAGGGGGGATTGCAATGGCTGCATGTGACAGGCTCTGTGGGTGTCACGCTAGTGACACTGAGTGAACGCAGCTGGCTGCAAGGTCCTGAGGCCAAACGGGGCCCACGAGGACGAGTCCATGAAGGCCACGAGGACGAGTCCACAAGAGGGTGCACATCCTTGCACAGGCGCCTGCGGCACTCCTCCCACGGTCAGGTCCCCAAGCACAACCAGGTGACAGATGGGACACAGCCTACTGTGCTGTGCAGCAGGGGAAGAGGCTGCCCACACACATTTGAACCCAGACAACGTCCCAGGGCTGACCCTGCAAACCGCAGCTGCCCACGGCTGCCCATAAGCCCTGTCCCCCACGAGCGCTGGCTGACCCGGGCCACCTTCCAGATCAGGGCTCCACGGCTGGGGTCCAAGCAGCACCAGCACTGAGCAAGGGGCAGGGCAGAGGCGCCAGGGAAGTGCACGCCAGCCTGTGTGGCACCTGCAGGACCCACCTGGGTTCTCCTCTCTGTCTGGGAACTTGATCTGGACATTGTGATCCCGAGTGATCTGCTGGATCCTGGAGCCTTTGGGGCCCATGACAGATCGATGGAACCTTTGGGGGATGGCGCACTCCACCGTCACCTGGGCTTCCTGAGGTGGACACACACACACGGAGACAGAAGAGCTGGGGTCGGTCCTTGAGCTCCGCTCAGCATGCCCTGCCACCTACACCCGCTCTTCCGAGGTGACCCCATGGCAGGGCAGCAGGGCCCATCCTCCCTCTAAATGGGTCCTGCAGCTTGAGTACACCACAACTGATGCCCCACAGACATGGTCCCTGGGGCACTGCCTCCAGGGTGCACAGGGACAGCTCAAGAGGCGGCTTTAAAAAAGCCTGTGCTCCGGGTGGCTGCTCCAGGGACTTGCCCTGGTGCCCTCTTCCCCTCAGAGGCCGCCCTCACGTGGCCCTTGACAATTACATAGCAGGCGTGCTGGGTGGCAGGCAGACCTTCCTGCATGCCCGGCCCTGGCTGCACCTGCACCTCCCATCTGCTTCCCAGTGGCAGGCAGGGAAGTGGGGGGCGGGCGGAGCGCCAGCCCACAGCCTCTGGGGCCTTACCAAGTCCTCGATGATCTCCTGAATGCGCTTCTTGGCTGCCTCCACACAGTCCTTGGCACCTTTGAGGGTGACCTTGTCGCTCTGTGTGCCGGAGCGCGGGAAGCTGACCATCACCCCACCATACTCCTCTGCGATCTCCCGCAGGACCTGGCCTCTTCGGATGACGAAGTGGCGGTGGTGCTTGGGGTCCACCAGCATGGAATCCTCGACCACGTTGTCCTTGATGCAGAGAGGGAGGAAGGGGAGGTGAAGCCCCACCCAGTGGCACCAAGCCCCACACCCAGGCCCGTGCCCTACCAGGTTCTGGATCAGCGCCTCCAGCTCCCGCTGTGCCTCCCGGACAGCGTCCTCCTTTCCTATGATAGTGATCAGGTCTTGGTCCTTGTCCTCCGCGGCTGGGAAGATGATGCGGGCACCCGTGCTGTCACGCACCTTGCGGATTTTGCCGCCCCCCTTGCCAATGAGGAACTTGTGGTACTCTGGCTTGGCTCGGATGTCCACGGTGAAGCTCTTTGTTTGCTGCAGAAACCAACCCCCAGTGTGTGAGCCCCCACTGCCACACTGGCCACGGTGCTGGTGAGCAGGAGCATCTCCCCTCAACGGGCACACACACTCAGATGGATGGCACTCGTGGTCTTCTGCAGAGCCATTGGAAGATGGCAGCCAGGTGCAGACTGGGACCCTGGTCTTCCCACTTACCAGCAAGGACTGATCTGGACCTGCTGGGTGTGGTACTGTGCAGTGGGAGGTGCTGGCCCCACGCAGGCCCTGGGGTTGGGCGCCTGGGCACAGCAGATGCGCATGTCAGGAGAGTCCACCACAGAACCCTGCTTCCCCATCGCCCCAGGTCCAGGGCCACCTCCCTGCACTCAGGACTGCTGCGTGGCCTATGCCCAGCAGCCATGCCCAGCTCCACTCAGCCACTATCACCAAGAGCACAGTGAGCGAAGGGCCAGAGACCGTACACAGCAGAACAAGGCCCCATCTGACACCAAGAAACCAGGCTGGGAGGGAGGGGAGTGCTGGGCAGTAGAAGTGGCCAAGTTATTGTCACTCTGGGTGCGTGTCCGAACACATAGCAAGGATCCCATGAGAACGCACAGCTACAGCGTACCAATTAAAAACAAAACATGAATCCCAGCAGCTCGGAAGGCTGAGGCAGGAGGATCTCAAGTTCAAAGCCAGCCTCAAGCAAAAGCAAGGCACTAAGCAACTCAGTGAGACCCTGTCTCTATAGAAAACACAAAACAGGGCTGGGGATGTGGCTCAATGATCAAATGCCCTGGAGTTCAACCCCCAGAACCCCTCTCCCCAAAACAATAACAACAACAACAAGACACCATGGGGGAAAACTGTTAGAAGAATTTCTTATTCCTTCCTAAAATTCTGGTAAAGGTTAAAACAAACCAAAAACCAGGGCCCAGCAAAAACAGTTACTGTGCCCTTCTCAGACCCCAGTGTCTTCAGCAGACTCATGGAGGAGCAGTGGGATGCACGGCCCTGTGATCAGGACCCAGGGGCCCTCTGGGCCAGAGGCTGGGCCACAGCAGCAAGAACGCAGCAGGGGAGATTGGCTGTCATCCACATACTGTAAGCAGCTGCCACCCTTCAGACAAAGGCCATGCCCAAGAGCCAGGCCACCCAGAGGCAGACCCAGCCCAGCAGCAAGGCAGGACGGCCTCGAAAGCAAGCGTGGACTTCCACAAGCAGACAAACAGGACCCCACCCCGTCCAGTGCAGCAGAGCCACAGACGCAGCCCCTTTAAGACTCTTCACGAAACGCACGCACACACGCACGCGGGCGCACACACACATTTTTATTTTATCTTTTTGCAGTTGTGGGACTTGAACCCAGTGGCTCCTGTGGAGCTCCCTGTCCCCCCCTCTAATCTCTGTGGCACTGGGGATGAACCCAGAGCACTCACCACTTAGCCACACCCCCAGCACTTTTCACTTTGGGACAAGGAACCACCGAGTTGCTCAGGCTGGCCTGGAGCCTGCTGTCCTGCTGGGTGCCGGGATTACAGCGTGGCCACTGCGCCAGGCTCAGCCCTCAGCAAGGGCTGGCTGTGGAGCTGCTTCCTGACGGGCTATGGAGAAAGGGTGCTGGGCTCCCAAGGGAGGGGGCGCGCGTGGGCTCACCTTCTCCTCCGCCAGGTGCAGGAGCTGCTTCCTGGCCTTCTCCACGTCAGAGGAGGGGCCCCTGATGACGACCGTGTCGCTCCCGGAGCCCTCCACAGGGAAGTGGATGTGCACGCCCCCGCACTCCTCCATGATGGCGCGGATCAGGCGGCCCTTGGTGCCGATGAGCGAGTTGTGCAGCTTGGCAGGGATGGAGACCTCCACCTCGGCGATATTGGCCTGCAGCGGGCAGACAGCAGGCCTCACCGCAGTGTGGAGGGAGGACGGGGCCGGCCTGGGGGACAGCAGGCCTCACTGCAGTGTGGAGGGAGGACGGGGCCGGCCTGGGAGAGACTGCACAAGGACAGGCCCACACCCGAGCACTGGCAGTGCAGCAGCAGGACACACTCAGCGCCATGGGACGTGAACTGCATCCCACGTGCCGAGGGGTGAGGAACAAGCATGGAGCAACAGAGCTGGAGCGACCCCTGCCTGCCTACCATCTCCACCAGGAAGCAGACATGGGAGCTGCATGACCGTCCAGTGAGGGCAGCAGAGAGAACCCGAGGCCCTGTGGCCACCCACACACTGACCCCGAGGACACCAGAGCAGGGAAAGGTCCTGGGAGAAACAGGCAACGGCCCACAGCTCAGGACCGAGCCACCCCTGCCCTTGGCTTCCTGGGCCAGGTGCAGCTCTAGGAAGCAGGATGGGGATGGACCAAGCTCGCCTCTGATCTGGTCCAACAAGACTGAAGAACGAGTCCCCAAAGGTGCAGACTGTCCGAAAGACTTACAGCTCAAAATACTTAGAGGAATACAAAATACCCAGCAAGACACACCAGCTTTCAAAAGAACAGGCAAAAAGAACCCACGACAAAGAGAACAGAAAACAACCCAGAAACAGAGATGACGGGACCAGCAGGCCACGGACACCAGGCAGGTGTCCTGCACTGTCTGTGGTTTGCAGCCTGAAAGAAGACTGCCTGAGCTGGGCACTGAGGACACAGAAGACGTTAAGACTCAGACTCAGCTTCTGGAGTCAGACCCACTGATGTCCAGAGGGACACTCACCAGCTGGGATCCTGGAGGACAGGCTTGCCACCCAGGCAGACTGAATGCGCCGCACAGGGAGCAGACGTGAGCCAGCCGGCAGCCTGACAGGAACCAGGCCCAGAAGCCCACTCCCAACACGGCACTTTGCAAAAATGCGGGAAAGACTAGGCACCGGACACACTCTGGGGACACCAAGGGTCAGTGTTCACGCCAGAGGGAACAGAAGGCACAAGCGACCGGGAGCTGCAGGAACAGCGTCCACTGGGGAAGCACACATTACCTATGTCTCTTAAAAACAATCGGTCAAACCAAAAGGTCAATGATCCACAGTGGGGGGGTCTCGTGACCATACAGGCAGGGGCAGAGGCCCACTGTGTCACAGAGGGCACACACTGAGGACCCCGGGTTGGATCTCCAGAGCCACCCTGAATGTGCCAATGCAGCGGGGAAAAGAGAATCCTAAAAGAAAAGGAACTGGTGAGGCATGGGGACAGGACGAGGAAGCTGCAGGCACACAGCTGGGGGAGCAGTAGGTGGGGCCGCAGCCCCAGAAGACTAGCATGTAGCCAGTGCCGCCCTGGGCCACACCCCACAGCTGCCTCTGCCTGTGGTGTCTCTACGGGGTCCCCTGCGTTGGTTCTCTCATGGTGGACCCGTTCTATTCGCAGATGGACAAGATGGATGGGAACTGGGAACCTGTGCACAGAAGGCTGAAGGAGAGACAGGAAGGCAGGGTGCCGTGGAGAGCAGGGGCAGAGCGCTTCAGAGCCAGCCACACAGGAGACACCTCGCAGTGACAGGTTGGGGGCCAAGGCCCCGAGGGTCTGAGAAGGTTAAGGGAGTGGGCAGGGCCACAGCCACACAACACTGACCCCAAACACACTAGGCATGATGGACTCCACAACACCTGGGCTTTACTGCATCTAGAAACGCAGTCTAATGTTCTGGTCAAGCATATGGAGGACGCCATGTGCAAGACGTGGCACTGGATCAGACTGACCAGACAAACCACAGCTCAGAGATTCCCCTGACGATGCAAGTTGTGGATAGCAGACGTGCAGGCACTGTCAGGAGGGACGAGTGGGCCCTGCTGTCTGGTTCTCAATGAGGGGGCAGAGGCAGAAAGCAGAAAAAGGCAGAGCAGAGGACCAGGAAGCTGTGTGCTAGTGACCTGGCCAGCACGCGTGAAAGAACCCATCAAGACCAGAACAAGGGGGCTGGGGATGTGGCTCAAGCGGTAGCGCGCTCGCCTGGCATGCGTGCGGCCCGGGTTCGATCCTCAGCACCACATACAAAGATGTTGTGTCCGCCGAGAACTAAAAAATAAATATTAAAAAATTCTCTCTCTCTCTCTCTCTCTCTCTCTCCCACTCTTTCTTTTGGAAAAAAAAAAAAAAAAAAGACCAGAACAGGGAGGGGAGGGGCTGCTACGGTGGACACCACCACAACGGCAAGAGGAGACACTCCACCACGGGGGGACGCCGAGCCACCCTGCAGACCGCAGAGGCTCTACCATTAAGGGGGACCATGAGCCACCCTGCAGACCACAGAGCCTGCACACCTGCCCACTGCAGCTGTAGGCCGGCCCTGGCCATGCCTGGGTGGCAGCTACCTTCCCTGGCTTGAAGTGGTGCTGGTTTCCTGGGAGTGCACGTCAGAACAGACAAACTCGACACTGTGAGTGATCGTACACTGCTTTTTTTAAAGAAGCTGAAGAAAACACGGTATGCCTGCTCAGATGACGCTTTTCACGGGCTCAAGAGGACCAGGGCTTGGGTCCAAGGTCACTGCTATGGGGCTAAGTGATGAGCACCCAACAGACAAGAGGCAGAACTGCTGACCACTCGCCCAGCAATGCCTGGTTTTAGAGCTGCAGTGGCCACCAGGCCTGACCACCCTGCGTGTGGCCCACCGGGAGCCCCCGTTACCAGGTCTTTCTGGATGGACAGGATCCGGCTCCGGGCAGCCTCACAGTTGGCTCTCTTGCCTGTGATGATGATGGTCTCGGAATTGCTGTTCTCCGCGGGAAGGTCGATCTTGGTGTTGCTTTCCTCGCGGATCTAGGAGAGGGAGGCGAAGCTGAGAGACTGCAGGCCTCCCAGACAGGGGCACTACACACTTTGCCTGGAGGGGAGGCCCGTCTCCGCCTTCCCACAGCAGTCACCTTCTTGATGTTTGCACCACCTTTCCCAATGATGTTCTTGTGAAACTGTTTGAAGATTGGAACAGAAATCGAATAGCTATTCTCCACCTGCAACACAGGACATGGCAGTGACACCGCGGTCAGACATGCGCCCGGAGCCTGCTCTCCTCCCAGCCTAGCTGAGCATCAGAATCTGTCCTCACAACCACCTGGCATGTCACAGCCAACTGGTCTGAAGTCCCTGTCTACAGCAGCCTGCAGTTGGTCAACTAGCACCCACCAGGTCTGTCCAGGGGCCCTAACCATCATACTGGCTGGGGGAGTGTGTTACCTGCCAGGATAGGAGCTGGGTGAGGAAGGTGCTTGGACCCCACAACAGGGCAGCACACAGCCCCCAGTGCTCCTGGGGACCAGCAGCCAGGTAGCAGTGCACAGTACCCTTCAGACCCCCTCACGATCACCTCCCAGGGCTGGAGCCGTGGATAGCGCCAGGCCATGGCTTTCCCATCAGTCCCTCCTCCATACTCCCCAAGCCCTCTCCCACTTCAACTCCACATAAGATGTTCTCAAAGTTACTGGTGGTCTGAGCATGAAGGCATTAAGGAGGTGCCACCTCACTGTCCAGGTCCCTAAGAGAGCAGACCCTTCCCCACACAGAGCACTTAGGGGCAGAGTCGGGAGTCTGAGGGGCAGGCGCCCTAGGCCATGTCCAGCCCTGCCTCACGGGGAGGGCTCTAGAAGGCCTACCAGGTCGGCCACCATCTTCTGCATGTACTTGGTGCATTTTTCCACCTCGTTCTTGGGCCCTCTGAGTTGGACAATGTCGCTTTTCTGTGCTGGGTCTGGGAAGTTGATGATAACCTGGAACAACCAACCAGGAGACTGAGCGGGTTCAGAGGCCCTGAGCATCCCTTAGGTGCAGGAGAGCACTCCCGGAGAGCTGGGGTGCAGCTCAGGGGCAGAGCGCTTGCCCAAGCATGTGAGCCCCCAGGTAATCCCCAGCACCACAGGGGGGTGGGGGGGGGGGAGGAAAGCCTCTGGGGAACTTTTACCTCTGGGAATTTGTCACGAATTTCACGGATGCGTTCACCTTTCTGCCCAATGATTGTGCGATGAAATCTCTGCTCAATGATTAGATCCTTGGTACGCTCGTTTTCCTAAAAACAATTAGCACGGATGAAGCCCCTGGTGACACGAGAGCTGCCTGTGAGTGTGGACACAGGATCCTGGGCTCTGCTGCACAGCCCATCTGTCGCCCAGCAGCGGGCGAGGGGCCCCCCGGAGCAGCAGCCGTGAGACTGCCCGCTGCAGGACGCCTCATCTCTCCAATCATGTCACACTCTGAGTCACCTGGCAGTGTCACTTTCTTGAGGGTACAATTACTGAGGTAGGGGGGGCAAGGCCCTGCAGTGGGTCACCGGCACCTGCTTCTACAAGGCAGAGGGGAGTTGGCACCGCATGCCTGGGGGCAATCCCTTCCCAACACAGGGCAGCTCAGGGGGAGACTGAGAAGGATGCCTGACACATCCTACCCAGACCAAGGAACCAACCCCAGGGCTCCAGCCTCCTGGAAACACCAGAGGGAGCCAGCAGGGCACCAGTGGAGATGAAGTCCAGGCAGGGGCAGGACCAGACTGGCACCTGATGACAGAACTCAGTGGTCCAGAGGAGGAAGGAGACGCTGGAGCAAGGTGCCCTGGGGAAGGGCTAGGGTGAGGAGAAGCAGGGACACTGGGCTGGAGACAGAGCTCGGAACTACTGGAGGGCGGCAGGGGGCGGGCTACACCTGGATGGCACCTGAGGACACTAGGAATCACTGCCAATAAAACAGAAGCCTTCCAAAGTGGGGCTCTGCACGTGGGTCTCGGGCGAGTTCATTTACCCACATGGGGTAAATGACTGCAGTGTTTGGCTTTCTGGCCTCTTGGAGGGCCCAGGACTTCCATGTGCAGCTGAGTTGAGGACTGCTGCTGTGTGGCTGTGTGCACTGGGCTCATGGAGGCCAGAGTGCTCTGTGGGAGAGTCCAGCACTTCTGCCTGTGGGCGGAAACCCTCTGGGCAGACACCCTGAGTGAGAGCCACCTGGGGTCCTGGGGTGCGCCTGTGCTTCTCCAGCACAGCTGGGGCTGAGGGAGACATGCTAGTAATTTTGGCAGCACGAAAGCGCCCAACACAGGATGGGGCAACTCCCACCCCAGACCACACACCCTAGCAATGCCCCACCCACCCACCCTGAGGCAGCCAGACACAGGCCTGTGCTTTCCTGTGGACTCACCATGCGAGAGGCCAGCTCCAACAGCTCCCGCTTGGCCTGCTGCACGCCCTGAGGGTCCCCCTCGATGCGGATTAGGTTGCTCTTCTCGCTGTCAGGAGGGATGCGCACAGATACCTTGTACTGGTCTTTGATTCTGTTGACTTGGGACACAAAAGAAGATGGGGCAGCTTGGATACAGAAGCTCTGAGGTCTACAGATACCAGACAGCGAGGAGGGACAGGGCCAAGCCTCAATAACCTCAGCAGTTATTCCCACTAACCCAAAATGACCACCAGCCTCCAACACGAGAGCATCCACCATCTGCACTGGGAGCTGTCGTGACCTCTGCTGGACTGCAAGGTTTCCAGTGCGGGCCAGCTCCCAGCATCACCCACAGGCTGGCACTGCCCTGAGGCTTCACATGTGCCAGGACCATGGAGTTGGAGGTTTGCTGGTCTGGGGTATGGCTGGGGCTTTAGAATATTTACAAGATCCCAGGAGGTAATAAAGTGCAAATTTGCAACTGATGGTTCAAGTAAAAAATTACATGCGTTAGCTCAAGACAGAAACGCTCGCCGACTGACCACAGTGGTGGGACCCCACCCCATTCAGACTGCGCATCAGCTTAGACCCCACTGAGTGCTTTGCTGTCCTCACAAAGCAACTGGGATGGCCACTCTCCTGCTGCCACCAACTCTGGACAGAAACATGGTGTTCACTGGAGATGCAGGTCCCCAACCCTGGGGGAGCCAAACCACCAAGCAACAAGGCAGGCACTGCCCACTGTGCAGTGAAGAGAAGCCGAGCTCCTGGGAGCCCAGAAGGCTCTGGATGGATGTCCCATGCTGTGCAATTGTGAGAGGGACAGGAATGAAGAACTGGCTCTTTTGGGGGAGGGGGAGGGTGTGGGTCAAGAGCAGCAGGACAGAGAAGTGGGCAGCAGATTTTAGATTATGGAAAAATAAAAAGTGAGGGTCTGGAATTGGATCACAAGACAGAATGGATGCAATTCTTTGACCATGCTGTGCTCAGAGCTTCTGCAATTCCCAGGTGGCACAAACCAGAAACGTCGTCAGAACTGTACTGCTGAACCTCCCTGGAGTTCTTAACCAAAACCAAGAGCAAACCTCAGAACTGAGGTTGTGGTGTGCGCAGGACAAGCGGTGTGGAGAGGTGAACACCACCCGAGGACCCTTTGCACCTGAGACTGCCGTCCCCATCACAGACACGGCCCAGAACACAGAGAGGATGCCGAGTTCCAAGCCCCAGTGTGGCAGGCAGGCTTCCAGCTGTTTGCCATGGAGAAAGGCTGTATGATGTCAGTCACAAGCAGGCCCAGGAAGGACCCTCTGCCAACTAGGAAGGGTGTGTGTGCACCCCACATTCCACACTCAAGGTGAAGCCTGGGGCCCAGAGCCACTCCCAGACAGGTGCAGTGACCCAAGCACAGGACAAGGCTTGCAGAGGCCATCCTGGATTGTAGCCAAGTGCTCCTTCAACACGTGCCCAAGTCACTGCATTTTTGTGGTGTCCCTATTGTATGACCCAGATGTTTCTCCATGTTGACAATGGGCGGACAGTGACGGAGGGCTCACCTGTGGCCTCCCCAAGGTGGTAGATATGGGTAGGAAGTCTGGGAAATGAGTTGGCCAGGACAACAGCACTCGCCAGAAAGGCCAAACCCAGCAAGCCCGCTGTCAAGGGAGTGTGCCACCCCCAGCCCACTCACTGTTGGCCCCGCTCTTCCCGATGAGGTGCCTGTGGAACCTGTGGTCAATGCTAATCTCCACATAGTCCATCCGGTTGACCTGTGGGAGGAGCACAGGGCAGAGAGGAACACTTTTGGTCCCTGGGATTTGCTGGTTATTTGAAAGTCCTTTCTTCAAAATGCAGGTTTCTTCCCTGGGGACTCAAGCTTCTCACTGTTTCAGGACTGTTCCTCACTAGAGAGGCAATCCCCAGGAGATGTGCTTCGCCCAGCCCACCCACAGGGCCCCGGCTCCCTAGCACAGGCTGCTCCGGGGGTGCTCACCAGGTCCTTGACCATGCTTTCGATCTGCTCCTGGGCCACACTCACGTCCTCGGTGGGGCCTTCCAGGGTGATCCTGTCCTCACCTTCAGTGAACTCAATGTGCACCTACCAAACCCAAGTGAGGAGAGGGACCGTGCAGCTGCAGTGACTTCAGCCCATGCCACCGCTGTTCCCAGAGGGCCAGAGGGCACTCTTGTGGGGGCAGCAGATGACCCCAAGCTGCTTCACAAAAATACAGGTGACGGACAGTCATATCCACCCCCACTACAGAGAGCAGAGGGATGGGGTGGGGGACTATCCTATCACAAACACCACAGTCTGGTAAGCTTTCCTCTCTCCTTTCCTATATGCGGTGCTGGCCCAGAACCACCGACTTAAGCACAGGAACACCACTGGCACTCCACCCCGTGGGCACTTCTGGAGGGCCAGCTCCACCTCAGTTGTACGGGGCGGAGCTTTGCAGCAAGAACAGCTGCCCAGTTGGCGGGGCGGCTTGCTCCCTCCTGACAGTGCACCCACCAGCACCGGATGAACCAAGAGTCCACAGCCAGGAAAGGCGAAACCAGGACCCAGCATGCAGGACGCCAACTCAACAGAGCAGGCGTGAGGGGCCACAGCAGCCCTGTGCTGCTTCCTTCCAGCTTCCCGGGGGCTCTGGTCTCCCCTTTGGTTGCAGGTTAAATTTATTTATTTGGGTTGGGGTTGTGGCTCAGTGGTAGAGCGCTTGCCTAACATGTGTGAGGCCCTGGGTTCGATCCTCAGCACCACATAAAAGTAAATAAGTAAAATAAAGATATTTAAAAAAAAATAAACTTAAAAAACCTGGGGCCTTGCACTAGCATGGCAGGCAAGTGCTCTGCCACTGAGAAGCACTCCCAGCCTGTCTCCCCTCTGGCAAAGGACAGCACTGTAGAGGGTGAAAAGGCCCATGAAATTAATACGTAAGAGTCTGTCTGAAGTGTCACGCTTCCAACTATTAATGAGGTTATACAGCACAATTATTAACTGGCATGCTTCTGAAGACACTTGTCAAACCCAGCAACACTCTGTCCCTGGTTACAAACAGCAGATTTATTCTGCAATCCCACAGCTAGCCTCAAAAGCTGGCTGTGCCCAGTAGGACGAATGAGCTGGAGAATGTGCCCGCCTTCAAAGGCACCCACAGGACAAACGGCAACAAGGTGTGTCAGACAAACCTGACGGGGGATAAGGCCCCCTCACCTTGGGCATCTGCTGTGTTATCTTGGCCAGGTTCTGCCCTTTCTTGCCGATGATGAACCGGTGAAGCCAGGAGGGGGCGGACACTGAGGAGACCGTGAAGCTGTTGGCCTGGGGAGACAGGGGAGCAGACTCGCAGGTTTGTGGAGCTCGAGGTCAGGCTACAAAAGAACCAGACTGTGCCTTTGGGGCTTGTGGGCGTGTGCTCCCCAGCTGGGCACACCCCTCCGGCAGCTACCTTGGCGTAGACCTCAGTCAGCGCCTGGCCCAGCTTCTCGGGCTCCCCTCGCAGGATCACCGTCTCAGAGGCGCTGTCTGAGGGTGGGATCTCCACAGAAACCCCAGTTCTCTCCAGGATCTCCTGTAGGGAGTTGCCTTTGGGCCCGATGACATACTTGTGCTGAGACTTCTTCACCTCCACTGCAATGGTCGTGGTCTTCTTTTTCTAAGTGGGAGGCCACAGCAGTAGTCAGAGGGAAAGGTGCAGAAGCAGGCGGTGGACAGGCCTCCACGGCCAGCAGCAGAGGGCCCTGACTACCAGTGCCAATGTCTATCAAGTGGGGACCATGAGGGGCCCTCCCCAGAAACTCACTTTCCAAAAACAGGACTTCCCTGAGCCAGGTCACCCCTGGACGGTAACACTAGGACCTGGAAGACTTAAGAACTCCAAGTCCTTTCCCAAAACCAGGGAGCGAGTCTCAGGCCTCAAAGTTGGTCAATCTGAGTTACAGTTTCATCAAAGACACGAACAGATCTGAGTCTTATGTGCCACCGTAGGAGGTGACCTATCAGTATGGACAGGACTCCAAGGACAACCACCCTGCAGCGGGCCAGCAGTGTGTGTGTGGGGTGGGCAACAAGCCCTAACCAGGCCACAGGGGTACTGAGCTTTGTGTCCAAAGAGAACAGAACATGGGTCAGATGAAGCCCTGGCTAAACCTCCACCCTTGGACCCCACCGTCCGTCCTGCCCATGGGCTCCACCTCTGCACACCTTCTCCTCGTAAATCTTCTTGATGCGAGCCACAGCCTGTGCCAGCTGCTCCTTCTCTCCAGTGAAGACGATTTCTGTCCGGCTGACACTGGGAGGGGGGATGTTGATGCGCGTCCCTGTTTCCTGCATGATCTCACCCACGAGTCTATTGTAGGGCCCAGCAATGAAGGGGTGGAAGGCCTTCTCCACCTCCAGCCTCTCCACGGCACGCTTGTCCTGGAAAGCACAGGTATACTGGTGAGGACACCTGAGAACAGCGCCACTGGTTCACACAGGAGTGGCTGCCCACGAGCAGCCAGGGTGGCCTTGGGCAGGTGGGCAGGGAGGCCTCACCTGCTCGGCAGAGATGAGCAGGACCTCATGGCGAGCCTTCTCAATGCCCTCTTTGGTGCCAGTGATCTTGATCTGGTTGCTGGGGTCATCTGGGCGTGGGATCTGGATTTTGGTTGCGGTTTTTAGCTCCAGGTCTTGCAATTTCTCTCCATTTTTGCCAATCACAAAACGATGGTGCTCTTTAGGAATGGCAACAGTTGCTGAGGCCTATAGCAGGTAGCAAACCAAAGAAAACAAGAATGCTTGCAGTTCTGTGAACAAGGTACTCTCTGGTTGGAATGCCCACCAAACCCTCCCCAGATGGGAGAATGGCATGAGGCCAGGCCAGTAGGCAGGAGCCCACAACAAAGGCAGGGCAGGAATAGGCCCATGGCCGCAGACCGGGAAGCTGGCCCAGCACTGCTTTATCAACTTCTGGACTCTGGAATCAGCAGCCTAACTTAGATAAACAATGAAGGTTTAAAGGCTGCAATACACTGGTAGAGAGCTGTCTGGCACGCACAAGGCCTGGGGCTCCATACCCAGCACAACCAAGAGAAAAAGAACACCCAGATGCAAACACAAGAAAAGGTAGAACGTGTGTGTTATAAGTTAGGAAACAGGGCTGGGCAGGTAGCTCAGTGGCGAAGCGCTTGCCCAGCATGTCCAAGGTCTTGGGTTTGATCCCTGGCACCACAAATCAAATAAAAAAGGTTGGTACTGATTTAAACATAAACAGGAAATCACCCCTTAAGAGATCTAAAAGAATGTTCCCATCATAAAGATGTCAATCCTTGTGTAAGACTGACTTTTAAGAACTACTGCAGTTGAAGGCAGAGTAGACTAGAACGCTTACAGGGTAACACAAGCCAGAGCAGGACACACAAGAAAGCCCTAGGAGGGGCAGCTCAGGGTAGGGTGGTGACAGTGGTGTAGACATGCCACGGCCAGGAGAACCTCGGCACAGACACAGACTAAGGGCCAGGACTGGAAACCCAGAGGCAGAGCTGGACTCTGTGCGCTCAGGACATGGCAGGAGTAGTCCTCCAGGCCCTGGGGAGGACGGTCCTCTAAGACTGGTGCTGATGCAGGGATAGCCCATGGCAAGAGGTGACCCAACCAACCCTTCACCCCATCTGAGATGCATCCCAGAAAGACCCAGAAGTAAAATGCAAGAACGTCCTTACGCAGGCCTGAAGAATACACGGAAATCTTTCTTATGACTTGTAAACAAAATAAACTTTCCTAACAATGACTCAAAATAATACACATAATAGATGTGACTACATAAGAATAAAATATTCACTTAGCAAAACTTACTAGGATCAACTGAATGATAGTCTGAAAAAATTATTTGTAATTTTCATCAATGACTAAGATTTTTTTGTGGGAGTGGGGACTAGGCGTGGGGCCTTGCACACACTAGGCAAGAACTTTACCACTGAGCAATAACCCAGCCCTTTTTATTTTGTTTTGAGACAGGGCCTCACTGCACTGCTGAGGTTGGCATTGAACATGCAATCCTCCTGACTCAGCCTTCTGAGTAGCTGGCTTCATAGGCATGCATCACCTTGCTCTGCTCAGATATATATAGTAGATCCTGAAGATTGAGTGCAATGAACAACTTCATACAAAAAAGGCTAAAGGACAAACATTTCTCTGGCATATGCATGTAAGTCTACCCGCCCAGGAGGCCAAGGCAGGAGCAACTTAGTGAGACCCTGACTCAAAAATAAAAAAAAATTAAAAAAATTTTTTTTAGATGTTGATGGACCTTTATTTTATTCATTTATTTATATGTGATGCTGAGAATCAAACCCAGTGCCTCACACATGCTAGGTAAGCGCTCTACCACTACAATCCCAGCCCCTGTCTCAAAAATAAAATAAAATAAAATAAAAAAGACATGGCTCTGTGATTAAGCACTCCTGGGTTCAATCCCTAGTACCCTCTCCCTCCAAAAGAGGCTAAAGAACAGACATTTGACAGAAAAAAAAAAAAAAATTGCAATTGAAAAGCATGCTCGACTACCTCTCAGACTGGCACAACCCAGGTCCTGGGGCCCAGGCCTTCTCTGCTTGCTGATGGGCATGTGCACACTCCCTCTGAGGGGAGGAGCTGGCTGGCTGGCCATCCTCCTGCAGGACCCCATCCCAGGATGCACTGGGACTAAGCAGGAAGTGGCCCAGGAACAGAATTCAAACCTGCAGAGCCTGGAGAAACCACTAAAGCCAGCAGCGTGCAGGTACCTCTCACTGAAATGCAAAGAGGAGCAAGCCACAGAGGAGGCAGGAACGGCCAACTTGGAGAGGGTGGGGACGGGGGTTAGAGCCCCAGAGCCCTGACTGGCAGGCCCTGCACTGCAGTCAGATGTGTGCTGAAGCACAGCTTACTTTTGTGTTTTGTGGTTCTGGGGACTGAAGCCAGAGCCTTGCCCCTGCTGAAGAGGCTCTGCCCCGAGCCACACCCCAGCCCTCTGTGAAGATTTTATTTCAGATGGGGGTCTCACTAAGTTGCTGAGGCTGATCTTGAATTTACAATTCTCCTGCCTCAGCCTCCAGTGTAGCTGGTATTACAGGTGTGTGCACCACTGCACCCAGCTTGAAATAATATTTAAAAAGTGAAAATAAACAGAAATGCACCTAACTATATAGGAAAACCCAGAAAAAAGAATTACTGCAATTTAAAAACCATACCATTTCCCCTTCACTAGACATGGTTCGAACTCCTGACCTTCCTCTCTCATGAGTCCCTCTTCTTAGCTCTGCTCCTGCTGCATCTGGACTGGCGTCTCCAACTGCATGTCCCACCCAACAGGCTCAAGGACAAACAGCTGACTCCAGGTCTGGGAAGGAAACTCCAAAATCAGCCCAAGATGCCCTTCTGCTGAAAGCGTCGGAGCCCAGGGTGCTGAGGGAATGCAGCCTGCTGGGTGAGGCACTTCCAGCCGGCCCCTCCTGCCTGATCACCACTGGAGAGGCGAGCAGGGGAGAGGCACCCAGTGCCTACCAGGCACTTCCTGCCCAGCGTTGCAAAGCATAGTCCCTCCTCTCCAGAGGGCCACCCAGTGGACGGGCAGATGCAGAAAAGAAAACAAGGCAGGTACCACCCATGGCGGCAGCACCACTCATGTGGCAGCTGTGGCACAGTGGTGGGCACACCTGGGATCACAGGGACTCCAAAGGCTGAGGCAGGAGGGTGGCAACCAAGTGAGAGCCTGTCTTATGCTAAAGCGCAGCAAGAGCTGGGCATGTGGCTCCGTGATGGAGCACCCTGGGCTCGATCCCCAGTACCAGGAAAAACGAGACAACTAGGCAGCCAGACACCAACGGGGAGACTCAGGGACCACGCAGGGCGTACAGACCACCTCAGGCCTCACACCAGCCCCAGCCAATTGTGAGGGGCAGCAGCACAAAGCCCTTTCCACACATCAGTGGCACTGAAGAGGGGTGAGGTGTACCACTGAGGCTAAGACTCGTGACACTGAGCTCCAATGCTGGCTGGTGTAGACTGTGACTGAGACTGACGTGAAAACGAAGGCTGGAGGAGAGGAGAGAGCGAGAGGCAAGGCACAGACCGGGTCGGTCGTGAGTGTGCCAGGACCTCCGTCAACCTTGCTAAGGCAGCTCGTGGCACGGTGACTGTGGCTCAGCATCTGCCTGGCAAGCAAGAGGGCCTGGGTTCCATCCCCAGCCCCTCAAAAGAAGTTATATACACACAGTAGACTATTTGCGGGTAAAATAATGTGTATGAGGTTCACTTTGAAATGACCAAGGGGCTGGAGTGTGGCTCAGTGGTAGAGTACTTTTTAGCATTCATGAGGCCCTGGGTTCCAGCCCCAGCATGGCTAAATCAAGCAAGCAAGCAAACAGCAAGGGTGTGGACCAGGGGAAAAGTGCTTCTGCACGGCCCATACACGATGGTTCCCCATGGGCTGTTCCGCCACAAAGCAAATGCGCAAATGTCTGTGACAAGCAGACGGCAATGGACACTTCAGAGTCTCTCTGCATCTCTCTGCACAATGCTCAACTACTAGAGTATTTCCACCTCTGTGACCTTGACCTGTGTAACTCCATGAGGCCACTGGGAGTCTGAGACTATCTCTGGGACCCGCGTGGCTGAGCCTGTGGCAGCAGAGGGCCACACACCCCTACAAACTATGGCATCCCCGAGCCAGCTCCCACAGCGGAGGCAGGAGGAGCCCAGTTCTGAACCAACCATCCAGCATGGAAGCTGTCGTGTAAAGACCCTGCCTCAGGGAAGCTCTCCACCTTGATCTTGAGGAAAGTGTACCATAGATTTACTTAGTCCACTGGTTCCCAAATAAATTCAGTACGATTGCTGGACAGCCAGGAACAGGAATGGGTTTAAAACAAGCACAACCTGCGGGCATCCGGGCGGATCGCCAGTTCCAGGCCATCCTGCCAACTCGGCAAGATCCAGTCTCAAGAGGCTCTGAGTTTGATCCCCAATACAACAAACAAGAAAGACAGTATCTGAAATCGGAACTCCCAATCTGGGGCCTGGTAGTGTGTACCAACATAGACATGCTAGCCGATTCTCAGGCGAAGTCGGAGATGGCAGCTCTACACCATCTAGCAAGCCTAGGTTTTTTTCCCACAGTATCTCAAACTCTGGGATAAGCCTTCACATTTTCAGTACATCCACTCAAATGCCTGAATGGTAGGTGTTCCAGTTCTATTGCAATATCAAGAGTTTTAAATGTTGCTATTCTAATTCCAAATGACTGAGTTGCTCCACTGGTAGAAGAATCTGGAGAGGGACTAGGTGCACCAGGAGCTGGGGACACTCACCTGAGTCTGCAATCGAGCGACAATGTCCTTCCGGGCTTTCATGACAGCATCCAGCTTCCCTGAGACCATGATGGAGAGGCCTTGATCTTTGGCCAGAGACAGCTCCAGGTGAGCGCCAGTCCTCTGCATGATCTCAAGGCAGATCTTGGCTTGTTCACCTTCTCCAAACTGGTTCATGTCCTTGTACTTCCTTTCCTCCAGGGGCACGTGGAACACCTGCTCAGGAAAAATCAAAAGTGGAGGGAGGTTAAGATGTCAGAGAAGAGAAGTGCAACCACGAGGCAGTGGGGACCCCTGATCATTCATGAGCAGCACGGCCCCAGGGCAGCCAGTGGCTCTCAGGGGCTGTGCTCTGGGGCAGAGGACAGCTACACCACTGCACTAAGGACTGAAGACGAGCAACAGGAAGCCTGTGGGGCTGACCATTAGGGAGGCAGCCACATGGGTGGAATGGACAGCAGGACCTTGGGATGGCTGGGCAGAGGAGAGAGCAGGGGGCAGCAGGAGGTGGAGTGAACACGGGTGAAGGGTGCACGTCAAGGGCACTGTCTGGATCCCTGTGGTAAAAGTTGACAAGTTTTAAATTAGGACAGATTCTGCTTAATGACTCAATGGCTTTATGGGGACTGGGACCACAGCAAGTGGCACTCAACAAGATCATTAGCAGGACAACTTGTTGTTGGCAGTGATGGAAAGAAGGGTGGCCAGGTGCTTGTGAGCACAGAGGGAGAATGCCTGTCAAGGCAGGGCGGTCACTCCTCACCATGGGCAGACATGGATTCCTGTGGAAGCTGAGGCCCACCGACAGCTCACAGTCAGGGCACAGAGGGGAGGGTACGTGCAGCTCAGGAGAAGCAAGACTAGCACCTGAAGGCCCTGCTGGTGTGGACAGGTAGGGCAGCTCCAGCAGGTGGGAATGAGAACTAGACAATAGTGGGGGAAATGCATGGGGTACGGCGAGGTGAAGAGGGTGCCTGCCTTCCATGAGACTGCTGTCCCCTGCATGACCAATGACAGGGAGCAGGCAGACCCACCTGAGTGATGACGGAGGCCTTGATGGGTCGGATCTTGGTGCTCCAGGCTCCGGCAGGTTCCTGGGCACTGTCCAAGCATGCTGCCTTCTCAGGAAGTGGGGGGAAGGCATCCTTGTAGGTGGGAGGGTCGCTCTCCTCTTCTGAATTTAAAGTAGCCACTGGACCAGCCATCACAGATTAAAGGAAGAGATGACTTTAGTGAACACACTGGGAGGGTTCCAGTGGACGCCTTCACCGAGATGCCAGCTGCTTGAATAATATCCGCCACCTTCTCATTCCCAGGAGAGGAAAAGGTCCAGCAGTCATCAGCCCCTCTTGGCATGTGAGCCAGACTGGGCCGCAGACTCCCGATCCCTGACACTAAGTCTTCCCACCTCGACGCGGTCCCTTATGAATGGTCAGCATGGTGACTATGAGCCCTACTCCCACACTGGGGCCAGTGAGCCCCTGAAGGCAGAATTTGCTACCGATGTTTGCAGATTCTGACATCATGATGTTGACTGTGACCGGCACAGAGCAAACAGAAGAGTGCTGCCCAGCATGGTCTGCAGCAGGCACCTTCGAGGTGGGCTCCAGCTGGCTTTGCACCATGGTACACAGTGCTGAAATCAATTCCAGTGGGAGTAACTATCTCTGATCTCCCCCAACCCAAAGCAGGAACAGCAGGACCTGCAGAAGGCAGTGTCCCTAATCACTGTGGCTCTTGTGGTCTCTGTTCATGTTTCTGTCCCATTAAGCATGATCTCTGTGGAAGCTTCCCTGAGCTCCCAGAGCAAGGCCCCAGGAAAGTACCCAGTGTACAGGTGTGCAAACACACTCTCTCTCTCTCTCTGTCTCTCTCACACACACACACACAGACACACAGACACACAGGCAGAGGCAAGATCTGTACCCAGGACAAGGCAGTCGCAATGTGATGCACTAAGTAGAAAGACCCTAGGCCCCAAGCATGCAGAACCGGGGAGCAGCAGTACCCAGGGCCATCCCCTGATGGTCACTGGAAACGGACATTCCAAGTATGGTCAGCAGGACTGAGGCAGGGAGTGTAAATTTCAAATAATTTTAAATGCAATAAGTAACAATTCAATTACTGAAAAACTTTAAAAATGTCTTTAACAACTTGGAGTAAAATGATCTGCTCTTGAATAGAACATTGTCAGAAATTTAATTCAGTTAAAGGGTTTTAATATAATCTAGTATTCCAATAAAAATGTCCTATAGTTATAAATCCACACCAAATTTTGAAGGAAAAGAAAAAACATGAAATGTCAGGTTTTTATTTTTCTTCTACATTAAAGAAATGTTGGAATGGATACTTTATAACATATTGTGTTAAAATACATTGAAATCAGTTTCACCCATTCCTTTTCACTTGCCGTGGGTACGAAGCAAGACACAGCTGTTTGGATGACCTCCCCTCCCCAGCCCAGAGTGCCCTGGCAGCTCTGAGGGGTGTGGCAGCCCGTTTCCAGCACAGTGTGCAGCACGGAGCTCTGTGCTTCACTGCCAGGATGCGGCGCCCACAACCGGGACAGCAACTCTGAAAAAAGATCCTGGTGGTTACCAGAGCTCAATTCAACGCATCTGCCACAGGCTGTCCACGCTTGGCTTCTCCTGTGCCTGGCCAGTTACACATGCACACCGAGCAATGCAAAACAGAGTGCATGGAATGGGTCGGGCAAAGACCCTTCCAGAAAGACGTGGGATGTGGCAAGCTTTGCCAGGAAGTTAGCAACAGGAGACCCAAAGGAGCTATCACCTTTGATTTGCTGCGGAACCAGTCCACTTCGGTGTTCGGCAAAACTCTCTTGTGTCAAAACTGCCACGGAGCTCATGGTTGATCTCACACCCACACGTGATCCGGGTAAGCCACTACAGTCAGAAAGGGGAGTCAAACAGAGGGAAAGTCAAAGCTGACACTCAACTGCCTCTGAGACAGTTAACCAAAGTTTTTTTTTTTTTTAGAGAGAGAGACAAAGAGAGAGAATTTTAATATTTATTTTTTAGTTTTCTGCGGACACAACATCTTTGTATGTGGTGTTGAGGATTGAACCCAGGCTGCACACATGCCAGGCAAGCGCGCTACCGCTTGAGCCACATCCCCAGCCCAGTTAACCAAAGTTTTAACTAGGGTTTTATTTTCATTTGCATTAAAACTACAACTTTTGTTTTCTTTGTAATCTCTGATGTGAACTGATTCCCAAACTCTCACCAAGGGAGAACAGGAAAAAATAGGAGTAAGGCAGGTTTTAGGACAGCTGGTCAACTGTCCTCTCCAAGGGAGCCTTCTATCAAGGAACAAAGCTCTGGCCAAGAGCTGCTCAGGGTTGGAGAGACTGTACCCACCTCCCCACTAGAGCGGCCACCCAGAGTCTGCACCATCCCTCACTCAGAGCCCTGGGACTGGTAGCACCTGTCCCTGGCTGGCCCATTCCCTGGCACAGATGGCACCTCAATCTTTCTCCTCAGGGCTACCTGGACCTCTCTGCTCATCTGTCAGTGTGTTCACTGTGTGCCTCCTGACATTACAGGGTGCTGCTCTGGACAGTTGCTACAAAGAGCCATAGGATACCCAGGTGCTCATTCAGGGCCCAGAAGAGCCACTCCAGAGTCCCAGGCATGGCAGGAAATATCTGCCTCCATGCTCCGTGGTGGTCACCCAGCAGGTGCATATATGGTGCTGAATGTCCCTGACACCTGTGACTGACTTTTCTCCTCCACTGTCTCCCAGGTATCAGAGAGACACAAAGGAGGGGAGAGCCTGGCTCAAAGCACAGTCCTCAGTAGGACAGCAGCTCTAAGGTGGGAGTGCCTGCTTCCCTCTCCTGGCCCAACACCAGGGAGTACCTTGCTACACGAGCAAGGCTGTTTTTGCCACACAGCTTGGACCCAGGGTCTCACATGTGTCACCTTTGCAGAAAACAGGAGTGCCAAGTTAACTTATCATGAAGGAACAAGGTTTTGCATAAATTTTACAACAAAGATTTCTGCCCAAGTTCGGAAAATTAAGTCTGCTTCCTAAAGCAAAATAAGATCCAAATTTGGATAATTCTTTTTTTTTTTTTTGAGAGAGAGAGAGAATTATTTTTTTTTTAATATTTATTATTATTATTATTATTTTTTAGTTTTCGGCGAACACAACAGCTTTGTTTGTATGTGGTGCTGAGGATCGAACCCGGGCCGCACGCATGCCAGGCGAGCGCGCTACACTTGAGCCACATCCCCAGCCCAAATTTGGATAATTCTTAACAAATATAATTCACATGCAAGAATATGAGATTGAAAACAGATGGAAGGCAGAGGGCACCTCTGAAGGGCATGTGCCTTAGACTCTGATGCTGAGAGTAAAGTCACAGAGATGGCTGTTCAGGAGAGGCGCTGCCGAGGACAGAAGGCACACAGGGCCGTGGAGACACCTGCCCAGCACCTGACACTTTGGGTGGTAGAGTCAAACTTACCAGCAAAACGGTCGGTAGCCAGAAAGTCCGTCC
The DNA here is from genome assembly GCF_001458135.2 of Marmota marmota marmota. Classification (NCBI taxonomy): domain Eukaryota; kingdom Metazoa; phylum Chordata; class Mammalia; order Rodentia; family Sciuridae; genus Marmota; species Marmota marmota. The sequence continues at coordinate 53,523,719 of NW_026000005.1, forward strand.
CGAGGCCGCCTCTGTCAGCCTGCCAGCTTTTACTGGGATGGGATACAATGGAGAGAACAGAGAAAAAAACAGAGAAAAGTTACTTATTCACATCTTGAAGCCAAGATCCGTGCATCTTCTAGTGAGAAAGGCCAGAATCTTTTTTACGACGTGGCTGTTGAGACCAATACTCAGGCAAGCTGCAAGCTTAGGCCATTAGTTTTGACCCAAATATCACATGAAACCTGACCCATTGCACCTCTTCTAGGGACCTGAGGGAGTGACCACTGAGTGTCAAAACTTAAATCTAACCAGTTGGCAGGAATATTCTCACAAAATCGACAGGCTCTCCTGAGGGTTAGTCACCCTTCCTCTACCCTCAGAGCCTCTGGGTCAGGGAGGGTGTGATGCTGGGCTATGGCACAGGACAGAAAAGGGACCTAAGGGCTCCTGAGCTTCCAGGGTAACCCAGAGCTCCTGTCTTTTTAAGAATTCTCAGTAACTCTGCAGTCCCTTTGTTCTTGCTGTTATCCTGTAAAAGTCCTTCAGTCCCTTCTAATCCACTGAGGATTTAGAAACCAGGTCATAAAATCGCAGGACTGGAAGGAACCTTCAAAGGCCACTGGGGGAGGACCAAGAAGGACCCTGTGAAGTGAGAGTCACAGCTTCCACACCTTGCGGGGGGGCTTGTGGGTGAGCGACCCCATCAGGTAGGCCACCTGACTGCATACAGCCCCGTGGGCTCCTGAACTCACAAAGTGGGCTTTACGGTAGGTAGGAGCCCGAGTCCAGGAGGAGAAACAACAGCAGGAACAGGACCATTCTGTCTGACCAGAGAGCAACTACAGACTCGCGAGAGAAGTGAGAATCAGGGTCCCAGGCTCCAGCAGAGGAGGGGGACTCGATGGCGACCTAGGCCCAGGGTTTGAAACACAGGCCAGAGGCCATAGTCCCTCAGGGAGCCCTCACATTAGCCACACAGGTGTGCCCTAACTGAAGGAGGGGGGACAAACTGATTGGGAATATTTTATATAAGAGTAGCATCGGGGATGGGGATGTGGCTCAAGCGGTAGCGCGCTCGCCTGGCATGCGTGCGGCCCGGGTTCGATCCTCAGCACCACATACAAAAAAAAAAACAAAAAAACAAGAGTAGCATCAACAAATTCTAATTTATAAATCTTTAAGACTAAAGTGAAGGAGAAAACCTGTTAAATTATGAACAGTAGAATGTTCATGAGTCACACCTGTTCCCTGAGGTTCCCAGGGTCTGGCCAGTCCATGCAGAGCCCGTCTAAGAAGATGGGGTGCTCTGGACATATGCCTCTGGCCCCTGCTCCCACCCGTCCCGCAATCTTCCTGCGAGCTCTGCTGTCGACCTGCATCTTTACGGTCTGGTCTCCCACATGAGGTCATCCTGGTTCAGGCTCTGATGTCTCTTTGCTCCCTTCTTCAGTGGTGGAGTTAAACCCAGGACCTCCTTCATGCTTGGGAAAGCTCTCTACCACTGAGCTGCATCCCTGACCCTTTTAAACATTTTAAGACAGGGCCTTGCTAAATCACTGTGACTGTCCTGGAGCCTGCAGCCCCCTCCTGCCTCGGCCCCCAAGTGGCTGGCATTACGAGTATACAACTGCATCCAGTTCCAATGTCACTTCTTAAGCCCAGACGCCCACACCTTACCAAGCCAGATTCATCCTTGTGACCTCAAATTACACCCACATGCTTACGTCGGTGCTGCACTGACCATCACCCTGCTTTCCAGGACTGGGCACGTCTTCAGTGCCTGTGACAGCCACACAAGCTTGAGCAATGCCACATTGGCTCTCACCGACTGCAGCACAGAAATGTGCCTGGTGGGTCCCAGCAGTGTCCACTGTTAGTCTCTTCCACACCTTCTGGAAGTCCATCCCATCTAGCCCTTCTGTGGACTCCCATGTCCAAGTGGGTGAGAAAGGAGCCTGCATGCAGCTGAGCCATTTCCAGGGAGAATCTGAGCAGGGTCCCAGAACTCCCCAGTGTGCAAAGGTCATCGGCCGCCAAGGACAGCAGAAGAATCTCCAGAAACCTCCAGACTGGTCTGACAGGACACAGTGGGGCCCTAGCCTTCACATTTCAAATAATCATTTGTCAGAGCTAGAGGTAGATAGACCACAACCAGGGATATGTTTAATAACCAGGGCTCTGGTTCCATCCAATAAGACTTTGTTTTTATTAACCACTCAAAACCCCGTTTTTAAAGAATCAGTTTTAAGCACATATCTGATGAACCACATGTAAACGTAGACCTCATCCCCACCTGAGACTGGGCTCAGAGTCCTTATGAAGTGCCCAGCCATTCTTCCCATGGTACCCAGCCTAAATGTCCCCCTGCCTCTGGTTTCACAGCCTCAGCAGCACTTAAGAAAGCCCCCAACCCTGCCTCCCCTGAGGACACTTAGTTGTCCAACCTGTTGCACCTGGATCTTCAATGCCTCACAAAACCCAAGGACACAGCCTGACATGTCCTCCGATGACCTGCTCCTCAGCACCGTTCTTCTAAGTTCCTGGGAGATCTAAGAAGGACCTTATCACAAGGAACAGAGGCAGTATCTCAGATTCTCACTGGATTGAATAAAACTGCTCAAGTATGGATTGAAATTGTAGAATTGTAGAATTGGTTTTCAAACACCATGGGGACGAAGTGCCCATGGGCTTCTAAGGGAGTCCAGGTCCCTGTAGGTGGCTGTTGAGGTCCAGCGTCAAGATATGGGGAAAGCTGTGACTTCTTCTCCCATTGGGTTAGACAGAGAACTGGCCTCCTCTCTCTCCTCACTCCACCTCCCTCAGGATCCTCACAGGGCCCCAGGCCCTCAGCAGCAGCTCTGAACTACTTCTTCCACAGGAAGCTGGGGTCCTTCAGAAACCAATTCTACTTAATGCAAACCTCAAACTATTCTTAACCTGCACTTTAAAGTTTTGTTTTCAAGGATGTGAATGTCATAGCAAAAAAAGTCACCACATACAAATAAATAAATATATAAAAATCAAAGATATTTTGTCCATCTACAACTAAAAAATATTTTTTAAAAAGCCACATCTCAAAATCCAACTATGCAGCTAACAGAATCAGAATCATTGGAAGAAAGGCAGAAGCCAAGAGCTTCCTCTTTTATCCCAAGAAAGGGGGTGGGAGAGCATCCAGTGGGGGCCACAAGGGAGATGGAAGTGAGAAGGCACAGGAGACAGCTGGGAGATCCCGGGAGGTCTGGCGGAAAACCTGGCTAACAAGCAGACAGCAAGGAAGGATTTAACCATAGAATTGTGTTTACTTCTCAACAAGGAAGTATCTGAGTGCCAACTATCTGTGTAAGGGACAAGCGTCTGCAGAGAGCTCCTGAGCCATGCCTCGAGGGCCTTCTAGGTCAGAGACTGCCGAGACCAGCCACGCTGTGCACTCGGTATCTGGTAGGGTGGGGGAAAGCACCAACCCCCTCCAGCAGAGATAAAGCTGCTTACTTTCACGTCCTCTGAAGTCTCGCAAGTAACGTATTTTTCAAAGTACCCAAGACCACAAACTCCAGAATAAATATAAAGTCCTGCTCCACTGAAAGATCACGAAATCTAAGTCTGCAAGCAGTGGGGGCGCAGGGTGCACAGGCAGGCCGGCGCCGTTCTATCCAGCTCTGGAAGTCAGACCCGGCCAGCGGAGGAACTTTCGCAGATGCCACCTCAGCACGTCCCTCCCACAGGCCACGAGCGCCCGCGGGCGGGGACAGGCTTAAAGGGACAGTATCCCACTCGGCCTCCTGGCCTTTCATCCAGATTCGGTATTTTTCCGTAATGCATTTTTCACCTGCGGACCCTGGGGCGCGTCCAGGTCGCGCTGGGCCGAGGAGCCCTAGCCGAGGAGCAAGCTGCCTGCCCGCCACCACGTTGCCCGGCGCGGCAGGTGGAGGTGCCGCC
>NW_026000005.1:53527664-53536383 GCF_001458135.2 Marmota marmota marmota
GGCCCTCCTCCCAGCCGGCTGGCCGGCGCCGGGAGGACAGGAGGGGAGAGGGGTCAGAGCCCCGGAGACTGGGCCACTCTCAGCCCTCAGGTCCAGCTCCTCCACACCCTCACTTCTAGGAAACAGCCCACTCCTGTCCTCAGCCGCCAACTCAATCCCCTCCAAAACCGCGAAGCCCTCTTCCTTGGTAGCGGGCAGATTCAGGGCCCTACCTCCACAGACCAGCAGAGCCGGCGTGCCTGCGGCGTGGACACTCGGCAGACTCACGAGGTGGGGGCGGGGGCAGCAGAACCCCTGCGCTCGCGGGGCTTCCTCTCAAGTGGGCAAAGAGCTCACAAGTCCGGCACCCCGTGTCTACCAAGTGACAGACAGCTGAAGACGCTTAGCAGACGCCAGTGTGCACCTCGGCTGAGGTGGCTGAGGTTCAGGAGGCACCCAGGGAGGGGTCCACAGTGTGAGAGCAGTGCTGCTCAGGGGGAGGGAAAAGGGTAAGGCAGGACACCCTGACATTCCCGGGAGGGCCACAGTGGCCTCCTATGTGCTGCATGGTCCACTCGAAAGCTGACAGGGCTTGCCAAGGGTTAGGGAGCACCGAGAGACTCCTCACTAACAGGAAAAGTAAGGAATGCTGGGAAAGCCAAGGCAGAGCTCTCACTGTGCTGGGGCCAAGTGTGAGATGCCCTGGACGGGAAAAAGGAGAGTCAATGCGCTAGAAGTCAGGGTAACTCAGGATAACTGGCACGAATGCCATAGCACTTCATGGTGTAACTCCGGGAGGGGAGATCACCCTCTGTCTGAGGCAGAGTGAGGCCAGGCAGCCTGGAAAGCACTACTATGCTGCCAGGTAACATGGGGCCCAGGCGACCCCCTGGCACCAAGGCAGACTTGAACACTCATATCTGCATCTGCGTTGCTCCTGAGGCTGCAGAGCATCCTTCCCTAGCTCAGCCAGCAGCAGTGACAACAAACGTGGTGTCCGCTGCCCTTTTGTTTTTGAGGGTCCAGTACCAGGAGGAGACGAGGTGGGCCAAGGGGACAAGCCTCAGCAGTCAGCAGGCTCACTGTAAGGCATCTCCAGTGGCCCTAGGAAGTCCATGCTCGGAGAAGCTGGCACCTGCTTGGCTCACTGAAGAGATGGTCACAAAACAGGTATCTGACAAAAGGTACTGTAACACCAAGTACTGAACCTGTGACACACACACCCCAGGCTGCTTCTGCGCTGGCAGTTATAACCAGCTCTTCTTCCCAGCTAGCTGTAGTGCACTGAAGCCAGTAGTGTATAGAGTGGACTTTAGGACTTGCACATCCAGCGATATTCAGACCAGATGATGTTAAACTTTCTGGCTATCTCAAAAGGCGAACACTGGTCTGTGGTTTGTGTTCTCAACACTAAAGGGACAGGGAATAAGCTTCTGACCTGCTCATGGTAAAATATTAGAAGATACAGCCTCCTACCTGTCCCCTGTTCCTGCCAAATCATGATCCTCAAAAAGGGCCGTACCCTCAAAAGAAGTGGGGGGCAGAGAACAGAAAATCCCACTGAGCACAGATATACCTGGCTTCGGCTGGGAGCTCAGAGTATCTCAGAAGCTAGAGACAGGGGACGGGAACTCTACAAAGGTTTGGGCTCAAATCTCCACCATCCCTTTTGTCCAGGAACCCTTGGCCCAAACTGAGAAATTAAACTCGAGAAGGAATAATCCCTCATACCAGGCTGAAATGGACTCCACATCAACCCACAGCGAGGCTGGAAGTTCAGAGTTCCACAAGTAAGATGGGGGCTGGTGGTGCAGCTCAGTGGAAGGGTGCTGTGACTCAACCCCCAGCATTTCCCCCCCCCACACACACACACACATCAAAAAAAATTTTTCAAATCAAGACAAATGAAACTAGACTCAAGAACCTGAGCTAAACCAGACACAATGGCATATGAATGTAATCCGAGGGAGGAGGCCAGACTCAGCAACTTAGCGAGACCCTGTCTCAAAACCTGAAAAGGGCTGGGGTGTGGCTCAGTGGGAGAGCACTCCTTCGGCACTCCCTCCTCAGTACCACATAAAACAAAAACATTCACCTATTCCAAAAAACAAAAGAGAGTCTGTGAGGGCAAAGTGCTCCACACCAAAGCGTACTCCAGCAGTCAGTACCAAGAGGCAGGGGGGCTTGGCACAGTGGGGTCTCCCATAGAGAGTGGTAGGAAGTCAGGGCAGAGAAGCATCTGAAAACATAGTCAATTACATGTAGAAATTCAAAATATAACTATTCTGACCCAAAAACTCCCATTGAGGATTTCTAACATGTATGGTATGTGTAATGTAGCATTTCTGCACAATTGAAAGACACATCTGTGACGTCTGTCAGTGGAGGACAGGATGCACAAGAGGCACAGAAAGAGTGTCAAAACTGACCTCCAAAGGTGACCCACTGAAGGACCAGCTCTCGGCTCCGGGGAACAAGCCCACTGATGCCTGCCCCACCAAGAGACTGCCTCCTGGTGTGCCATGCTCTGGCTCCTCCAGGGATGTAATTTTGACAACCACTGGGGAAATCTTTAAAATCTCAAAGACTCTTACATTCTAACTGCTTGTTAAGTTTCTTAAATTCTTGAACAACTTCAATTAAAGAAAACGAACATCAAAAATCCTAGAAGACTTATAAGCTTGGTTTTTGTAAGAAAACAAGTAGACACAACCAGCAGCCCCATTTTAAGTGGGAGGCTGGAGGTCTCAGGCCTCTCGGACCTGCACCTGGTGCTGCCCAGCAGGCCAGATGTGGCTTTGTGCTGCTGACTGGGAGACTAGGAGCAGCAGGGGTCGGCAGGGGCAGCAGGCCCAGGACGGGGAGCAGCACCTGGACTGCCCACCCACACGTTTCCCATCCAAGAAAGTGTGCTTCAGCAGGCACATGTGGCTGGCACGCGGTCTGTAAGGAGCCAAGGCAGCTGAGTGCCCCTGTCTCTCAACAGAGACTTTTTCCCAGAAGAGACGCAGTAAGACAGTCTCGAGACCTATTTTCTTTGCTTTAATAGACCATGTGCTCAACAAGAACTCAAGTAAAATCTCACTGCTGTGAGTGTCCTTGCAAGGGACTGCTGACTGCAGAAAGGCTGGGAACATGAAGGGTGGGGACAGCCATCACCAGAACTGTCTGTGAACATCTGAAGAGGCAGCAATGCCCTGTCCAGACATATTTCACCTCCAGGTGCCTGGAGAACCAGGGGGCAGAGCCACGGCCCACCCAAGAGGGATGCTTCATGGAGACTGTTCCTCTCACAGGGCTCCTCAGGGGCTCCTATGCCTAGCTGGTCAGATGGACCACCACCTTGATCCAGGGAAGGGGGCTTCCAGCAGCTCCTGGACATAGGCACCACTCGCATCATGCTCACACCAGGTCCCCGCCTCAACTGTGACGGTATTTTGGGAAGAGGAGGACAGCAAGGCCAGGACTGGAGCAGAATGGCTATAGGGGAGGGCTTTCCCCTCAGTTCTACAATTACAGAAATACTTCTAATCTTCTTTACTATAAATCCCATTCAACTACAAGAAACAAAATAAAAAGTTTGATCAAGTGCAACAATTTATACTTGAAGATTCTTTGATTCCTACTTTCCCCCACAAAGCTCCATGAGCTAGACTTAGCTCATGTTTATACAGAACTCTGCTAGGGGTACAAAGCTGGCTAAAGCCATGGGTGGAAATACTTAAGAATCTGAAAGATTAATCTTGGGATCTGTCCTAGCCAAATAGGAACATACCACTCTTCTACAAAGGTGGAAACAAATATCAGAAACCAAATGTCTAGTGTTCTCTCCAGGGTACAGAGCACAAAACACTCAGGGTGCTGGTGCCTGTCCCTTCTAGGATCACCTTTCCATGGGCCATGCTCAGGGACGCAATCTCACTGCTAAAGGAAGAGTCTAAACCCCTTCCTGAGATGCACGTCTCCAGGAAGAGCTGATTCAACACTGAACTGCACAAACACAGTGTAGCAGCTAGACCAAAGCAGAACAGAGTCCCCTCTTTGCCTGATGCTGCTGAGGTATTGCCTCAGACCAGGATGCAGCCACTTAGGAGATACATGGATATACTGCTAGGAGCAGGACTTGGATGTTTTATCTGTCCAGTGAGAAGTCTGGGTGGACCAAGAGCAGACTACAATTCCTCCTAGGGGAAAACCAGAGCCACATAAAAAGAAAGAAGAGAAAGACTTCCCTGTGGCTTCACAGGATCAAGGAGGGAAGCAAGCCGCAGCACAGTGAGGACCAGCAACCAGGGAGGAAGGAGCCCTTTGCAGCAACCATGGGCAGACACTAGGCGCCAGGTTGGGGGAGCTGGGTGCAGGAAACTTCAGCCCGGGCAGAAAGGTGATCTAGTCAGCAACTGAAGAATGAATTTTATTTATTATTACAACTGGGGGGTGTGTGTGCTACTAGGAGTAGAGCCCAGGGCCTCCCACATGCTAGGCAAGCGCTCTACCACCTAGTTACATCCCTGGCCCTGAAGAATGACTATTAGGAGGGCAAGAATACAGACAGCAATAGCTGATAAGTATGGAAACAAGACAATTCTAGAAGGAGCTGGAATGAGTAAACCATAGCTTGTCCACCAGTTAGGCGACACTCGGCACAAGAGGATGCTGCCTTACAGCTCTGTGCAACCTCCTCAGGGCACAAGGTCAAAGAGCAGGCACACATTGCACCACCTCCTTGAGACAGTCAGCAAAGCAGAGGTGCATGTATCTCTCCAGGGTACAGAGCATACAACACTCAGGGTGCTGGTGCCCGTCCCTTCCAGGACCACCTTTCCATGGGCCATGCTCAGGGACGCAATCTCACTGCTGGAGGAAGAGTCTAAATCCAAAGGAACAGAAGGAAAGCAGGGATGGAAAGCACACTCATTTGCATATACCATGCTGCACAGCTCTACTGCTACAACTACATAAACCACAGAAAAACAGACTCTAAATCAATAAAGCAAAACATGCTCCACACCTTCATCTTGATGATGGCTATACAAGTGAATTCAGCCAGTGAAAATTCATTGAGGTACACACTCCAAAGACTTGCATAGCTTTCTGCATGTTTACTATACTCTAAGGTGATGTGGAAATCAAGCTTATATCATTAAGAACAAAGATTCTCAGGCTGGGGATATAGCTCAGTTGGTAGAGTGCTTGCCTTGCATACACAAGGCCCTGAGTTCAATCCCCAGCACCAAAAAAAAGAAAAAAAAAAAAGATTCTCAGTGTAAGATACACACTGACACGAAAACCCTATAAATTCTTATTTGAATTACAAATATCTACACTTATGATGTCCTTTTTTTTTTCTCCTTTAAAAAAATAGGGCTAGGGATGTGGCTCAAGCGGTAGCGCGCTCGCCTGGCATGCGTGCAGCCGGGGTTCAATCCTCAAAGATGTTGTGTCCGCGGCAAACTAAAAAAATAAATAAAAATTAAAAAATTCTCTCTCTCTAAAAAAAAAAAAGGGCTTCGTAAGATGTTTACGTGAAAAGCAGCCCACTGGCAGTGAGTGCTACTGGCTGCAGACCGTGGGGGCCATCACCATCCCCACTGAGGGAACCAAGGCCCCTGAGGCACAGTGGACTCTAGGTGTGAGCAGATATGGTCCGGAAGGGCTGTCCTGCTGTGACAAAAGAGCAGGGAAGCAGCCACAGACCAGAAAACAGGGACTACCTAGCACAGCCCCCAAACACAGCTGCAGTGGTCTGGGGCACAACAATCTGATCCCCAGCCAGTCCCAACTGCAGGGGGAAAAGAGCCACAGAACACTCGTTTCTTCTTACTCTCCAGGAGGAGAAACCAAAGTTGACAAAGGAAACTGCCCTTCTGTAAGAATGCCAATCAATAAATATAGAAATAAAATTAGAAAAATCTTCACCTTGCAATTGCCAACTGTGAGCTAAACAGTAGAGTCCAAAGATATCCAAGTCCTAATTCCTAGAATTTATAAGTATTACAGACAAATCAGGAATCTAAAGATGGGGGTGTTATCTTGAAATTATGCATGGGGTCTAAATGTAATCCTAAGTGTCCTTTATCCTTTACACCATGTGCTTTAATGGAGAAAGAATGGCCTTTACAAACTGGAGAAAGGACAGGATGCAGAGGTCCCTACAGCCCTCAGAAGGAGCCAGTCCTAGTGACGCCCTGACCCTAATGTGAACGGCTGCAATAGAAAATACACTAACAAAATAATGAACAAAACAACACACAAATGCCTATTGGACCCATTAAGATACTGACTGATGTGCAACTCCATGAAGGATGGAATCCCTGCTGACCTGGCATCTCTGACCAGTCCTAAGAACAGACCTCTCACCCCATGGCCAATCACAGCAGGAGACAGCACTACTGTGCAGCTCTTGATGCCCTCCATTAGAACAAGGACAATCAGACCTGGCTACTAGTTCCCAGGAAGCACCCTGAAGAGCTCTGGACAAGTCAGGCCAATCCAGAAGTGCCTCCCACAGCACAGAGGCCCCACTGCTTTCTTAAATGACATTAAAAACAAAATCAGAAAAAAAAGGTAAGGGATTTGTTACAGATTTTCAGAGAGGGCCCCAGAGAGACTTAAAAGGCTTAAACCAGACCTTTGCATTTTGTTTCAAAGTGTAAATATACTTATTTTGTGTGACATTTGAAGAAACCTGAAGATAGAATAGATATTAGATGGTATTACAAAATACAATCCATTTTTTTGATATGACAATGGTATTGTGGTCATGATTTTTTTCCCCTTGTAGTGCTGGGGATCAAACCCAGGCAATTTCTCTACCACTGAACTACATCCCTAGTCTGTGGTTAGGGTTTTTTAAAGTTCATTCTACTAAAGATACACAATGAGGTACTCAGAGGTCATATAAAGTCTAATATTTGCTCTTAATTCAAACCAAAAACACAAAGTATGGGCTGAAGGGTGGGGCATTGGGAGAGACAAAATTGTAAAATACTGAAATTGCTAAGGCTGGGTGATAGGTATTATTTTTTTCTGTTTTTTTGTTATGTTTCAAAGTTTTGAAAAGGTCTTAAAAAGAAAAAGAGCAAAGAGCACTCCCTGCCTACATCCACTGGATGCTGCTAGAGCTCTACTCAGAGGGTGAGTCAGACTCCTAAGTCTTACTGTGAGGAAGAAAAAAGATGAAAAAACTGAGCACACAAGGCAAAGTGGAAAGAGAATGTGGAAGAGAGCGGATTAATAAAAGAACTGGTAAACGGAAGATGAAAACTCGCAGAACAACAGAATGGTCAATTCAAACCCAAATCAGTTTCTCTGAAAAAAGCAATCAAAGAGCATTTAACTCTCTAGTTTGACAAAGTAAAGAACACAACAGATCACAACGACACAGTATCATCTTTTCCTGGTTCTAAAACAGTGTTACAAACAGTGTTACAAAGGGTAGTAATTATATCTTCTGGAGCTCCTAAAGAAATAAAGAGCTTAGTTGCCCCGGGAGGGCCTCACAAATTATTTTTGTATCTCAGTAGCAGTAATTGGGTTCTGAGCCCATTAGGGGACCGATAACTGTAGTCAAGGGGCCAAGGGGATGTGGCATGTCTATGAGCCACAGCCAACCAGGATCCACTCATGCAGCTGAGCCGTTTCTATTCAAAAACCCAGCTTGTACCTGGTGGAAAGGAGGGCTCCCCAGAGGAGAGGAAGGGCAATGGTTTGCCTCCCAGACAACGAGTGAAATGCTGCGAGAAGATCACCAACTACAAATCACTTTATAAACATAACTAGCACAGTCCATCACAACATACCATGATGCAATGTTCTGCTCTAGGGATGCAGCCATGGCCTAATACCAGGAATGCATTCTTACAACTAAAAGGAGTGTAAATACACATCCATCTGTAACTGACAGGTGATGATTATCAAAGACTGCCAAACATGGAATCTAAGGAGACACAATTAAGCAAGGCAAATCCTATTGATTGTAGATGACCATGTACTATGAGACCCTCTAACATTATGAAGTCTTAACAGCTCTGGAAGTTCTGAACATCGGCAAAAGTGCCACACACATGCACAAATGCAGGGACACACTCACAGAAGACTTGTAGAAGATGCCTGCTCTCCTTCAAGCCCTTCTACATCTCACTCTGAGAGGCTGCCTGAGGCCACCTAAGATGTCAGGTCCTCAGGCCTGGAACTCCCATCACCTTATTTGAAGAAAGGTCTTTTCCAACATGAATAAGTGGAAGATATTAAGGTGAGACAACCTTGGGTTATTGGGGTACTTCTGAGAGGCAAAGGGCATGAGGACACCGGAAGGAGAAAGTCCTGCAGATGGAACCAGAGACAAGTGACATGGCTACAGGGAATGTGGAGGGAGACAGCAGCCTCTCCTGGAAGTCTCCTGAGGAAGCACGGCCTGCCAGATCTCAGGTTCCTAGCCTCAGAAGTGTGAGGAAGCAAACTTCTGTTGTTGTAAGCTACCAAGTGTCTGTGGCAATCTATTATAGCAGTTATACAAAACCAACAACATCTCAGCAGGATTTTTTTTGTGTGTATGTGTATGTAGTGCTGAGGATTGAACCCAGGGCCTTGTGCATGCGAGGGAAGCACTCTACCAACTGAGCTATGTCCCCAGCCCAGGATTTTTTATTATTATTATTTTTTACTGTAAAAAGATTCTCAAATTCACTAAAAACAAAACCAGTATGGAAAATTTGCGGGGGGGGGGGGGGGGGGGGGG